>NW_028301620.1:7435786-7745610 GCF_987345545.1 Pholcus phalangioides | reverse complement strand
TGATTTTCATGAGGGAAAAACAGGATTTTGTTGTTGTCTCCCCCCCCCCCCCAGCACTGTGAAATCCAATGATTTATAATAGTATTTTGTTTCCCCCTAAAATTTTCTGCTGGAGCAATTACCACCCCCCCCCCCCACCACACACACTCCCAATTGCATGCTAGTTCCAGTCCTGCTGTGTATTTAACTTTGCAACAAGATCTTTTAAAGAGTGTTGAATGTTTTGTTTTCTTAACTATTTTTTTATCATCATTTTCAAGCTTTGCTTCAATGAGTTAGAACAAACTTAGAGGTTCCTATAACCTGATCCTTAAAATCAAAATCTTTTGAGAATGGGAAAATTAAAATACAATCTATTTCAACTCAATCTGCTTTTTTGTGTATTGTTCTCCTACTGTGATGTATTATTTATGGAAGAGTTTTTCTGCTGATCTCATTTATCAGTTATTTAATGTAAGTTCATACAAGGATAAAAAGAGAGAGATGCTTTCATTTTTTCTTATGTATAACACTTAATTTCATAATTTTTGTGATTGCATTTTTAATTTGGTTGCTGTATTATAGTAATATATGACATCCATACTTGTTTTGGACATTTTTTTCTCAGCCACCTCGTTGGGCATTTTGCCTGTTGTGCCCTTGTATATGTACACTGAAGAGACAAAAAAACTGGTCCACCTGCCTAATACCGTATAGGGCCCCCGCGAGCCCGCAGAAGTGCCACAACACGACGTGGCATGGACTCGACTAATGTCTGAAGTAGTGCTGGAGGTAATTGACACCATGAATCCTGCAGGGCTGTCCATAAATCCGTAGGAGTAAGAGGGGGTGGAGATCTCTTCTGAACAGCACGTTGCAAGGCATCCCAGATATGTTCAATAATGTTCATGTCTGGGGATTTAGGTGACCAGCGAAAGTGTCTAAAGTCAGAAGAGTGTTCCTCTAGCCACTTTGTAGCAATTCTGGACGTGTGGGGTGTCGCATTGTCCAGCTGAAATTGTCCAAGTCCGTCGGAATGCACAATGGACATGAATGGGTGCAGGTGATCAGACAGGATGCTTACGTACCTGTCACCTGTCAGAGTCGTATCTAGACGTATCAGGGGTCCCATATCACGCCAACTGCACACGCCCCATACCATCACAGAGCCTCCACCAGCCTGAACAGTATCCCTGTTGACATGTAGGGTCCATGGATTCATGAGGTTGTCTCTATACCCGTACACGTCCATCAGCTCGAAGCAATTGGAACCGAGACTCATCAGACCAGGCAACGTGTTTCCAGTCCTCAACAGTCCAATGTCGGTGTTGTCGGGCCCAGGCGAGGCATAAAGCTTTGTGTTGTGCAGTCATCAAGAGTACACGAGTGGGCCTTCGGCTCCGAAAGCCCATATCGATGATAGTTCATTGAATGGTTCACACGCTGACACTTGTTGATGGCCCAGCATTGAAATCTGCAGCAATTTGCGGAAGGGTTGCTCGTCTGTCACGTTTAATGATTCTCGTCAGTCGTCGTTGGTCCCGTTCTTGCATGATCTTTTTCCAGCCGCAGCGATGTCGTAGATTTAATTTTTTACCGGATTCCCGATATTCACGGTACACTTGTGAAATGGTCGTACGTGAAAATCCAAATTTCATCGCTACCTTGGAGATGCTGTGTCCCATCTCTCGTGCGCCGACTATAACACCACGGTCAAACTCACTTAAATCTCGATAACCTGCCATTGTAGCAGCAGTAACCGATCTAACAACTATGCCAGACACTTGTGTTATATAGACGTTGCGGACCGCAGCGCCGTACTCTGATTGGTTCCATATCTCTTTATTTGCATACACATGCCTCACCAGTTTTTTTGGCTCTTCAGTTTATATAAGAAATTTTTACAAGAAAATTTGCCAACAATGATTAGTAGCACACTCTTTTTGTATGCGAAAAACAGAACTTATGATGCTGTTTTAATTCCAGAGATAAGGAAGGTGAGGAAGAGATGCAGTTTCGTACTACCCTTGGTGAGTTTTACCTCAAATTATATTTCTCATTTAAATTTTCTGCTTAGCCTAAATTTTTGTTATAATCAGTTGATAAAACTATTAGCCTTTGTTTTTTCTGATTACATTCTATCAACTGCATACATGTCATATTTTTCAGGTAAAGACATTTACATGCAAGTTTTCAAAAAACGATATCCAGAGAAAAGTGAACTTTTCCTGCCTAACAGAATGGCATATGTCATTGACTTAGAGGATGAATATGCTGAAAGTGACATACCGACAACTGTGCTGAGGAGCAAGGATGATTGTCCTAGCTTTGAAGTGAGAAACTTTTATTGTCATTCTTATTATTGCCATGCCATCAATAAAAAATTTTGGAAAGTTTTATAAATCATAATTTTCTAAGATCAAGTCAATTTTCTAAAATATAGTGGAAATACAGGATAAGCATAAATGACCTGTTTTTGAAAAATTCATTTTTTTCAAAACTATTACATGTAATATAATCAGTGATACATATAAATAAAGAAAACCATTCCAAGTTTTTTTAGTTACAAATGTTCAATGTGTGACCCTTTCATAAATAGCCTGACAAACATCTAATCTGTAATCAAGTTCATTCCACATATTTTGCAGTTTTAGAAGGTCAATGAACGTGGTTGTATGCTCCACATGTATGTTTATTACCACGTTTGAACGTGGTTCAAAATGCAGTGCTGATGCATTCTTTAAGTTCATTGAGGTTTTTGGGAATAGGGGTTTATACAAACATTTGCTGAAAACACTCAATGAACTTAGAAAACTCATTGGTACTTCAGTTTGAACCATCGACTGTATAAAACTGCAAAATAAACTTGATTAGAGATTAGATGTTTGTTGTGTTGTGAAAGGTTCACACATTGAGCATTTGCAACTGAAAAAAAAAACTTGAAATGGTTTTCTTTATTTATATGTATCACTGATTATATTACGTGTAATAATAGTTTGAAAATAAGAATTTTCAAAATTGTGTCATTCGTGTATGCAGACTTTGTATTTTGAAAACTGCAAGTGTTTTTTCATGAATTTTTTTTCTTAATTTCATCATTTGATGCAGGATTTGATATTTAAATCCTATTTTATTAAGAAGTATATTTTTTAAATGATTCTATATACCTGCAGTCTATATCAATTGCTTTTTTTAATAGGCCCAAACCACACTCACTACCAACGATATAGTTATTAATAAGTTAGCTCAGGTGCTGTCATATTTGAGACAAGGGATGCACAACAAAAAAGGTAAAAAGCGAGAAAAGGGGAAAGGAAAAGAAGAAGAAAGAAGTAGGCCAAAGGTCACTGATGACAGGTTTGTTTAAAATCATTGAATTTTTGTATTTTCTTTTCAAGTTACAATGTTCTTATGCTTACTTGAATAATTCATTTTATAATTTTCTCAGTATATACCCTGATGTTGGAGATTATATACCAACACTTGAGAAGCAAAAAAAGAATAAATCTAGCGAGAAAGCAGAATCTGAAAAGAAGAAATCATATTTTGAAAAACCAAAGACTGAGGTAAGTTTAGTGATTTGTTAAATCAAGCTAAATTTTTGTAGAAGAAAAAACTCTTATGAGATTCTTTTTAATCGTAAATTATCGAAACATCCCTCTGGCTTGTAATTGTCTTTCTCGAAAATCTAATAATTAGTGTTACAGAAGGGTCCAAACTTTAAATACAAAGCATCTTTCACTTGTTTGATATATGCTTGCATTCCAACTACTGGTTCATGTGCAGGAGCATACACATTCTCATTACAATAGGAATTTTTAGAGGCATTCCTTGAATTACATGTGAAAAATCTGGACATTTTTTTTTGAAAAGCTAATTAACAAAATGAAATTCTAGAAGTAATTCAAAATTTAACGAATAGAAAAAAAGTCAGGGGCCTGTAAATGTTCTTAGAAAAATGCCTTGTTGCTTATTCTAAAAATTATGCTAGTAAAATAAATTTAATAAATAATAAAATAATTTTTTTTCATTGGCTCTTGTTTTTCAGGCGCCTTTATTACTAAGTTTCCATAAAATTAGAATAAAAATTTAAATATATTTTTCTCAATCTCACATTGAATCAATCTCACAAAATACTTTTAAACGTAAAACCATATAAATATTTTTAATGGTTCAAGTAGCAACTAACTCACTTCAATTTTACCAAGATAAAAGCTAAGAAAAGTCAAAATTATGAGCACTATGGAGTTTAAGTATTTGAAAATAATTTAAAAACAATGTGTATGAGTGTGCTGTATAAGCATTGTATAATTTTTTTCTATTTGATCAATTGCATTACATGCATTGCACTGTATTTCAGTTTGTTTCAAATTAAGCCGTACTGAATGAGTTGTCTCTTACAGGGTGTCCCAAAATCGACTGACAGTTTTTAAAATGGGATAGCCAAACAAACAGCGATAGATATTAAAGTCATTCTTGTGGAATATAAATGTGCGAAGTCAAGAATTTCAGATATGCCATTAGTTTCATAGTTATTAAATTTTTAAAAAAATCAACCTTTTATATGGACACCCTGTGCCCAAAAACCCAATTTGAAAGTTATTGCCGTCTCTTTTGATACCAACAAAAAAATATAACGTTTCTCTAAGCTCAATATTTCCAAGGGTAGCTGAATTAAAAATCTGAGAAAAGTTGGGAAAGAAGCATCTGTTCTTTCTCAACTTTCCTCCAATTTTGAATTCAAATATATCTGCGAATATTGCACTTAGGAGCATGGCATCTTTTTGTTGGCATCAGGGGAGACATAGCAACAACTTTCTAATTGGGTTTTTGGGCACAGGATGTCCATATAGAAAGTTGATTTTTAAAAAATTTAATAACTGTAAAACTAATGACTAGGGCTAGCATTTTTATGCCCTAAAAACGTCTAAAAAATGCTCTATGAAATATGCATTTATGCTCTTAAAAACCCATAAATATGCCCTATAAAACGAAAAATATGTCCTAAAAAATTTTTCATTCCTATCTCAAATAACATTAGTTTTTTTAGGAAAATAATGTGATAATGATGCAGTCTAAATTATTTTGAACCATTACTTATTTGTATGAAAAGAAATTCTTTGTTTTACTAACTAATCTCATCGAGCCAAAATTTCCCTTTTGAGCAAGTTTTTCCCTCCAAATTCAGAATTAATGTGCTGCCATCTAGCTTTACTTAGGCAAGTAGTGTATTTAGCTTTAGACAAGCACAAAATTAAAAAAATAAATAAATAATTCTTTTTATTCTATAAAAACTCAACAGTCTAACTAAACAGTCACTAACATTTCCCCCCATTTACCAATTTTAGCCAACTTTTCCCACGAGTTCCCATCACAGACACCAAATTGGATTATTTATTTATTTACAGCCACACACCAGTGTTGTTGAAGGGCTAATATTTTTATGCTCTAACAATTCAATGTCATTGCTGATTGGTTGAAAAACCTGAATTTCGGGATTTTTTACCAATCAGCAACAACGTTCCATTTTTAGTGCATAAAAATCCTATCCCAAGAGCTCTCATCAGAAGCAGGAACTGCAAAAACCAGTCTGAAGCAGGATTGGAATAGCGAGGAAAAAATTTACTTTTTTGTCGAAAATCACGAAATATGCAAAATATGCCTTGAAATTTTGAAAATATGCTCTATCATGTAAAAATAGCAAAATATGCAAAGACATAGAAATCTGAGCCGTAGTAATGACGTACCTGAAATTCCTGACTTTGCACATTTATATTTCGCAAGAATTACTTTAATAGCTGTCACTGTTTTCTTGCTTTTCTATTTTGAAAACCGCCAGTCAATTTTGAGACACTCTGTCATATGTATAACTTATTTCCACTATATTAGCCGTCATGCCAGAAAAAAAAGTGAGGTGTGTAGACCCGCGTTCTTCGATAAAACTTTTTTTTTCATCATGTCCAATAATATGAGTTACAGATTTTGGGTAATTCTTAAACACTTTGTACTCAAGAATTGATTGAGTCAGTTGGTCTACTTTCCTTGGCATGCTAGGGTACTAAAGTACTGGGCTCCCACATTAAAAAATCTGAGTTTCCTTACCCCCCCCCCCCCCCAAAATCATACTGCACACCAGTTAATGCTGGGAATATATATTTTTTTTCACTGTTGAAAAGTCTGTGTAACATCAAACTGTTTTTAAATATTTCTCTTCAAAAATTTTTTCCTTACACAAGTTATTTGTTTTAAATTTCTTGAAATATCATTTAGAAACAACTTTTTCACTAAATTATGTTAGTTTGATTTATATTTTTCTCATTTCTGGTCTGATTTCCTCATTTTTAATTTACTGCAGGATGAAAAGGTCAAAGAAAATAAAGACTATGAACGATCAAATGTAAGTTTGAAATGTGATTAACTTCATTATCATATGATATAAAATTTTATATTACTTATTTATATGAGCTTTCAAAGCTCTGCATTGATCATTTAATGCAAAATTAATCTTTATCCTGTAGTAAAATGTATTTTTAATTTAAAATGCAATGTTTGTAAAATATAATTTCTGTAAACACTACGTATGGGAGATTTTCTTACTGAATATTTCTGGTGTCAAATGCTATATCAGGGTTTATTTTTGTAGAAAATTTTATTGCTATTTTAAAATTCATTTTTTTAAATAAATTTTTCATCTTTTGAAAGGAAAAAAATTGTTATTAAAGTTACTTATTTATTGAATGTATTTTGTCAACGCAGGAATGGAGCAATTACATCGGGTTGAATGAAGCAACAAGTGGGTTAGATGCTGATGCTAAAGATAAAGGGTTTGTGTCAATTTTTTTTTTTTTTTTTAAATTATTAAAAATTTCCTCCAAATGAGATTTATGTACCAGTAATCTGTGTTTGCACTGATATTCATTCATTGAAATATATATTTTCAGAGGGTCTGCACCAAAAGGTGAAGATAATCGTTTGAAAGCAAAACTTACTAGCAAGATTGAGAGAGATATGCCCGAAAGTTATGCTGAGTGTTACCCAGGGTAAGTTTGCTGTTTGATATCTTGTATAGTTTTAAGATTACAATCTGCTGAATAATGAAATTACCATACATTTAGTCATTTTTGCCTTACTCAATTTGTGGTTCACGTAAAGTAACATCTTTGTATAAATTCATGAAACCAATGATCTCATAAAAAAATTTATATGTTTATAATTATTTAAAATATAATTTATGATATTTTTGAGAATAAGCAGTGTGAGCATAGGTAGGAGCTTTCAAATTTTTTAAAAAAAATTGTGAGTTTAATACAAGTGTTGCACCATTGTATGTACAGTAAAACTTCAATTAACCTTCACCGTCCAGACCAGGGCAGTAATGGATAACCAAATAGACAGATAACAGAAATCTCTGAATACATATGTACAGTGATGTGATTTTACTGTGGACTTATGATGAAAATAAAAAAAAAATCTTTTAAAAGTGAATAATACATACACAAAATGATCAAAATAAAGTTCAATATAAGGTCAGCCTAGGCAGTGGCGATATTGATAATAATGTCTCCCATTTATGTTGTATTTCTTCCAAAATTCTTTGGCAGTTATGGCATCATCAGATAAGAGCAAGCCTTCAATAGAAGCTTTTCTGTAAGGTATCTTCATATTTTCAGTTATGCCCTGGTTCATAAGCTGTATAAGTGAAGTTGTGTATATGCTGGGAGAAAGAGGCATGTTAGTTGGCCATCATCTGATGATCATCATCACTTTTGATTTCACAAGATGGTGTTTATTGGGGCATTGTTCATTAACAGCAGTGCTTCCTGTGGCAACTGCTTTTCGGCCGTATGAGCTCTAACTTGAGGCATGAAAATATTGTGGAAACATTCTGAAAAAATTGTTTGGTCCATCCAAGCACTTTTTTGGGCATAATAGTTCACAGACAATGTATTCATATTTAAATTTTTGAAAGCAGATGGTTTTTCGAATTTACCAATTACCACAGCAGGAGTAATCTATGATTGCAGGTGGCATTTGCACAGACTATAGCAGTGATCCGATCTTTTGGACCTTTAAATCTGGGGCTGTTTTTTCCGTATTTTTTTAGATGGTGATGGGTAACAGAAACTGAGGGTTAAACGAGTGATGGTTAATCAAATTTTTACTGTATGTGGCAATATTTCTTAATAAAATTTCAAGTCATAGTGCTTGTTTTTGTATGTTTCATACACACACAAAAAAACATTGATATAAGTTGAAGGAAATGTATCAATTACCACTAGAGATTTAATTAAATTAACAAACATTTGAAAGCAATATGATTATGCCCAATCATATAAAACATAAGTATTCAGTTTTGTGTTTTTTCTCTTGACTGTTTGTTAGAAATTGACTTTTAAAAGTAAGTATTACTGAATGTATCAGTGTAAGTTTAGTGCATGCTGTTTAATGTGATCACGGGGATTCTGGGTTTCTGATAACAATAATGATTGATAAATATTTCTGAAGGAAACCAAGGAGCAAATATCATATACGTCCCATTTCATGTAAAAACACGACAGCTTCATTTTGTTTCAAACAGAACTGATTGCAAAATATTCAATCGTGCCCCTTCATTGTACCAATTCATTTTTTCTAATCATGATGCTAAAAAACATGATTTTTTTTCTTTTTAATCTGATATCCCAATTTTTTTTACTTTGATTCAGTCATTGTGGAAATTCAGTGTATTTGATCAATATAGGTTACAATACTTTATATGTAAGATATGTTCCATCATGGATCATATTGGCTTGATCCAATATATATGATATATCATATATCTAGATCTAGATCTATCATCTGGTTCAACCATAGCTTCAAAATGCAAAAAAAAAAAAAAAAAAAAAAAAAAAAATTGGGAGTGGAAAAAAACAAAAAAATTCAAGATGCTGATAATTTTTCCCATGTTATGATATAGGCCCATTCATAAATATATACAGACTCCTCGAACAGGAAGGAAGGAGCAAATCACAGAGGGTGTGAGGGGGAATGCCTTCCTTCACCCTCCCACCTATGCCAGTAATACAATTTTTTCACTAAACAAGTGGGGGGGGGGGCAATTTTCTCACATTGCGCTTCCCTGTATCTGCTAGGGTGTTCTTTTTTTATGAAAGTGATAAAATACTCGAATGATAAAATTATCTGTAATTTTAATAAGCAGCTTCTACTGTACTTTGAAGATCTTATTACTGAAATAATATTCAGTTTTAGGCAGATTTCCATTTTGTAAAGGTGCAAATCAAAACATTAATCATTAAACAGATATTATTTTGATTCCATTAAAGGCAGGTTTCTGTCTCATACAGTGTCCGTCTTAGTCAGGTTTAACTGTATTTAAAGTTATATATTATGATATATTTATAAAGTTATTTATAACTTTGTTATTTTTTATAACTACTTTCACAAAATTTTTGTCTATTGTCATGCCTGTTTAAAAATACTTTATGTATATAAAACAAGTTTTAAACTGTTCAATTCCACTTTAGAGCTCCTGAAAATGAAGATGCTGTTGCTGACAGTGATGATGAAGTTGATTACTCTAAAATGGACATGGTAAATATCTCATATGCACATCAATTATACATAAATAATATACATATTAAACTGTTTGAAATAAATACTCTAATTTTAGTCCTATCACCTTTATTGTTTTTAATCTACATAAACTATTTCTCTGGAATCCTAAACTGCATAATTAGATTTTTTGCTGGTGACTGAAATTTATCGTACCATCAATCACGAGTCCAATCAAGAAATTCTCCAACGTAATCTGGCTTCCATCTCAGACTCGTGCTCATTTTGGCATACGCCTTTAAGCATTTCTAAAACAGTTCTCATGAGAGTTTTTTGTAAGTCACTACCCCTCAAATTTTAATACTCAATCAATAACATAACTATATCCCAAGTTTCTTAAATTAAATACCTGGTTGTCATAATCTCGACTGACCTATGTTAGGATAATCATGTCAATTATGTCTATCAGAAATGTCTTAATAAACTTTACTTCCTTTGTTGCAACCTCAAACACTCTATTCAAGATATCCAACTTCTGTGCTACCAAATTTATATTTCTCATACTTTTATATGCAACTGAGGTCTGGGACCCCCACACCTTCCAGTAATATAGACGAACTTGAAGCTATCAAAAATAAATCCACTCGATTTATTCATGACTGCTGCTCTTTTACTTCTGTTTCCAATCTCAAATGCAAACTTAATCCTTTACTATGATAAATCCCACTACAGTTGAATCCTGTTTTAACAAATACCATTATAGTGAAAATCTCATTTTAATGAACACTTTTCTAATCCCCCAGATAAGTTTACATAGGAACAATGGGAAAAACCTGGAATTCCTTTATAATGGAATTTCATTATAACTAAGCGATTTCTCCAGTCTCTTGGAGTTTGTTATAACAGGATTTGACTGCATAACAATATTTTTAGGAGAATTTTGTGAAACCACTATATATATATATATATATATATATATACACACACACACACACACACACAATATTTTTTTACATTTTTGCTTGAATTCATTTTAAATTTAATTTTGTCACTTGTTTTCATTCTTCTGAAGGCATCCAATAACATCATAATTTGCACCACAGGGTCGTCATCAAAAGTAGTAATGAAATTATTGATGTTGTGTTACTTTCTTCACAAAAGACACAAAAGTATAATGCAATAAACTAGTAAACAGGGGCAATGCATCTAACTGAATTTTCTTAATCAACTAATTAATTACAATTGTTCACCACGAAGGAAGGCATTTCAGCACATTTTCTGGTGATGCTAGCCATGCCAATTTAGAAAGGATGACAAAACAATGGCATATATTTGTTGACAGGCTATGATAATGTTGCCTGTCGATATAAAATTTTTTTAGGGGGTCCACAGAGTATTGGTATATCAAGGTTTTGTTGTGAACCGTTTAAGTAATGAAATACTTACAAACAGTATTTTATTTGTTAAGATTTTGTTGTAAAAGAAAATTGATTTTTTAAAAGCATTGCTTGTGTATATTTGTTTTAGTTAATTATTTATTTAGTTATTTGTTATTGGTTTTCTAACTTGATAGTTCAAAAAATTATATATTTGAATATCATCATCATCATCTTTGTTAAATCATAAAGCTTTTGTTTGATCATAAATTACTAGGGCAACAAGAAAGGGCCCATCGGTCGATGGGATTTTGATACTCAAGAAGAATATAGTGAATACATGAGTAACAAAGAAGCACTTCCAAAGTAAGTGTTGAAAAAAAAAGATAAAATTTATTCAAAATATTGAATGATGCATAAACTTTAAATAGGACCTTATTATTCAATTTTCAATGTTTGCAAAACTTTTTTTAACATTTCTTTGAAAGTTTAATTTTTTTATATAGTATAATTATTTTAAATTTGATTTGTTAAATTTGAGCTTTAATTTTCCAATAATTCTGCATAGATAGTGATATCTGTCAACTCTAATCTGGGAATGCAATGAACGAATAAACCTTCAGTACAAGACATAACTATGTGCCAGTTTTCATTTGTGTAAATGAAAATAATAGTTTTCATTTGTGTAAATGAAAACATATTAGCGATGTTTTTCAACTTGTGCATTCGGATGCATAGCATCGTAAAAATTTGAAGGACGTATACTCATTGATAACATGATCAGGGTGAAAAATAGAAAACACAGTGGTGGTCAGCTGAAGTTGGTTTTCCGTGGTACCCAACTTCGACGAGTGAATGTGAGCCTATCTCCCAGTTAAAAAGTCATGCCACAGACAGTTTAGTGACCCGTTTCAGTAGTCAATGTCTATTATTATTGCATTATGTTTAATATTATTTTTCTTATATTGGCAACGAGCATATTTTTCTGAAGTCAAGGAGGTGTAATTGTATATGCTTACCTTTCGTCCTCTCGACACACTTTTCAGATGTACCTCTTTTTGTATCGTAAAAAATTATAAATTGTTAATAAAAATGTAAATATCAAATAATACTAATCTGTATTTATTGTGAGCAACCTACTCAACATCAGTGCTCCTCCCCCCCATTTACCTCAGACAGCAACAGACCGTACCTACAACAGTGTAAATATTCAGTCCTTTCAGTTCACTCACTATTTGAAATATAGCTTTCAGCACTAACTTCCTATGCTACGCTAGATATGTATGTAGACTGTCGAGTACAAACACACACACACTTCTGTCATGACTTCCTTATTTTTGAAAAAAAAGATGAAGCGATAATTGGTAGATTGCCCAATGGCAATAGACCAGAGTGTTCTATTGCCATTGGGCAATAGAACGCCCTCCATTCTTAAAAAAAGGAGGTCCCAGCTGTTTTAAGAATGTATTTAAAAAACTGCTTATATTTATTAAAATTATATGTTGTAATATATATTTTTCTACATATAATTGTTCTTACATTTTGTTATATTAATGTGAAACTTTATTATAAATTAAATAATATTCATATCAAATGGAAGTAGAAATCAACCAAGTATCAACACATTATAGACAGGTCTTTTAAGGAAAAGTTCACTGATCACACTGGCTTTGTATGTGTATAAAAACATGACTTAACTTGTGACCTGTGAATAGTGTGTTAAAATAATTTTCCTTTTCAGCTTCAACAGTTTTTACCACCATAAATTGTTGGTGGCCTTATATTTTTGTCTTATATTATAATTCATTATCAAATATGCAGAATGTATTATAAAATTCGTATTATGCACTTCCTGTAGATATAAAGATATATCAAAATAATAAGTTTTGATTTATGTGGTATCATGGATTTTTGCTTTGCATATTCATTGCTGATCTCACTGCAGCATGTAATGTTTGCCATTAACTATCAACACAACCTAACATGTTGTGAATGTGTTAAGAAATGAGGATGAACTTATAATTGTGTTGCATACTGTATATTTTTATATAATTTTTTTTCTACTATAATATAAAGGCTTTTTTACCCTTCAGAGCTGCTTTTCAGTATGGCGTAAAGATGGCTGATGGCCGTAAAACACGTAGGACTGGTACAGGGAAACGTGACGAAAAGACAAAGCTTGACAGGGAGTTGCAAAAAATAAATCAGGTGAATTATGTATTGACATGATGATTCAAAACTCAATGAGATTCTATTTTGTTGATTTATACTGAATCAAAGTTATTGATGAGCATGGGGGGCTACAATAATTGTGACCACTGGGCATATGAGTGGAAAACTTATGCATATGCTTGAGATATAAACATTGTAATTTTGTCAAAAACATGTTCTACATTTTTGTTTACAAATATATGATTTATCTGTTTCAGAGAAAAGAATTCATTAATTTAAGAGACCACGCAATGGTAGTCGCCTGAAGTTGGTTTTCTGATTTGCTCCAACATTGAGGCAGAAATACAAGACAATCTTTTATTTATAAAAGTCTTTCCCCAGAGAGCAATCAGGCCTACAACATTTAAATTCATTCATAATATGAAACAGGCAAATAACCTTCCACGTTGTTGCTTCCGACTTTGGAAGACACTGGCACTACTTGAATGGATAACAAGCATTCCTCGAAAACTACCTTCATATTAGGTTATATAATATATACATGGCGAATTTCGACATGCACCAATTTATTCCAATGTTTTTAATAACATTTGATCACATGTTTTATAAGTGAAAAGCTGACTTATAGTTCTGAATCTTTCCTGACACAAAGCTACAACTTGTAGAGAA
Source organism: Pholcus phalangioides (assembly GCF_987345545.1). Classification (NCBI taxonomy): domain Eukaryota; kingdom Metazoa; phylum Arthropoda; class Arachnida; order Araneae; family Pholcidae; genus Pholcus; species Pholcus phalangioides. The sequence continues at coordinate 7,731,862 of NW_028301620.1, read as the reverse complement.
GAGATGTCATAGATGCAATTCTATGAGCATTACTATAGAAATTCTGTGCACCAAGTTGCTAGGGTTCAGTCTCTTGGTGAGAGACATGAGTAGAAAAGCCATTCAGGATGTATGCGTTTACACTGGTATCACAAGCAATTCATCAAATTACAAAAACAAAAGACATAAAGCTTGACATGTAACAGTATAAGCTTTGTATAAATTATGTGAATTCCTATTTGTTTCTCAATTAGTTTTATTAGTGCACATATTCATTAGTATTTCTGTTTTGTTGTACACTCATTCATAAAAATTTATTTTTAGATCATTGCTAGAAGGAAGGACACTGATTTATATGGAGTGTAAGTATGAGCTAATTCCTATTACAGTAGAACCATGTTAATTAAAACTGGGACATTATTTGATTAGTGAATAATTTTTGTTACCTGGGTTCATCTTTTAAACTAGTTTATTTTTCAAATAGTCAATAATAGTGGGTAATATACCTGTGTTAGGCATTCACTATATATCTAACAATTCGTTTAATCAAGGTTATCTTGACAAGTTGAAGCGAGCTGGCCATGCGAGTGAATGTTTCCAAAGACGTGGGGGGGGGGCATTTTACATCTTCCATAAAGAGTCTTTCGGTGATTAAATAGTGAATCAAACTGCAAACAACAAAAATAATCGAATATACAAAATAAAATTAAAGATTGATGTAATGAAAGTTTTTTTTAATGAATGAAAATTTTTTAATAGTTTCGAGTTTGTCCGTCTCCTTTGACTTAGAGGTTCTTTATCCTGTTGGATCACTCATATCGACAGCACTGCATCTAATATTGAGAGTCAGTAGAGGCCTGTGTCTGTCTTTCTTTGTCATCATATTTGTTTCTTGCCCCCTCCTTATTCAGTACATGTATGGTATGACATGACAGTCTTGACTAAAAATTATAGTCACGTGGCAGTGGGTGCCTGTATTTCATGGGGACTGCCCCCCCCCCCCCATGGTAAAATTCAATGTAAAATTAGCATGGCATGTAACAAGCTTATTGGGTTTCCAGTTTCGTTTCTCATGATGTCAGAGATAGCCATGGATAGGGAACTGGGTTCTTTTTCCCATTGCTGTTTACTTCTTGGGGATGGGGGGAGGGTCATCAGGACTAGCTGCTATCTAATGTATACAGTGAAGCCTCACACTACATCAATACTTGATATAATGATAAATCCCTCTACAATGATATTTTTTCAAGTGTTGTTTTGATGTTTGGAAATACCTGTAGCCTAATGTTAAACTACCACCTGTTGATATAATGATGATCTCTCTACAACTGGGCTGGACAAATCCCAGGCGCCTGGTCATCAGGGCTACTGAAAAATTGGTATTGGCACCTAAAATTTTCTTTGTGTAGTTACTAAATTGCAGGCTGAGAGCAGCACAAAATTTTTGAAATTTATATCAGCATATCTGCCAACATGAAAGAGGGTCACTATGCCCCTGAAAAAGTCATAAGAAGCGTTATTTTGGATCTTTTTCTTCGGGTAAAAATATTTGCTATCTCCTAGATTTTTTGAGATTTTTTTCAGCCTTGCTGTATAAGGATATTTTTCTTGGTCTGCAGAGTATCGTTATACCAAGATTTTACTGTATTTAAATATTGAATTTCATATTAATTTTCTAGACCTTGACTAGACCTTCTAAAGGTGCATCTATATATATATATATATGCTTACTTGCTTTGACCATAGGGTAATAAATATACTAGACCATATCATTGACTATAAAATAAGCATTTATAATTAGTTCTGCTTTTGGTTTATAATTTTAACACTTTTCTACAACTCTGCTCATAAAGCTATTTCAATTTCTTTTCTTTTTCTTGCAGTGGTGAGCCAGAGTACAAGAGGCCACGTTACTGAATTGAATCATCATTTCCATGCATACTGTTCATTTCGGACTTGCTAATTTTTTGAATTGAAGATAAAAAAAGAGGATGCAAAAATTTTCATGATTTTTCTGGTTCGGAAAAAAATTCATTTTACACAACTCAGAATTTCCTTATATTGGTTATTCATGTACATAATGTAACTGGTGAACTTCTAATGTGTGAATTACATTCATATGCACAATATGCAAATTGATATATATATATATATAAAATAGAAAAACATGCTTTTTATAAATACATTGAATTCTGATTAGTCTATGTCAAATCATATTTTGTCTCTTTCACTGGATTCATTTGCTTTCATTATTCATCTGTTTAGCTCTTCTTATTTTTTCTCTATACCTTTCTTTCATGTCCACAAAAATCTGAAATAAATAAAAGAAATACTAGTCAGAGATAATCATTCAATTTAATTCCCAAATAGTCATATACTGGATGCCTCAGCTAAAGGTATCTAAAATCAATGGCTTATACTGAGAGAACTGCACATGCTTAATTATGAAAGTGCTGCATCGTCATTGGGTATTGTTCCAAGTTTTTTATTCACATTTTGTATCAATGTTACACATGCATACTGTTGACAGATGCTTTGGGACTTTTTTGCAGCAGTCGTGCTGACTGCCAGTCAATATATAAACTCCACAATGCAAGGTTCGGTGCATAATTTCCCTAGCAATTTATTTAATAGCACCTCAAATGCTATTAAATAATTGAGAAGAGCTTGAGTGTCATTTGGATATCTGTAAAGTCATGAATAGTGCTCACATTGAACCATTAATCTGAAAATAAACTTGAAGGGTTACTGTCTGTTGTGGCACGGCCGTTGGTTTTCTTCATTGCGACACATCAGGAAGACGAGAACTCATCAAAACCCAGGGGCCTTTCGGTTATTCATAGTTTATTCTTAATTAAAAACATTTATCTGAGATGTACATATAAAACTATATAAATATTATTGTAATAAAATAACGGTGTTGCAGACCAAGTATTCCACTACCCCAAAGCAGAATGCTTTGCATTGTTCTACAACGAGCCATCTGCTAACTTGAAATGTCCTGTGGTAAAGATCCCCATAATAGTATGAAGATATGGTATTTTTTTGGCCTGAAATATACTGAGAAATTGAATTTTCTGGATGTTATGCCGAAACTGATATTTGGAAAGAAAAGTAATTTGCCTCCTCCGGGAATCAAACCTGGGTCCCCCTTGCATACCGGGCAAGTGCACTGACCTATATACCAGAGACACTTTTCAATTCCTCTTCATACAAAACGCCAACTCGGGTGAAAATTGCTGTAGTTAAGGGAGTCTGGTATATTGGTTAGCACACTTGCCCGGTATGCAAGGGGACCCAGGTTCGATTCCCGGAGGAAGCAAATCACTTTTGTTTTTAAATATCAGTTTCGGCATGACATCCAGAAAATTCAATTTCCCCGTAATAGTGTTTTCTACTTTTTCTTTAAATTCTTCTAGATTGTTCTGCAGTAGTGCTAATTGTGTAAGAGAAATTGAGTATTAAGAAATGTGTAGGAGGTGCATGTATGATAAAGTAGTAATGTTAGTACTATAATTGTTCTGCTATATGTATCACAGATTTTAGCATATGCTGCTTAAGGGATCTGCCCTTTTCTTTCTGGGCTAGTCACTTGCCTCCAGTCCACTTAAAAGTTTCTCTCTCAACACCTCTTATGTTCCTCTCTTCTTTTTCTTTTCTATTCATCCAGGGTTGACACCCAATGCCCCCACTTTGGGCAACTTCTTGCCCCTTATTCATGGTAACAAATCTCTCACACTGTCTTTAATGAAACCTAAATTTATAAGTAGGCCTAATCAAGGGTGGTTCTGTCACTATAAGCCATTTCTTTTGGACAACTAGCCTGGACATCCTAAGAATATCAAAATTATCTAATTCAGAATTATTTTGGTCATTTTTCCTTCTTCTGTTGCAATAGTATATTTATGCGCTCTAAACACTTCAATGTTTAGTAAACTTTACTAAAATTTAAAGCCAAAACACTAGTTTTTTTGTGGTCAGTTTCAGTGTGTGCTCAAAACATTAAGTACAAATAATGTTGTGACATTTTTTTTCATTCTGGACATTTAAAAAAATAGATTTCTCACTTAATTTTCCATTTATTTTACATGAAATTTAGCACATTATTCATTTGGTATTCTTTCAAAACGTCTGTTTGATAAATACAGGGTGAACATGACGTAATCTGCCAAACATAAGTATGGAGGGCGAGTCCAAGTGTGTGTGGAACATAAAAAGCCATAGCAACCCTGTCCTATCTCTGTTTTCAAGTTATAGTGGATTATGGAAGAAAAATGTGTGAAGTCTGAAAAAATCCAAATTTGTTTCCAAAGCTTGTGAAAGACCTGAAAGCAAACTAGGCACATATTTTGAAAGAGAAAAAAAAAATTCCTATGCGCTAACATCTTTTGAATAGAATATCAGGATTTATTGGCAAGCTACAAGGACACTGAAAGATTGGCGAAGTTCAAAATGAAATTGTCGCCTAATTCTGTAATTGCCAATTCTGCAAACACTATTCTAGCTACAATTGGTCAAATTTACCAAAAACTTGTCTATTGCATCAGCTTTCAAAACGTCTACAATGAACCATAATTGTGTTTTATTCTAGAACTTTCGCCTTTTGTTTGCAATCAATTCCGATATTTTTATGAGAATGATGTTTCTTGCAGGATTTTTTTGCTCTTTCCATATATATATATGCTTAGTTTTGATGTAGTTCTTCTTAAAACTTAACAAATTCAGGTTTTCTCAGACTTGACCCATTTTTCTTCTATAATCTGTTATTCACAGTGTGACTCAAATGGTTCCAGAAAAGTCAAGGTTGGTAGGATGTTTTATGTTCCGCTTGGAATCGTCTATCAGACCTTTTCGTTAAGCAGATTAGGTCACGTTCACCCTGTACATTCTATTGCACCATAATGAAAACTAAGAAAATCACCCTTGGTACAGGCTCTCCTTTCTCTTTCAAGTAGTGCATGAACTTTTGGTATCCGAAAGATTTCATCATATCTTCTTCCTAAAATTTTCATCATGGAAAGATAATGAATTTTACAGTTATTTCATATTAACTTAATAATAGAGGGTGATCAAAAAATCTGTAGAAAGTAAAAATTCATAAAAACCGGAAAAATAACCAAAGTAAAAAACAGTTTGCAGGGTTAAAATTGCTAGGTCACTGAAATTTTTTTAAGACAGGGAAAAAGTGCAAAAAACAGCCAATAGGTGGCGCTAGTTTCAGTGGTACTGTCCTGGATATATTGATCCGGTCCACCCAATCTGTTGGAACTGATAGATGCGATCTGCTGAGAGGTGTCATGTATACATCTGGACCTGCTGCACTCTGCCATTGCTGGATTTGTGACTCGCTTGCAATGTGTTATCCCCATGTGGTGGTCATGTGGAATATATACTGCTGCAATAAACAATTTAAAGGCATTCTGTTCGTTATTTTCATATATTTTCTTTGACTTGTGTATGTCAGCGCCACCTATCAGCTGTTTTTTAATTACTTTTTTTCCTGTCTTGAAAAAATTCCTGTGACCTAGCGATGCTAACCCTGCAAACCGTTTTTTTATTTTGCCTATTTTTCTGGTTTTTATGAATTTTTAAAGTTTCTGCGGACTTTTTGCACACCCTGCATCAAACCAATATTTTTCTATTTTGAAAAACAAAATTCATTTTAATGTACATTACTATAATATTTTATTAACGTTTCCAAGATTGTTATCTAATTAAACAAAAAATACTTGCCTGATTAGTCAGGTAAAATGTGTCCACCTTATGCCGTATGTCAAACCATTTTGAAGGAGGTGTAAAGTATGATATTTTCCATTTTGGTTCTGCCGCTTTAATCGTGGTTACCTAAGGTTGAAAAAAAAAATGAAGATATATAAATATAGAGAGCAACACATACTCTGCTTCTGATCTCAGAATACCAACATATTCTAGTGTCAATACTATATATATTCTATAGCCCCCACACCATTGCCATGGTGGTCGGCTGAAGTTGGTTTTCTGTGATTCCCAACTTTGAGGCACGAATGTGAGTCTTCTTATTTTAAACTTCTGGCTTCTAGTGATGTATCTTCATGAGAAAAAACCTATACAATAGACGCTTAGTAATCCAGCAAGTCTCAGATCACGATGTGCCGGATTACCTAAATTGCTAGATTATGGGAGGTAGTTGGAGAAACCAATTCAAAAAGCGTAAACTTTTGTGCACAGATATGCAGTGACATGTTCTCCCATTCTACATTTGCCAGGAAGCATGCCTGAAAATACCAGATTAGCACACGGCTGGATTATAAAGAGTGCTATACAAAAATGAGAAAAATTGACCTTTTTTTTATACTATTAAGAGGTAGTATTACAATGATATTGGTGCCTATCTTTGTGTATAATTAGAGATAAAAGAATAAGGTTATCAATTTAAAAAATCATCCTGAAATATTACTCACTGGTTTCTTGGTTTTTTGTGTAACAGCAGCGTGTTTAAGTCTATCTTTTGCTTCTTGGATGGTAACTGGAACAAATGGGCAGAGTCTAGATTGAGTGAGTTCATTACGAAATAGGTCTCTGACTTTTGTAGGCTTTACAACTGTATCATTTCTTTTTAATTGTCTAGAATCAGATTCATCCTCTTCCTTCAGGAGGTCTGAGACCCAGTTGCAAAATTCTTCGGCTGTTTCATCTAATTTGTGCTCCTAAAATGGAAAGCAGTGTATTTGATCCAAAATAATTAATGATATAATTTTTGAACACTCTTTTCTTTCACTATGATATAATTTTTTTCATTATCACCAGGACCGGACAGGTGCCAGATCGCTTAATTTTGAAAAATATGTCTTTCGACATTCACTATAGAATTAAAACTAATCTAACTTTAGTAAGTGGTACACTTTTAGGAATTGAAAAAAAATATATATATATGATTGTGTGATGTTCGTTATTGAGACCATTCTATTATAGCAACCAGTGCAATAAGTCAGAAATTTTTTCCCCGTTAAAAAAAATTATTACAATTTTATTATTTTCTAAAATCTGATACATTTTTGTTACAGCTGCTTATATTGTAACAAAAGGAATAACAATTTTTTATTCCGTTCAAATACGAATTCTCTTAAGAAGAAATTTTCTCATTTTCAATTCTTTGATGTAACTACATTTTAATATAATGTACATTTTCTGTGGAATAAGGCATTGACTGTATAAAGATGTCTCGTTAAGAAATTGGGGAGTCTTTTTGCCTGAAGTAGATTGGAATCCATTAACACATGATAATCAAAAACGAGGTATGTGTGTTGTAAAATATGGTGAATTTTGTAATTTTAAAAATATTTTCATTACACTTCATATACAATAAATGTGATCGTGTGATTTCTTAAATATATTTCAAAGAAACAAGAAGTATTTAAACTGACTAGTCAGTTTTATGGACTTTGGGAACATATCTGCCCAGAAAAACATATGCAAAATGTAAAACCAGTTCTGCTTCTTCAAAAATTTCATCTTTATTTTTTATGACAACATTGTTTACTGCAATTGTCAAATTTATACCTAACAAAAGTTTATTTTGACAAATCATTAAAAACTGTCAAGAGTTAACCTACTCGTAACCATTAGTGGTTATATATAAAACAAGTGTTTCTTTATTTTAAAAACTTACAATGAGCTCATCTACTACTCTAAGATTTGCAAGGTCCTGACAACATTTTGTAATATGGTTCTTGCATTGACCGTTAATATAAAATGTACTTTTCTCTTTCTGTTACTCTTTTGTTTGATCTTTTCTCTTCAACTGCTCACCTAATATGATTTTTTTTTCTTTTTTTGCGACTTTTCTGATTTTAGCTGCGCTCAGCTTTGGAAAGTTTCAAAAAATAACCTAACCTTTTTTTGGCTCTTCCAAAAATTAATCACGTAACAGGTTATACAACATAATGTCACCATTTCAACCCTTTAATTGGCAAGCATTGAAATATCCAGAGGAGAACATTTTTGAGAGGTTATATGTTAAGGAAATGAGGTATGCTGTGAAATGATATTACATGATGAAAAAAAATTGTCACTATTTAAAAATTTACGGGATGTTGTACTTCAGGAAACGCACTGTATCCATATGATTTACATAAATTTCAGTAATATAAAAATGACATTTATTGTTTGCAACACTCATTTTTCTATTACTGTTGAAGAATGCACAGCAATATGTATCTTCCACACATGATATTTCCCTCTAAAATACAAGTGTTAGAAATCATTTTCACTTGGCTTGTTAAGAAACAAGAGGAGTGCATACCTTTGAGCCATTCTGCTGGTAATTATAGAAACTTCATGAACAGCTCACTAGTAAAAATTGAATGTTTAGGAGTTGCTTAGAAGCATCAATGCCAAAACAAGCTCAAAATATAGAATGCCATTATATGAAAAAATATAGGAAAAACATGTTGCTTTTTTGGGAGCAACACTGCCAAATAAAGGGTTGATCATGTCCCTCTGGATCGGGCAGTTGGTGGAACACAAACATGTGGTACTTGGGCATACAGCTCTTTCATATGGAGCCTTTGGAGCACATTACTGGCAGATATTGTCTCTCCAAGTGACACTGCAACCGTGGATGTAACAGTTGTGGGGGTCACTTGTCAATTCCGCTTGGCTTCTATTGCAATATACTGATTATGAAAAATAATTCCAAACAAGTCAAACTGCTGTCTGGAGACCAGTGCCTAGTCGACCAGGGGAGGCTCTTGGGCCCTGTGACCTGTGCAGCTACAAAAAAAAAGCTTTGTCAATAAAGAAAACTTAAGCAGGGGATGCCAAAAATTTGTCCCACATGGGTATAAATTTTTCCTGGAGTCACCTCTGCAGTCAACCAAGAGTTTCCATCCCCTCGGATGATCAGTACATTGTTATAATAGCCAAGCAGTATCGACAAGTGATCTCCACAACATTTGTGGCTACGTCATCACTAGGCAAAACAATATCTGCCAGTTCTGTGGGCCAAAGGCTCCATGTGAAAGGATTGTCTACCTGAGTACCACATGTTTGTGTTCCACTAATTGTCCAGGGGTAAATGATTAAAATTATGTCATTATCTATTATATGAGCCACCGCAGTTAACTTTCGGTAACTAGTTTATTTGTATGATGTGTGTAGGTCATTTAGACATTTATCTACAGTATCAAAACGTGTTTACAGGCATGATTTGATACTAGCTCAGACATCGTCAGAATCTTTCCCCTAACAAAAGAGATACAACAAAATCAGCCATCAAGACACAGCCAGCAAAGCACATTTTATGTAGAAAATTATCTTTGTGCAACAAAAAGTTATCAATTTCATATTGGTGTGGAAGTCATTAATTGGTAATAGTATAGATAGCATGGTGTCTATCATCATGGAAAAGTCACGGAAGTCCCAGAAAAGTCACGGAATGAGAAAACGGTCACAGAAGTCTCAAAAAAGTCACAAAATTTGAGTGAAAGTTACAAATTTTTTTGATTCTCAGGAGATATTTTTTTCGATTTTTTGAACAAACTGCTTGATTACTTACACCTCGCTCCGTTCAACGTTGTTCGGCTCTTTTGCTTTGTTTTGAGCCCACTATTGGTATGCCTCCCAGCGCTTGTTGTGCACACGGCTTAATATTGATCAATAGTGTGTTCAATAGTTTTACAGGACACATTTTCAACGTGCGCAGCCGCACCCGCAAAGCTTGTTTTGGAAAGTTCATTGTAGGTGCCGAAGGAACTCCGATATGGCAAAAACATTTGTAAGGGTCTGGGGTTGCCAGACGTCCGTATATACGACCCGCAAGAGTGTATGCAAGGATGGATTGCATTGAATGTTCATCTACTGAGGGCTTAGGTGACCTCGCAAAGTTGACTAAATTCATGGGTGAGGATATGAGGCGGGGTGATAGGGATGATCGGCCTCCCCCCCATGATTAAAAAAATTATTGCCATAGGCAGGGAAGAGCAGAAGGTGGACATTTGTCCCCCCCCCCCCATTCAAGAAACTACCTGTATCCACTTATGCTTTTGCAGGATGGGGGTGGGGTTATGTAGCTTAAGTCCTTAGGGTCCAGTTCCTATGGGGTGTTGTCATTGGCGTACACAAAAAGGGGGGTTTGGGGTTCTAACCCCCCTCAAGCGAGATTATAGCGTTATTTTGCAGGAAAAGACGTAACCCCCCTCCCCTTGAGAAGAAAAAAAAATTTGAAACCCCCCTTGAGAAAATTCTGCGTGTTGTATATGCTATGGGTGCCATATGTGCTATGGGTGTTGTGTTTAAATCAACTTTAAATTTAAAAGTTTTTAAAATTTTTTGAAAAATTGGGTTTTTTTTGTAAATTCACTCACGTTCTCCCTTTCATTAAGGGCCCCCCCCCCCATATCAACCCAAACCCCTTAGGTGGTTGCTACTCATAGTTTGGGAACCACTGATATCAGAAAACAGTCCAGCATGATTCATTTTGTCGAATGAGAAAAAGTTTCCAAAATGTCACTGAATTTTGCTTTTGGTATTTTTTGGACACCTTGGATAACCAATTGCCAAGCTTGAAAAATATGTAGATTGTCATGTATCAAAATATTTCGCTGTTGAAAAAACATCAAACAAATAAAAGGGAAAAATCAAAGATTGTGTAGTGTGTTTATAAAACATGTTTTCCCAATATATTTCTGTTCCTTTGAATAATTTTGGCTGTCGCGACTTTTTTAAATGAAAATGCATGCATTTTCACTGTAGTCTCTTAAGTTTTTATTCCTCACTGAAATCAAGGGTTAAAATTATTTTGCCAACTTATAAGTTATGCTATGATAATTCGCCTATGAGGAATATTTTTCTCACATATTTATCATTTCACACATTTTTTTTTTTCATAGAATTAATTTTAAGCACTTTTTTCCTACCATTAGCGATTTTTTTTGGCTAATTTAGCATTAATTGGCAACTTCGTTACTTTTGGTATCGTATTTGGTGATGGTTAGAGATTTCCCATACTCATTTAGAATCCCAATTTCCTGTCTTTCTCTCGAGGAAGCCTGGTCAACCCAATATTGAAAGGCCTGAGGGATTTTTGTGATTTTTAATTCACATGAAGCCACAAGTTGCAGATTTTAAGGATTTTACTATAAATATACAAAAAATCAGAAGAATCTGGTTTCTGACAGAAAGATTATAATAAAATCTGATATTGCTCTTAAGGTGGATCTTAATCTAAAAAATCTGAAGGCTTCCGGGGTAAATTGGGAACATTGGCACTTATTTAATAGTCGTCATATGACAGCCGGGATGTAGATATTTTTATAGAAGCTGATAGAAATAAATCGAAATCTGTGTATCCCACTGTAATACATAAACAATTTTGTAAAAAGGAAAACTATTTTATGTTTTATAAACAATTACTTTAAGAATTTAAAACAATTGTTGAACCAAGTACATAATTATATCATGCAATTAACTCATTCATAGAGTAAATAGTTTTTTTTATTGTGCAGGTTTAAAAACTTTAAGAATCGTTATAAGATGTGGTAGCTGTTTTTTAAATTGAAGTGCATTTCTGTCTATAATGGCACTACATACTGAGCTAAAAATGATTGTTCTTGAGTTAAGAAACAAGCAATGAATTAATTGAATTTGTATGAATTGTTTGAAAATTGAATTTCTTAATGAAAAATTACTTTTGTGATTCAAATATTTCCTTTTAAAGTTGTGTTCTATTCAATTCACAACATTTTTTATAATTGAGGTGGCTAAGATAAACACACTCCACTCACGACAAGTTTGTATTGTAATTTCTCAGGATCTGACTTCTTCTGCTCCCTCTCAGATTTTTCCATGCTTTCCAGGAGGTTGAGATATATGTTCTCGGTAGTTTCATCAGAATCAACATCTTCAAGTGCATAATTTAAATCTGGAACTTCGTCAGCACTTAGAGAAAAATGTGAAATTCAATCTTTTTCAGATCATTTTGCTTCACATAATTCATTCAAACAATTATGAGGAATATATTATTCACAACTTCGTAAAGCATATATGAATAATATAGGATAGCCTTGTGCATCCCCCCCCCCACTTTTTTAGAGTTATAAAAGAAATATGAGAAGAGAAGAATATATACGTATATAAACGTATACGTATTTAGTTTACGTATATAAAGTTTAAAGTTTATAAAGATAAAGCATGACATATCAAAAGTTAAATTATAATCCACAATCTTTTGCTATTAATTTGGATCACAGAATTCAGTAGCAATACTAATTTTATGAATTCGAACCCACATCCTCGCATCGCGAGTCCGTCACTATAACCACTCGACCACCAAGCGGCATATAAACACATTGAACATTTTTTCACCAAAATTATTTCAGTATTCATATTATTAAAGTTTAAGTATATTTAAGTTTGATTTATTTCATTTTATAAAATACACTGAAGTGCCAGAAAAATTGGGACAAGTTGGGGGTTGGCAAATAAAGGAGAAATGCTCATAATCAACGTAATTTGATGCAGTCAGCAGTGCCTATATAAGACAACAGGTAGCTATGGAAGCTGATAAATTGGTTTCTGCTGCTAAAATGATGGGTCAAGACATCGAGACACCTCTGTACCACCCCATAAGGCCATACAGGCTTATTTGTAGGTCTGATGCCACCATCCCATTTGATACAAACTCCAGCAGGGCAAGATAGAAATTAATCTTGAATCAAGTACCGGTGGAGCCAGGGCTGAGGGATGTGCCACCCCTCTTGCTTTATCTCATATCGGCTTTTGTGTTGGCCGCTAATACACCAACACCTTCAACCAGAAACAGACTGTCAGCATTTAGTCCTTGTTGATCCCACATCACCATCCCTGTAAAGCAATCTCACATACTCCAATTCAGACTAATGTTAGGGCTAAGATGCCAAGGGTACCTCAAGGAGGTAGGCTGACAAATTTGACCATCTGACCTTTCCCCCCCCCCCTCCCCCCCCCCAAAAGGTTATCACAATTTAGGCGACTTTTAATATGGCTTATATATATAGTGGTTGACATTCGTAACATGGGTCACAGCATTTCCAAGATAGAGATGAAATTTGGATTTTCACGCACAACCATCATGGAAGCAAACCATGGATATAACTAATCCTGATAACATCAAATCTCTGATGAAGGTGTTGGTAGCAAAAGACCCAGAAGGAACAGGACCACGGATAGCTGACAAGAATCGTTTCATGAGATAGGCGTGCAACACTGCATCAAATCTCTACACATTTCAATGTTGGGGCATCAACAAGTGTCAGCATGTGAACTGTTCAACAGTCTCTCCTTGCTATGGGCTTTCAGAAAGGCCCACTTGAGTATCTTGGATGACTGCAAGGCACACAACTATGCTCCTTGCGAGCACTGTCATTAGACTGTTGATGCCTGGAAATAAGTTGCCTGGGCTGATGGGCATGTACAGGTATGGAGAAACCCCCATAAAACCATTGACCTCGCATGTCAGCAGGAGACTGTTCAAGCTGATAGAGGCTCTGTCATGGTATGGGACGTGTGTAGTTGGCATGATATTGGACCCCCTGATAAGGCTGCAGAGGACTCTGATTGTTGTCCAGTTCATAAACATCCTTTCTGATCACTAACACCCATTTATATCCTGTATGCATTCTGATGAGCTTGGACTATTCCAATAGGACAATGCCATGCCACACACATTAAGGTGGCTCCAGAAACACTCTTCAGACTTCTGGCTCCTCTGTAGGCCATTTAAATTCCCAAACATGAGCAGTATTGAGCACATATGGGATACCTTGCAACATGCTGTACAAAATCAACTTGCACCATTATAGAATTGCGGACTGCCTTAAGAGAACCATGGGATGAATTGCCTTTATAATGCCTTCACACATTAGTGGAGTTCATGCCACATTCTCATTGCTCGAGGAGGGAGGACTAAATGATATTAGGTGGGTGTACCAGTGTTTCTGGCAGTCCCTGTGGTGGTCGAGTGGTCATAGTGATGGACTCGCATCGCAAGGGGTGCCGGGTTCGGACCCCACCATCACCACAGTGGTGGTCGGCTGAAGTTGATTTCCTGTGGTTCCCAACTTTGATGCACAAATATGCGAGCCGATCTGTCCATTAAAAATTCTCGCCATAGAGAGCAACAGGCCTACAATGATAAATCATTCAATCATTACACTTCACTCATACTTAGAAAAACTGGTGGCAGATGGCAGCACTACACATAACAAGCGTTACACAGAAACAAACTTCACACCAGGTTTCACTACACGTACACACACATTCCAACATGTACCAGTTCGTTAGAAGTTCCACAGAGGAATATGGACCAGGTGCATATGTGGTTCAATAGTAGTATTTCTGGCACTTCAGTGTACACTACAGTGATACAGTCTTGATACAGACCTCTTGATAACAGACACCATGGGACTGGCATTTTTTGTCTGCTAATGGGGGAGTCTGTTAATATATGGCTACGTACATTTAGGCCCCCGTTCCTTAGTTTTCAAGTACAGAAGATGTTCGCTAACGGGGAGTGTTCGTTTTGGACATTCCACTTTACATGAAATTACAAATTGAATTCATTCCCCGAAGGTGACTTGTGTCACCTGAAACTCTTAATGAAACCTTCACATTAAAAATATTGGTGACACTTTTGATTTTTTCCATATCCTAAAAATATTGATTGATTTGAAAAACAAAGTAGGGGGGCGGCGTAACTCCACAATAAACTTCCAGGAATGATCATTACACATCAAGGTAAATAACTTTTGCATTGGATCCTTGGGTGTCAAAATACACTTATTCCATCAGAGAACTAAATACCGAAACAGCTATTACTGATTAACCATACATGCACCTCGTACACATTCCTCTACAGAATTTCTAACGAATCCATATATATGTTGGAATATGTTTTCTGAGTGTATGTGTGGCCCTAATTTCATATTGGCAATATTGTGCTTCTTTTATGTTCTTGCTGCCATTACAAAAACAGCTGCAGGTCACTGATATCAGAGAAAATGAAACATAGTGTGACAAGCTATGCAAGCACTCACAGTAACTGCTCAAAGTGGCATCTGAGGATACTGTTGCACAACTGACATCACACCATCAAATGAAGGAATGGCACAACTACTCACAGGCCTGATGTCGAGTTAATCTTGTCAGCAGTAATACATTTTTGCACTGAGTGCATGTGTATGATGTGTCATAGACTAATGATTTCAAATGCCCACATTCTACTATGACCAATCCACTGCCCTTGATATGTTGCTGCTTACTTGGTGGATTTTCCATCGTAAATGTCGATTCAGACTAAAAAAATTGTATTTCAACCTAAGTTCCATTTCAAAAATAGTTTGCCTTGATGTGTCTCATCACCCTTTGAAGTGTGTGTTTGGAATTCCAGACTACCCTATATAGTACAGTCCAATGATCGCTGTTGACTTTGACTCGTCAAAAGCAACTGATTTTTCTTCTGTGAAATGAGTTTTTTATCTTATGTTTCAAGCCCGTAAGTTGAAGCATTTTTAGCTAATATTTTTGCTTGAAACTTGAATTACTTGCAAGTCAAGGCACTCATTCCATAAGATTTTGACCATAAACACCAAATTCACACTAAATAGTACCTTTACTTTTAGCATTCTTTTGCTGTGTTATTTTGTGATGTTCATAGCTTTGTTTTGACGAGCCAAATCAGAAACTATTTGTGATGATTTTTCAGGTTTTTTCTTCTTCAAAGTAAACTTATTGTAGAATCTCTATTTTATTTATTATTATTATTATTTTGAATGAAATTTGATTATAGCTTACATTATTCTTTTTCCCAATCCTGAAATGTCTCCTTCTCTCGTTGATTTTACTGTATGTACTTTTCTGCTCTCTGTCTGTTCAGTTTCAAGAGAGATTTTCAAAACTTGTGCCACATTCTTAGCTGTCTGTAAAATAGAATAACAATGATGATTTAAAAAAAAAAACGCCACCATTTTGGTATTCAATCATTTTACATTCAACAAAAAGCAATCTTATATTTAAAAAGAGTTTCATTGAGGCATTCACATTCTGCTAGTTGTAGTTCTGGTATATTATCATAGTTGTCATATAGGTGCTCTCATTTGTATGGTGGGTATAAATAGTGGTCATCAGAGACACTGAAAATATCAAAGACCCTTATATATATATATGTATATATGATATATTCAGCTGTGAATTTTCATCATATTTTTAATTTTAGTTCAGGTCATGTTTACTGTGGATAAATTTTTATGTATAATATATTTTTCACGACAATATCATAGTGCCTGCATTGTTGGCTTAATGACTTATGTAATCAACTTCTTTATTGATGTCTTATGGACGTTTGGATCTAGCTTTGAAGTGAAGAGATGATGAGCAAACGGGGCCCGGTTGATACGATGCTCGCCTAAAGTACCAAAAGGTGTTTAGAGGTGTCACGAGTTCAATACCTGGTTCGTCCTTGTCAGAAAACTTTCCTGACACAGGGGTACAACAAAAAATGGCGACTTGACCACAGCAAAAAATTACTACCGCAGAGAGTCCCCCATTGAGGGGTTAGCGCACCAACCTCTCGATGAGTATAAAAAACAAGCCTGCCATTCGGAATCGGCAATAAATTGTAGGTCCCGGTCTAATTAGCCCTCGTGTGCAGAAAACGACCGTGGTGCGACAAAAAGGATCAAAATGATCAAATGATAAGCAAACGAATTAAACAAACTTTTATAGGATGCTTTCTATTCTTTCAAAAGTCTAATTTAATAATCTAATTTTACACTTTCATGTCCAATAATTTTCAAAATAGTGTTTAGCAATCTTCTCATCCCACTCCTTCGACCATGCTTACAGGGCCGTCTTAAGAGCATTGTGGGCCCCCAAGCCAACTGATTTTTCGAATCCCTACATGGCAAAGTCTCGAGAATTTGAACTAGTTCTCATTTTTGTGAGGCCCTCTTCTCTTGAGGCTCCCGGACTATGTTTATCAACCATGTGGGTATTCTTTCATAAGCTACTACTTAGCAATACATGCACCTCGAAAACAACTCTTTCAAATGGATGTCCAGTTCACATTTGACCATTTATGAACTGGTCACCCATTTCAAAGAATCTGTCCTGAGAGAGAGAAAGAAGACCCTCAATAAAACTATACTTGCATAACATAACATGAAAATTCAGGCATTGTAATTTTCACTTCAAAACATGGAAGACAGATGGGAGCACCAGTATAGTATGATTCCTATAACATAAATATGTTAGAGCCATGCATTTACACATTCCTGCATTCATCAATTCATTAGAAATTTCCTTTAGGAATGTTTTCAAGGTGCATGTATGGCTTTCAAATGGGTGACCAGTTTACATTTGAGCTGCTGTGCAGTTGTGTGAGCATCGTGCTGGACTCTCGTCCTTAGGATCAAGGTTTGAACCCTGTTGACAGCACAGTGGTAGTCGGCTGAAGCTGATTTTATGCAGTTTTCAGCTTCAAAGCGCGAATGCGAGCCAGTCTCCCATATAAAAGGTCTCTCCACAGAGAGCAGGCGGACCTACAACACCGATACTGACAAAACATGAAAATTCCATCATTTCCATCTTTACTTCAGAAAATGGAAGACAGATGGCAGCAAGAACACAAAACAAGCACAACTCTGCAACATAAATACGATAGGGCCGAACATACACTCAGAACACACATTCCGGCATGTGCCAATTTTTTAGAAATTCTGTAGAGGAATATGTAGGAGGTGCATGTACGGTTTGGTAGTAGTAGTGGTTCACATTTGAGCCTCAAATTTGGAAAACCACAGGTAACTGACTTTGACCAGCCATCAGCAGAATTAAATTATGGATCCAAATAATGGGAGTCGAGCATGATGCCCATACTACAGGCACTGCAATGTTGACAAAATTGAAGAAGCCAGGTGAGCTACATGGTGTCATGAGGGGCAATTCCCCCCCTAGCCCGGCATCAATGACGGAGCTCATATAAGCATGTATATGAATTAACATCATCATCATGCCCCCTCAGCTTCTATAACTGTGCTCACCCCCCCAGACTTTCTTGTCTATCTCCATCTATGTAACAGAGGATAGATGTGAATTGTGTATCATTATATTATTAGATGTCTTTCTGCTAGATACAGATTCTAGCCACTTAAGCAAATCTGAGGTCACCAGCCAGTGCTTCAGCTTTGGGTACAGAATCATTATCCAGTAAAGCAGTGTTTCTCGAAATGTATATTGGGGCTCCTCAGGCGCGTCACTAACCTTTATCAAGGGTGTTGTGGTGTGAGCTAGCTGTTGACATTGATTATTGCATTTAGTGCTTTGAAGCAGTTCTTTTTTTAGATTGCTTTATGAAGCTGTGAGTAAATGTCATGGCAAGGGAGCAGCAGGTGGCAAAAGTTTGGAGAATCACTGCTACAAAGTGACCCTCACATCACCCAACTTGAACTATTCTGTAAATTTCACCTCGAGACAGCACCAGGAGGTATCATCGCTGATTTGCTGTTGGGAGGCTTTCTTTAGCCTTTGCTGCCTGTGACTCCCAACTAACTGTCTATGATGTATAAAAATTTTGAAGTTCCTGATTGGGTGTACATTATGGTTTCATTGGTAATATAAGCAAGGCCAAGATGCTGTTGCTGTAAAAAATCTTGAAAAATTACTAAAAAATTCTCTTATAATTAGAAGAAAAAAATCAAAATAATAAAACAAAGTTCTCTTGAAAAAGTTATGTTCGAAAGTAAAAAAAAAGTTTTTACTGCGTCAAAATCATATGTAAATTTTTTCCCTCAATACTTAGATTTCATCAAAAATTGCCAGGCGCGGTAGCCCAGGTCGATAGGATATTCACCTAAAGTACCAAAGGATGTTTAGAGGTGTCGCGAATTTGATACCCGATTCATCCTTGTCAAACTTTTTTGACACGGTACAACAGATACAGCGCCCACAGAAAAAGATTGCTACCGCAGGGAGTCCCACACTTAGGGGTTAGTATACCAACCTCTCTATGAGTATGAAAAAGGCTGCCATATGTTTGGAATCAGCAATAAATTGTAGGTCCCAGTCCAATTAGCCCTCGTGTGCGGAAAATGACTGTGATGCGACCAAAATGATAAAAAATTAGTTTTCCTAATAAATGAGTTATAATTCATGAATCAGTGTTAGGAACACTGACATTGTGATCCCACGAAGGTAAACAAGAGAGAGCTGTGGCCTCTGGGGGGCTTGCTGAAACAATTCTATTTTTTTTTTTCACTAGAAATTACCCATTAAGATTGAAAGGCTTGTGGAGATTCTCGCAGAGAAGAACCCTGTTCTTGTTCTGTTGCTAGACGAGGAGGGATCAGGGTTTTTGCAGTAAAAAAATGAAACCTCCCCTTCTCCTCTGAGAAAATCCTATATATTTCCCATAGTAGGAAGGTAAAAAAGCATCTTTTATTTTATTTTCCAATAAATTCAAACATATTTTTTTACAAGTGCTCGATGCAATCAGTACTCATATTTTTTTTTTAATCCTTCCAATTGTCAAAAACTTCAAAAGTGAAAAAATACCCTAACAGTGAGAATAAGCTGAAAGATGCAAACAAATGCAGATGTCATCAACATCCGGGTCCTGATTGATTATAAGTATCCCTAAGTGGCCTTTGAGTTATCAACACTCTACAGTTTCTTCCCTCATTTACTGACATGGAGTGTATGACTGATATTTTTATTGATGAAAGTGCTGAAAATCAAATGTTCTGATTTTAAACCAAGACCTGAATTCTCATTGAGCATAAAGGTGAAAATTATGTAACAATAATCGTAACTTTTCATGAACAAGAATTTATCATCTTTCTTTTATTACATTATGATGTGATTCATTTGTAATACTCAAAATTTTGAAAGAAAGGAGGAAAAAGCAAAAATTATAAAAACCTCTGGTGTTAGGCATGACTTGATCATATTACTGAAGTCTTGTTGTCGTATTTCCTCCAGCTGTTCATTTACCCTTTTCGATGCTTCCAGCTTTCTGAAGACACTCGGAGATAAATACTTGGAATCAATTTTCTGTTCTTCTTCAACCTTTGGAAATTGCCATCGACTTGTGTCTAAAAAATGCTTTCTGATCCAAATCGATCTATGCTCTGTGCAGCATTTTGGCTGGTATTTAGACAAGCTTGAAGAGAAGGAATTTAACATATTATTATGAAGCCTTTGCTTTTTTTCTTTCTTTTATAATTCTGAATGATCTAAATAATTATAAAGAATTCGTTTGGAAACAGACAGTCTGTAAACCTTCATTACTTAAGTACAGGGGCGCAAGTAGGGGTAGAGCAGGCGGGTCTGGTGCCCCGAGTTAAAGGAGAGGTTAAAGGGTCGCAAATTTCACCCTTTAACCTCTCCCCTCAACATTACAAGGGGGCGCCAAAATGCGTTTTTGCCCCGGGTAACCAGCATCTAGTCGCTACACTAAATTGTACATTTTCCCTCCACCTATGTCAACAGCTAATTGAGTTAGCTTCCTAAAAACGCTTAATTTGGAATGAAAAGAGAGAAAATTTGAGAGAATTTTTAATTTAAAAGAAAAATGCTGAATTATGGAAGAAATTTAAGTAAATTACGAGTGAGAAAGTTTTGAATACTTACTCAAAGACATCTTCGACCTCCATTTCTTTCATTTCCATCAAAAAAACTGGTGGTGGTGTTTTTTTTAGTTCAAGATAAAACCAAAAATTAAAAAAAAAAAGAGAAGCAAAATTTGAGTTGACCCTGAACTTATTGAAATCTTTAGAGAAAATATGACGTGTATTGATTGAAAAGCATGTGGAAACGTCTTAGCGTCTCGCGTTACCATAGTAATAGAGGAATGCGAATCATTTATTCAAAATGTTCCTCATTTTTAATGTTTACTCGTTTTCAGTTTCAAAGCATATTTTTCCAAATTTGTACAAACGTGTAACAACTTTGATTTTGCGTAATGAGTTTTTTTTTGGATTGTTGTTATTACGGTGGTTATCAATTTTGTTTGAAATTTATTGATACCGCTCAGCGCCAGCCGACCGAATTCGTAACATTGAGTCGGCCCTGAACTCGTAGCCGGTCAATTTGTCGCACTCAACTTGTCGCGCCTCAATTTGTCGCGGTACAAATTCGTCGCAGTGCCAATTCGTCGCTCGCGGTACAAATTTGTCGCAGCTCCAATTCGTCGTGATACAAATTTGTCGCAGCTCCAATTCGTCGTGATACAAATTTGTCGCAGTGTCAATTCGTCGCAATACAAATTTGTAGCAGTGTCAATTCGTCGCGGTACAAGTTTGTCGCAGTGTCAATTCATCGCGGTACAAATTTTCCGCAGTGTCAATTCATCGCGGCACAAATTTGTCGCAGTGTCAATTCGTCGCGATACAAATTCGTCGCAGCTCCACTTCGTAGCTGTACAAGTTTGTCGCCGTGTCAATTTCGTATTTTTTTCGACGGATTTTTACTGCGATATGTGCTATCAACCATTCGAGGGTGCATATTCACCTTCGGATTGGATTGGAGTTTGATGGTCCTTGCACCAATAAAAAACAAGGTTATGCTGCGCCAAACAATGACTGGTAGTAGAATTTGCGTCACCCAGTTTGCACCCCAAAGCCACTTGAAAGTTAATGCAGCTTTGTTGCACCACGGGAAGGCCTACCACATTACCCTGGTTACGAGCATTGGCGTACGCAAGATCGACATTTATCAACACCACACTAAAGATATTTCTAGTGTGGTGTTGCCTTTATAGGAGAGCACAAGGAATCTATCCTAGAGAAATTTTGAGCTACTAATCTTCAAAAATAATTTTAAATTAAAAGAAATGAAAAAAAAAAAGATGCAGTATTAAGGTATTCTTTCGATATTTTAATTTTTTAGTGTTTGAAAATATTTTTAATTTCTTGATCGTGTTGGAGAGAGCACGGGGCCTCCTATGTTCTCCCCTACGTACGCCTCTGGTCACAAATGTATGAACTCGGGAATATCACTTCGCTAGAAAATTTCGCATCTTTCGCATTTATAAATAAAAAGGTAAGAAAAACTGTTATCTCTATGCTATGCGTGTGTAGGCAACATAACTCGGAGAATCACGATTTTAAAAACTAGAAAATGAAAACGATTCTTGGATTTTAAATAAATAAATTTTTTCTTTAGATTGATAGAATAAATATTAATTCATTCAGTTTTTCTCATATATATATAAATGCACATTTGTAATACTTGATTGAGTAAAGCTTTTTCTTCAAATTATTTTTAGTAAATTTTATGTGGAATTTTAATGTGTATGAGGAACTCCCCTTTTGCCAAAAATTGGGTCAAATGGGTTTTGCCAAAAATAGGAGGGATTGTTCTTATACGTGTATAGATATATATAACTTTTTTCCAAATTTTAAGTCCAAAATATCAGGGAGTTCTATCTTGAATAGAACTCCCCTTCCCCTCGGAAATAGAAACTGGTTCTATATTTCTCCTCTGAGGGTTCCATTCATGAGAGTTCCTCGCGCACGTTAAAATACGGTATATGTGCTAAATAGCTCATACACCCTTTGAAGGGCAGACATTTTTCCAAAATTCGTATAAAAGAATCTAGCAGGTGCACCCAATATGAAACCCCGTACCCTTCAAAGAAGAGTCACATTGATTTGATATATTTGCTCATCAGGATGTTTCTATTTAGGAAATTCTCTCGCGACATCTTAAATGGGTGGTGGGTGTTCGTTACACCCACCACCGACAAAACGGGGTGTCATGACCAACATTCAGACACCTCGGTGAATGTTGGAATGTGCTTGTCCGTGTTGTGAACATAACGTAAAGTTTGTTTCTGTGTAATGCTTGTTACGTGTAGTGGTGCTGCCATCTGCCCTCAATTTTTCTAACCATGAGTGAAGTGAAAGTTATCTGGTTGAAGATTTTACCGTTGCGTGTGTGTGGGTCTGTTGCTCTCTGTGACGAGACTTTTTAACGGGAATATCGTCATGCATTCGCGCCTCAAAGTTAGGAACTACAGAAAACCAGCTTCAGCCGACTACCACTGTGGCGACCGTTGGGTTTGAACCGGGTCCTCGCTAAGCGAGTCCGTCACTCAACCACCTTTGGGAACCACTGTATGAAGGTAATAGAGGTGAAGAAAGAAAGCTCTTTTCAGATTGTTGTATCTTAATGGTGGCAAAATATTGGCCTCAGGCGGCAAAATTTCTGGGACCGACTCTGCATCACTTAAACATTTCTTTGATGTAAACTTTCTCAAAGTTTGTATGTGTGTGAAATGAGGTTAAGCTAATCTATGGGCTGAATAGGAGTCGTCTTATTTGGAGAAAAGAACTTGGGGGGAAAAAAATCTGCACGCGTGTGGACGTAACTTCCCCATTTCGCTAATTTTGGTTAGGATTTGGTCCAATTCTCCCCCCCACCCACCGACTTTTGTGTTCATAAACCGAATCAATTATTTTTGTTGTACGAAACCAAGACGTTCGTAAACCAAGGGTTGACTCAGGCGGAGATACGGGAGGGAGGGGGCATTGCCAACTCCTAAAGGAGAAGGCATTGTCCCCCAGTGTCAAAGGTGAAGTTGACTGATCTAAGGCTGGTATTACATTATAAAACTTTGATAAAAATTCTTTTATAAAACTTGAAAAATGTAACCAATAAACACATGTTACATTCGAGCGAACTTAACTGATCCGCCTATTGGTTGCATTTTTCGAGTTTTATAAACGAACTTTTATAGTGTAATCCCGGCCTAATAAATACATGCATATATGAATTCACATTAATCATTGTGCCCCCCCCCCGGGACTTCCAAGTCTATCTCCACCTATGGGTTAACTAGTTTATTCCAATTATTTACGTGATCCCAAGACCCTCATTTATACGATAGGAAAAAATTTGAATCCTGAATTTGTGAGAAAATCAAAATTTTAGTTCAAATACACGGAAATTTTTTTAAATAAAAATGTCAGTGTCCACAAAAATTTCAGTATTCTGCTTGACATTGCGTGTCATATGGTCATACATAAAAAAAAAAAAAAAAAAAGGTATTAGCGAAAAATGACCAGAGTCCAATGAGATGAAACTCAATGGAATGATGATGAAAAAAAAATTGTATATCTAAAAATTAAAGTTTTTCATGAAAATAACTCCAAAAAAATATAATTAAAAAAATCGAAAAATTAATTAATCTGTTTCCCTTGAAATCGTTGGTGTGGAGGAAAGGACCCCGGAGTGTGCGCAATGCCCAAGAAAAACATCGAGTAACGCCGCAAACGGCAACACACGTGGTTTTTTTTGAAACATTGTTTAGCAGACATGGCTGAAGCTGAAGAGTTCGTCCTGCGGGATGGTATGGGTTATTTTATTCATATCTTTCACCGAATAAACATTGTTAATTAATCACGGTGTTCAACGAGGTGTCAATTTTTATTTACACCGCTACTTGATATCATTAATTTTTGTTGAAACGTTACTCGTTAATTAGTATGGAGTCGTTGATAAATCTTAAGTAAATATTGTGTTTGTCTCTCCTTTATACAAGATATAACTTTCATTAGCATACAATTGAGCACGTGTATGTCCCGTGAAGTTGTTGAAAATCAATTTATATGCTTTCAGTGTTACTTCCGGACCCCCAGCCACGACCGGGAAATTTCACGGGTCCCCCCCCCTCCTAATGGGGTAATATAATGTATAGAGCAAAGATACTCAACCTTCAGGAACGTGCGTGCCACTTCATTTATTTGAAAACATGTCACTCGAGCGATGTCGAACTGTGCCGCGGGCAACTAAGTTCTATGTGTCACTTAAGTGATCTGTAAATATGTCGCGGGCCACTTGGGCGATTTGGAACAGTGCCACGGGTCACTTAAGTGATCTGTAAATGGGCCACTGGTTGTGCGTGTGTGTGTGCTTAAGTGCTCTGGAACTGTGGGATAGGTCACTCGACTAGGTGGGACAGATAGAGATGACTTGATTTTTACAAAGTGTTTTAAGTTTTGGGCTACATTTGGCCGTGGGTTGAACATATGTAAGTATCTAGTGTGGAAAATTGAAATGTCAACTCAATGCCCCCCTGTCCAAGCGAGTCCCTGAGCCCCTCCGAAATTCGGGGGACCATTTATCTATTGGCCTTAATTCCCCCCAAAAATATGCTGCATTGTAGAGATCTAGCGTAGCAATATATCCATGTCCCCCACAAGGGGTGGGGCTGACATTGTCTCTGGACAGTTCTAGTCATTTTTTGTGTTTTGCATGTTATATAAATATTCACCATAGAAGGGACCGGCCTAAGAGTGCTGTAAATTCTGGGGCCCATGGATCTATCCCTTAACACCAGGCACCTTCGTCCGTTCACACAATGTTCGCCACATTCAACATTTCAGTGAGGTCCATGGCCACTAAAATTGTATTTTAGGCCTACTTATTATGAGGCCCTCTGGATGTGTCTGGGTGGACCACTGTATTATACAGCCTAAAGAGGATAGGAACTATGATTGTAATACAGGATCCTACAGGGTTGTCTTGAGTTATATAAGAAAAGAAGAAAAAAATTCTGGAATGGGGCGGGGGTGACGTATAGGGAGCAATGTTTTTTTCTTCTTACAATTCTACACTTACATAAAAAATAACCGCTAAATTATTCTTTTGTTCAAACCTCGAAAAACTCTTGAAACTTCCCAGAAATTCATGAGTTTTCCCACAAGGCTGCAGTTAAACTCTTTGGAATCAGCTCTGCATGGTCAGTGTCGTGTGCCGATCGCATGGAAAAAGTTTGAATGGTATGGTTGTATTGAAAATAAAAAACTAGGGACATTCCAGATAGCATAAAAATTCAGCGACAAATGTTTCGCATTATTATATTCTGCTCAGGAAAGTCCACAGGACCTACCTGGGGAAAGGGGAAGGTATTTTTCTTTAATTGATTGTAAAAAATTCACAAAAATGAAAAAAAAACGTTTGATTGGGGCTATGGAGGGGGGGTTGGTCCCAAAGCAGAAAGTTTAGCGCTGTTCTGCGACGAGCCCTCAGCTGACTGGAAATGTTCTGTGGTAAAAATCCCCATACATGTAATAGTGTGTTTTGCACTTTTTCTCAAAATTCTTTTAGATTGTTCTGCAGTAGTGTTAATTGTTCTGCGACCTACGTCGCAGATTTTGGCACATTCTACTTTCGGGGTGTTCGAACACCTGTCGAAACCTTCCATCCATTCGTCAAGAGCTGCAGCAATTTTCCCCATCCGCGGCCATCTGGCAATTCTATTTTATTCTTGTTGATGTAAACTGCTTACATTCTTTTCTGAAAATCCCTTTTATATTTATTTTCATACGGAATTTGATACAGGCAAAAATCCTCCAATGCTCATTCTCCAAAGTTGGCCACTAAGTCTTCGGTTTTAGGGATTTTTTAAAGTATTTTAGAAGATGTCAAATATATATTTCTCTCTAGTTTGCTGTATAACTAAAGTTACTTTTTTCAGATTACCTTCATCTTATTTATTTCAGATTCAGAAGAGTCAAAGAAAGAGAAAAAGAAGAAGAAGAAATCCAGATCACTAGGAGTGAGAAAAATTTTTCGTTCTTTCGAAATAAGCTTTTGGAACACAGTAATAACACAGTAGAACCTCTATAACAGACATCCATGGGACAAAATCTTGTCCACTAACTAGGAGTGTCCATTAATGTATAGTAAAATACATCAAGGCCCATCAGCCGGAGGTGTCCGCTAACAGAGAGTATCAGTTATGAAAGGTTCTACTGTAACAGTACAGTAAAAAAAAAGTTCATAATTTTAGGGAAAAAATTATTCTCAAAGAATTTATCTAAAAATAGTGTTTCTCTCGTTTTTAATCCATAAAATGATGTCACGAGTGTTATATAAATTGTCATCATTGTGTCATAAAACAAAGTATTTCATTTTTATGTGATAGTGGTGGGGGAGGGGGGCAAACAGCCAGCGTTCATTTGGTATTTCTACATCAAAAATCGATAAGATGATTTGCATCTACTTGGACCATATGCCTGATTAATTCTGTTTGTCCCGTTTAGGGTCTAATTGCAAATTTTTTTTGTTGGCATGATTTGATTTTTTGAGTAGTAATCATGGGTGCCCCCCCCCCCCCAGCATCGAAGGTAAAGCCGACTGATCTAATGTATTTGCATATATATGAATTCACATAATCATCGTGCCCCCCAGACTTTCAAGTCTATCTCCACCTATGGTGGTAATGACAGATGATTTAACCATCGTGTTTGTGGTGAGTTTGCATTGATCAGTGATGGTGTTCATAATGTCACATTTTTGCAAAGGGGAAAAATCCTTACAATTTTATAATTTATGAAAACCTCTATATATTGTGTTTTTTGAAAATCTCTAAAAAATTTACTTTGACACAGAATTTAGATCAGCATGAAGACCACGTTAACTCTAATTCTGCCAAGTTGGCAGCTATGCAGTAACGTGGGTCCTAATGCTTCCAATTTTCTTCTGGTCTGAAATCAGATTCTTACATTATTTTTTCATCTTTTTATAAAAAAAAAGAAATCCCTAAAAATCCAATAAAGTGTGCTTCTCTTGAATGAAAAATATGTAAAGAAAATATTATTTAGGTCTCTAAAGGTATTCTCAGGAAAAACATGGGAAAATTAGAATTTTTTTAAGGAAGGGAAATCAGCAATTGTTGTCAAATATGATACCGAAATTCCGAAATATTGAAGAATAGTCTATAAGGTTTTCGCGGCCATCATTTGATAAAAATTGTTTTTTCGGGTTCGAAGACCGTCGTCCGTTTGAGTTTGTTCTCAACGTTTCCCCAACACTAGTGGTTGGCATCATCAGGAAAATTGATAAACTGGACTTAAAAAAGTCAAGTTTTCCGGAGTCTCAGGTTGTATTTATGCACATAAGTGGCTTGAACTACACTATTGTTTTGCGATTGGTCAGTTGATTCTATGGCTAACAGCGTATTGTAAACAGTTGTTATGCTGGTAGAACCTGATTGGCCGAGAGATGTGGAGTTATCTGATTGGCTGTTGTCATCATTCTGTTGCTGGACCTTGAAGGGGAAGGTTCTTGTTCTTCTGAGAGCTGGTGTCCAGGATCTGCTCAATTTCAAAGTTTCTTCTCTTCTATTATAGCTGTTTTTGTGCTTGTATATTTCAATAGCCTCTCTGTAGATTCGTGGGAAGAAGTGGTCAACATTAGCTATTACCTGTGTTTTGCTGAACTGTACACTGTGGTTGTCGTAAAGCGCATGCTCTGCCACCGCCGACTTTTCTGTTTGGCCCATTCTGCAGCATCGTTCGTGCTCTTTTATTCTCGTGGCCACAGATCTTTTTGTGGTTCCAATATATACCTGACCACAGGTGCACGGTATTCGGTAGATCCCCGGTGTTGATAGAGGGTCACGGTGGTCTTTTGCTGATCGCAGCATTTCACATATTTTTCTGGTTGGTTTGAAAATGGTCTTTATACGATGTTTTTTCATGACCTTGCTGATTCTTGCCGTCACTCCGGGGATAAAAGGCAGCACAGCTTTTCCAATTGATTGTGACTGCTCATTTTCCGTTGGTGATTCCTTGATGGAGCGTAAGGCTTTCTTGATGTCGTCTTTCGTGTACCCATTAGAGCGGAAAACTGATTTTAAGTGCTCAATCTCTTTACCTAGATCTTTTCCTTCACATAGTCTTCTTGCCCTCTCGATCAAGGTTTTCAGTACGCCTCGTTTTTGGTGAGGATGATGATTGGAGAGCTTATGCACATATCTGTTGGTGTGAGTAGGCTTACGATAAATGCTGTGGCCTAAACGTTGACCTTGACGGCTGACCAGAACGTCCAAGAACGGGATCTGTCCTTCTTTCTATATTTCCATAGTGAACTTGATGTTCGGATGGATTCTGTTGAGATGGTCCAAGAATCGGTGTAAATTTTCTTCACCATGCCCCCAAACAACGAATGTATCGTCAACGTAGCAGAGCCAAATATTGAAGAATCTCTAAGTTTTTTATGTGATGAAATACTTTGATCGCACCAAAGAAAACCTATGCAAATAAAAGGGAAAAGTAAAGATTTTTACAGTGTTTTGGGTGACCATATGATTCATTTCTTGCAATGCTCCCATATTTTTTTTGCTGTCCCGATTTTTTTAGCAATAATTGGCAACTGTTTAATTTTTGCTTTATATTTGGTAAAAGTTAGATTTTCTGTACATAGGAATCCTTATTTCCCATATTTTTTCCTGAGAAACATGAACAGCCGGGAATTGCAAAGAATGGAAGAGTTTACTTTAGGGATTTTTCATTCAAGCAAAGTGGTATTTGAGGATTTTCAGGGGTTTTCCTATAAAGATACAAGAAAAAACCAAAAGAATTTGGTTTCCTACTGGAAGATTTCAATAAGGCTGAAAAATTGAAGGCTTCTGGATAAACCAAAAGCATTAGCACCTATGAGTATGAGATAAAGCCACTCTTATGACGAATAGTAATATTAATCTAAGTGGATGGGTGTATGTTCAAAAAATAGTAATGGGGGATGCATGTAATGTAAATGAGTTGTATGTAATGTATCACAACTGAATAATTTTCTTAATTTTTGAAATTGGTTTGAAAACTGTGATTCATATGCAGTAAAACCTTTATTAACGGACACCCCTCATATGCAGCCACTTGTTTTTTATGGTCTAATAATAATTTCTCGTTGTATAATGAAAGTATGCATTTAAATTTTCAAACCCTTGATTAATGGTCACCCTTGTTTTATGGACAAATCTTTTTATCTAACCTGTGACTGCAAAAGAGTTGTGGAAGTGAGGTTTTTAATAATGATTTTGAATAAAAATTTATATTTTATTTGTAGGATATCCAAGCAGAGAAAACATTTGCCCTTGAGCCATCAGATGATTTTCCAAATCTTGGCACAGAAGACTGGCCACTTTTATTGAAAGTAAGTTTTGAATTTTTTCTTTTTCCATCTCATTTCATTCAGGCTTACATAGATTTTGCCTCTTGCATCCCAATGTTTCATCCCTAGTACATTTTTCTGTCCCGTCCACGTGTGTGATCAAGTAAGTGACCGTATGAACGACCACGTGCAGGATCGTAGAAGCGACAAATTGAAGAAGTGGGTTACTATATCAGTGGGTGAGTGAGTGAATGGGTGGCCATAAGAGTTAGTGACAGTATGTGACTTTATGAGAGACCAAGTGAGTGTGGTCGCTAATGTGATCAATCATACGGTCCCTCAATGATCATTCATCTACTTATATGGCCACTCATCAGTAATCTGTCCGGCTAAAATTTTGGTCTGTTTTCTGGAACTTTCTCTAAATTCTGGATCTGATAAATGGACCATTAACAAAATAAAAATGAATGAAACCATAAATGTGGCATTTCTTTTGTTATAGAGTAATTCTTGATTATTTTGCTGCCCACAAAATTACTTATTTGCCAAAATTAATGATTATTTTCACAAAAACAGGACCCTAGAAAGAAAGTGGACAGACCCTTGCTGATACAGTTACTCACCCAATCACTTAGTCACTCACACTCAGACACTTACTTGGTTGCCCACACAGTCAGTTACACAACTAGAACAACCAAAATGTCTGGGGCAATATATACCGGAGCCAAATGTCAGAGGGGGGGGGGGGTGACATTTTCAGATCCCTTTCATTCGGCATCCATTGGCAAGTTAAACTGGTATTTAGGTATTTGCATTACGCTTTCGAAATGATTTGCAGCTTATTTGTATTTTTGGCTAGCATGAATACACATAGAGCTTACTATAAGCTGGTGAATCATTTATTGATAATACTGAACAACAAATCTGACAAATCTTCTGCAACTGATGTAAAAATTG
This sequence comes from Pholcus phalangioides, assembly GCF_987345545.1. NCBI lineage: Eukaryota > Metazoa > Arthropoda > Arachnida > Araneae > Pholcidae > Pholcus > Pholcus phalangioides. Next base: position 7,701,016 of record NW_028301620.1, on the reverse strand, counting down.
CCATTATTTATGTAATTTGGTTTGCTGAACATGAATTGAACTATAAAAAATGCTTTGGTTTTTCGTCTGAAATCGTACTTGATAGATATATAATATAATAATGCAATACAATATGTTGAATACAACATAAACATGTGAAAAACAAAAATATATAGAAAAAACAACACAGAAATACAGAAACTTGCCCAATATATGAAGGCGACACATTAATATGCAAAAAACACAAATGTATTATTGCAATAATTGTTAGAGTTCATTTATCGGCATCCGACACATACTCTGTTCTGCTTTGCACTGGTGTTGAACATAGAAAGCATCCCTGACTGACCAATGGTAGTTTGTCATCAAGGTTGACCACTTTTTCACTATACAATAATGCCAGTAAAGCACTTTTTAACTGTTGACTGTTTAATATCTCCAAAATGAGAGCCAATAAAACTTTTTTGTGATAATATTCGTGTTCAGCAGAACAAAACCATTGAAAATTGTGTATTTTTATCTCAGATGCAATTTTACTGTTATCTGATGTAATTTGTAATACAAGAAACACAATAGAAATTTACTTGCCCATTCAGAAAGTACATCTCCAACTATTTGCATGGTTTGAGGTCTAATTGTAACATCAGAACTTTCAACACAAATTCATCTGTTCCAAATTACTTCGATTTTGAAATTGTCTATTGTATAATATAAGCTGCCATTCATCTCCTAGACTTCCAAGAAATTCTAATTCTTCCAAAAATTTTTATTGTGATTTTAAAAATGCTTTATCCAAAGAATACCCGGGAAAAATCTGTCGCCTGTGCCTCTAAAATGACATCGCATATGCACAGTAAATTGTAACCATTATGCCAGAGATTACAAAGAAATGTTTCAGTGTTGAATTCTGAAGAAAATAAATTCATCAAACAGCTCCAGTCATTTTGGCCTCTCCACACTCAAATCGGAAAGATGATCTCATATCCTGGATGATTGTGCATCTCTTTTATGTTAGTTTGTTCCATTTTTGGGCCGATTAGAAATTTTTCATTGCTGTGATTTTGAGTGTAGTTTTGATAGGTAATTTGACGTTTGGAGCAACAGTTGGGGATGGCTAGTATGATGTCACGTGGGAGTCCATACAAAGTCATGTTATAATACCAAAACGTCTTAGGGAATCTCTTTTAAGTGTGATTTTTATGGCAAAAAATCAATTCTGCTTTTAACATGCATGAATAACTATGTTCTGTGTATGTATTATGCATGGAGGTTCTTATATTGTATCAACTATTTTTTTCATTTTAGTATTTTGACAGACTTAACATTCGAACGTGCCATTACACTCCTATTCCAGCAGGAAGCTCGCCTTTAAAAAGAGATATTCAAGAATACCTGAAAACAGGAGTTATATACCTCGATAAACCCTGCAATCCTTCATCCCACGAAGTAGTGTCTTGGATTAAAAAGATCTTAAGGGTTGAAAAAACTGGCCATAGTGGGACTCTTGATCCTAAAGTGTCTGGATGTCTCATTGTCTGTATTGAGAGAGCAACACGCTTAGTTAAATCACAACAATCGGCTGGAAAAGAGTATGTTTGTGTGTTCAAACTCCATAACGCTGTGGAAGATGTGCAGCAAGTCCAGAAGGTAAATTGTCCTGAGGTTTTGTTCCAAATTACTTCTTATATGTATATATATAAGTAATTTGGATATATATATTTTTTATAAAGAATCACTAGAAAGAATTTTTTGTAATTCATTTTATGATTAAATGGGTCTTCGAGCCTTATAAAAATTAGAATGAAATTGATGTATCAGCTGTAGAGTTTGCTGTCAGTGTTACAAAGGGAAGTTGTCCTTATATCACTAATTTTCTGTGTATTATCCGCAGTTGCAAATTTGTCAATTTCGAGAAAAAATGTGATTGTATAGTATGCAGCTGCATATAATTTTCATATGCAAATTTCATTTATCCATAAGGAAATATTATGGAATGAATCATTTTGTGATGTTTTTGTAAAAAAAAGTATTGTTTTCATAAACTAAAGAAATGGTCATTTCAGTTCCTAGCTCTCAAAAGAAGAAAAAAATGCTACAGATTAGATGCAGGCGCGTATAATCCACCTAGAAAATTTGATTTTTTTTTAAACAAAAACATCTCTCTTGGTTCCCAGTGACCTGAAAATGAAAAAATGGTTGAGTGATCACTTGAAGTTGTCAAAACTAATATTGACCAGATTGAAACCAGTTTTAACTACCAACCACCACCTGCTCCTGCTGGGATGCAAGAACTGCCGAAACGGTTCTCTTTCTACATGGTGCGCTGACACACAGAATCCCTGCGCATTAGTGCCAATTCTGATTTTGTATGCAGAGCTGATGTTCGTGTCAATTACCTGTAATGCAGGAAAAGGATGTGTGTAAGTTTTTTGTGTGGGGAGCATGCTCTTTTTTTCTGAGGCAAGGCGAAAACTATGGAGGGGAAAACACACACACACATATATATATATATTGTTTTCCCCCTTTCCCACCATCTATCGTAATCGTGCTATCTCCTGACCTTAGAACACTGAGCTATAACTCAGTGCCTTGGAAAGTAGTTTTACTGCTTTAAAGTACAAAAAATGTCCTGTACTGTTATTAATATAACCCTCTTCGGCTATCAAAGAATAGGCTGAAATATCTACTTGCTTCCTTGAATGAAGGGCTGTGTACTGAATTTTATGATTTCGGAGAGTTTTTTTTCTCCAGCTAGTTTTATACTGAAAATAATGGTACTTTCGCAGCTAGCTGCGTTCACTGACAGTGTATCTATGGTTTAAACTCGCTTTGTTTCCCACAAGATTGCACATGCACCTTTTGAAAAATCATAATCGAATCTCGTTTTAATGAATACTGTTATAGCAAAATTCTTGTTGCAACGAACATTTTTCTAATCCTTCAGATATGTTTATACAAAAACAATGAAAAAACTTGGAATTCCTTTATAACGAAATTTCATATAACGAAGTGGTTTCTCTGGTCTCGTGGAGTTCGCTATAACAGGATTCGACTGTATATGTGATTGTGCCACTCGTTCAAATTATCAAAATTTTTCAGAGATTGTTGAACTTCCAATCACCGAAATCTAAAAACTCCAGCTCAAATACCCTATGCGGCCGTGTGATTATCATTGGCAGTTGCTGGTCGTGACAATTTCACGTTGTTGAAATCCAGGTTTGACACCTACAGACGGGCAAGTAGCTTGAGAAAAAAACTACCCACACCAAACTTATTTTTGCCATTCCCAACTATGTTATTTTTTGATCTGCAAAGCTTTTCATCGCCGTTCTATCTTAGATTTATCCCCCAAAGCAGAATGTGCCAAAATCTGCAACGTACGTCACAGAACAATTAGCATTACTGCAGAACAATTTGGAAGAATTTTAAGAAAAAGATTATTACATATATGGGGATTTTTATCACAGTAAATTTCCAGTCAGCTGAGTTATTCATCGCAGAACAGTGCTAAACATTCTGCTTTGGGGGATTTGGCAGCGTCCCATGCAGCTACAAGGCCTAAAGAGCTGTCCCAGGATTGGCGGAGATACACATTATTATTTTCATGGAACTCTTATTAAATTCTACACTTTTTGCCATAGGATGAATAAGATTTTGGTATTCAAACAGTAAATTCTTGCTCCTAGGCTTCCAGTATGCATGTGTATATTTTGGGAAAAAAATCAAAATAATATCCTCATTTCAGTAATGCATGTTTTACCAAATTTCAGAAAAATTTTAAATGGACTTTAATTTGTGAAGGAACTTTATGTAGAATTATCTGTTTTAACCATTTTTGGCAAAATTTTCAGCATGTTATGGGAAAAATTACCCCTTAAATTGCGGATAAGCCTGTGTTCCATTTTTAATTTTGCTCCAAAAATGAAAGTTTGTTGCTTCAAGATGGATAAGTTGCACTTGCATCCCTGCTCCTGTCAAAACTGATACAACTGTGCTTTGATGTTATCATAATCTCCGGTCTAAGTCATAAAATACTATCACTTATTAGTCTTTTTTTTCTTTTAAAGAAACTGGAAACTCTTACTGGTGCTTTATTCCAACGACCTCCGCTAATATCAGCTGTGAAAAGACAACTTAGAGTACGAACTATATATGAAATGAAGCTATTGCAATTTGAAAAAGAAAAGAATATTGGTTAGTATTTTTCTTTGCTTGTTTAATATTCTTTTTTTTTATTGAAATCATTCTATTTCCATTGAAATACAGTGAATCTTCCATAGGTGGCCACCTCTATTCCGCAGCCAGTTTTTCTCAGAATGGACAATAGGCTCCATAGACATAATAAAAAAAATCACCCCTATTCCACAGCTACCTCTGTGTGTGATCAGTGGTTGACCTATCCATGACCACTTCTCTATAGATAAGAGTTTAGGCGCCTGTCTGTAGGACCGGTTGTTCAGCTCCATTATTAATGATAATAACAATCAGAAGGTTTTTAAATAAATACATGTTTAATTTGGTGCGGACACATAAAAATGAAGGACATCACATAACAATGGTTGCTTGCCGAGTGCGAAGAAAAACATTCAATTTTTATCGCAACTTGCGTTGCTAGGTAACAAACATTCCACCAGGAAAATGTGAAGCACGGCGTCTTCATTTTTCCGCAATCGGTAAAAGTTCAAGTAGAGGTCGCTGCAAGAAAAACAAATTTTTATGAGTTTTTCTTCCCAATGCTTTCCGAGCTGATATTTCTCTTCGTATAACTGTATAATCTTTATACATCCGCATAAAAACCTTTTCAGACCAATCAGATTTTCTGTTCATATGTGACACTATCAGGTTGGAAACATTTGTAAATAGGATGACAAAGAGGCTAATGCTATATGGTTGCTGCTGGCTGATAAGACAGTTTAAAAATCTGCTGCTGGGGTGACAGGGTAAACCAGACAAATAACCTATGATCTTTATTGAATAGATAGAAGATATGGCTTTGTCAATGCTTTCTTCACTTTTTCTAGCATGCAGAGATTCAGTAGAACGACAATGCCAGTGTAAAAAAAAAAGGTGGAAGAAACATATGCAGTGAGATAGACAGGTTTTTTTCTCATCCTAGAATATTAAGGAAACTAATATTTTCTAGATATTATGCTCTCAGAAAGAAAAGTCATCTTGTCTCCACCAGCATCTTTCTACTGTCCCACCTGGGGGCCATCTCTTGAAGTTAAGAGAGGCTACCAATGCCTCTACTTCAACGCCCCATGCCACAGTGTGTGAAATAAGGAGGACAGGGTTGTTTCTCGAGTGATGTAGATGGTAGCATGCTTGCCCAGTATGCAAGAGGACCTGGTTTAAGTCCCGGCGGAGATAAGATGACTTTTCTTTCCGAGTTCACCTCAGCATAACATTCAGGAAATATTTTTTTTAACATATGCAGTACTTGCCATAAGGAAAGAACAGATCCATGATAATACAGATTAAGGAATTGATCGGATGATCTGGTATTTCCAGTTCTGCATAAAATACAGTGAAATATTATCATAATGATACTGGGCCAAGAAAAAATATAATTGCAGAGGGAACATTATAATCATGTGCCATCAAATTTATGCTGCTGTTGGCATCTTTTCTAAATCAGCATTGTTAGTACCACCAAAAAATGTGCATTTGAGTATTTATTCGCTGAATAAATACTCAATATAGAACATTTTAATTCATTAGCTGATAAAAGAATTTTTTTGGATTTATTGCTCTTTTAAAAGGGTTTATCGCAATACTTTGGTGTATCACACAAGCGAACACTTTCAATGATTAGGTCATGTCCAATACAGATATTATTGAACGTCCTAGGAAGAACTGAAACATGTGATGAGTTTAAAAATATATTTAAGGACATTTCGAGCAAAAAATGAATAAAAATAATGTTTTGGCAGTTTCTATATTTTTTAAAGAGTATTTTTAGGGGTTTATCATAGTGAAGAATATATATATATTGTATCGAGAGGAGATTTGAAAACTATTGTAGAGGAATTTATTGTTGTAGCGAGGTTTCACTTTACAATGGGAAATTTCGAATACAAAAGATCTGGTTTTTTTTTTGGGTAGTGTAAATAAATGGAGCAAAGATTTTTTTGGGACATTGAAACAGATTATTGAACAGGATCAGTCTTATTTAGACAGATCCCTCCCCCTAAAAATGTGTTTTCCCTGCCATACAACCTCTATTCGGCGATCACCTCTGCAGACTGACACTTTTTTACAGAATGCTGAGTGGCCGTCTTAGAGGAGTTTCACTGTACTTGCGCTTGCTTTTAGTATATCATTTAGAGTTTGATGTCATATGAGGATGAAAGCATGTTTCTGATTATGCATTTATTATTTTATCAGGCATATTCTGGGTGAGCTGTGAGGCAGGCACCTATGTTCGTACAATATGTGTTCATTTGGGTCTTGCGCTCGGTGTTGGTGGTAATATGCTTGAGCTGAGAAGAAACCGTTCTGGAATCAGAGATGAAAAGGTGCTTTTTTTTTTTCTCCCTCTTGAGTTCCCATTTCGTTTAGTATGTTCCAAATATGTTGTAAATTTTTATTTGTTTTTCTCATGTAGTTATGGATATTAATTATTTCTTCAGCCATCTTGTTGGACAGCTTGTGTATTATGACTTTTGTATTTATCAGTAATAATCCGTTGCATTATCTTGACTGAAAAAAATAGTGAAGCTGCAGACAAATAAGTCATGGGGTCGTGACCTCGGGTTGTATTATGAAAATAATTTGTTTTTACATGTGCCATTACCTTTCTTATTTTGGTGGTAGAATTATGGGACACCCTGTATACAAGACAAAATAAAAAAATTAGAAAAGATGTGAAAGACAATCTGGGTTGCCAAGAAAATGTGACTGGGATTTTTATTCAAAAATCAAGTTATAAAGAGTATGCAAATGTGATTAATTGCATTAATGAAGAAATCACTGAATTTTTTGGCAGCAACCTGTCATTTCTTTCTTCTCGCATTGAAAATAATATAGTGGAACGTTTAACAAAAAACAGATTTTTGTTAAACTGAAAATCTTAAAATTTTAACACTTAAAATCTGTTTTCTGTTCAGGGTGGTGCTTTGAAGAATTTTTTTTATATTTGAGACACAATCAAAAAATTAAATGATTCAAACTACAGTAGACTCCCGATAATCCAGTTTGCACTGATCTGGTCTGTTCAGTAACCCAGCATTTTTTTTTTTTCGAGAATGGAAGAGGAAAACATGTTACTAAAAAAAATCCAAGAGCAAATACGACGTCATACTATACAGGTACCAAGGCCAAATAAAACTTGTTTCCAAAATTTTTTCCTGTATTTAGCTCCCAAAATATTTAATTTACTTCCTCAGTTAATAAAAGAACAATCTTCATGTACATCTTTTTTTATCAATTTAAAATCTTGGTTGTTAACTCAAGAAGATTTAAATTATCTGTTTGATATTGTAATGTAATCTTCTTTTATCTTGCATACGCTGCTAAATGCAAATTTTTTTTGTTTATCAATTCCATTCCTGTTGCCACTTATTTCTTGGTGTTATATGTATGTGTGTTTTTTTTTCTTTTTTTCTCTCATTATTTATGTTTAACAGATATGTATCAGATATTGTTTTGTGGGCTCACAAGCTTGCTTAGCCCCTAAATGTTTTGTTACTGTGTTTAAAAATCTTAAATAAATAAAGGAAAGGAAATTTGAAGAAAAAAAAAATACAATGACCATACCTCCAGTTTAATTGAACAAGGCATATGGAAACGGGACAACTCGTGTCAAAACTTTTTCTTTCCCACCCAACTGGTTGCAAAATGTCCAATCTGCCATTTCCCTTTTCCATATATACCCAACTATGTTCTATAACAATAGTTTTGCTTTAAGTTAAAGTCCTGCATTCATTATTGTTATTCAGCCATTATGAGTAGGTGGAATAGAACTGTCTGATTGGTTTCAAGAATTGATAATTTTTTTAATATACAATATATCCCATAGATCCTCTGAGAAAGTCTATCGGCTGAGTAACTGTAACTGACCATGAACTGAAGGAAGGGGGATTTTGTTTTTACATTATATTAAATGTCATGTAAAAACAATTTGGAAACTATTGTTAGGTGGGTCATTGTAAAACAAAATTCATGCGTTCATGGATTATAGTTACTACTACTTACAGGTCACGTAGGGCATTGTGAATTGAGTGCAATGATTGTCAATAAGGAAAGAGTACACCTCTAACCTCCTATATAGTCTTACAGGTTGATAATGGTAATTTATCGGGAAAAAAGGTCAGGTTTTCTCTACCTCACCATCCAAATATGCATAAAAAATTTTGATGAAAAAAAGAGAACTGAAATCCTGAAAATTATAAACAAATTTTTTCCCTCATGTTTATGATATTGATCCATTCAGTACTTTGCAAAAGTCATAATATCCAAATCTTTACATTATCCATGATTCTAATAAGCATCATCTACTATATTATTCAAATGGACTTTTTCAACTAATTTCCATTAATCAGGCAATTTTGATAATCCAGCATACCCTGGTCTGATATGTGCAGGATTAGCGAGAGTCTACTGTACTCTATCTTGCATGAGTGGGGGTGCACATAAACTCCCCCCCCCCCACAAGAGAAAATCGCACACTGTGAGGTCCGGCGATCTTTGAGGCCAGTGATGTTTAACTGAATCTCTTCCTGTATGGCCAATTCATCATTTAGGAAATAATTAAATTAGGAACGTGATTGTTCAAAAATTCTCAAACGTCCAAGCTCCAGTGTGGTGGCGCCCTGTCCTGTTAGAAAATGAAGTCACCCGAATCGATTTATAACTGTGGGAAAAACCGGTTTTCAAGCATATCAAGATATGTGATTCCTGTAACAGTGGTCTCTATGAAAAAAGGGGCCATACACCTTTCTCCAAGAAATTGCACAAAAAACACTAACTTTGGGTGAGACTCTCTCATGCTGTACAATTTCATGCAGCTGCTCCATACTGCATATTCTAAAATTGTGACAGTTGACCTTGCCACTTAGATGAAAAATAGCCTCGTTACTAAACGCTAAGCATGTTAAAAAATTGTCATCTTGTGACCATTCTAAAGGATGAATTCACAAAACTCCACACGTTGTTCTTTTTCATCTGTATTAAGAGTTTGCAGAAATTGAATCCTGTATGGTTTCAAAAACAAATGCCATAGCAAAACACGCCGGGCAGATGTTACAGGAATGTTAAGTTCCCTACTGGCATGGTGAGTGGATTTCTGTGATTGACGTGCGAAACTGTCGGATGAGCTCCACATTTTTGTCTGATATGCAGGGATGGCCAGTGGATTTACAGGCCATACAGATTCCCTTTACACAGACAACCCGTGTCTCAGAATTGTTTATGCCATCACCTAATTGTCTTGAGCGGTAGGAATTTCAACACAAGGGTATTGTCGATGAAAGGCACAATGAACAGTTGTTACTGACTCGCACTTCGCGAAGCTTAGAACACAAAAACAATTTCTGTTGCGCAGTCACCATCTTGACAAACACTGAAGTGGCGGTCGAAGGAAGAGTGTTAGTTGATTTGTTTTGAAGCACCCTGTATAACTATATAGGCCTATAGGTATGACAATCTTTTACAGAAATTTTCTTTAATTTCGGCTGTCCCAACTTTTTTTTCATAAGAATTAGTTTCTCCCCCACAGTATTTTCAATGAAGCTCTCATGAGATTTTATTCTTTACTGAAATCAAAGATTAAGATTACTTCTATAACTTATGAATGATACTATGATAATAATGACCATAAAAATAAATATTTTGCATATTTCTTAAACTTGAACAATTAGTTAGTGAATAATTTTTTTGTCTACTAGGATTTGCGGTATGGCTTAATTTCCCGCCATTGGCAATTTTACAGTGAGAGGGGGAGGGCATTTATTTTTTATCAATTTGTCTCTTCAGACATCTCAACAAATGAGCTTTCTCCTATAATTTGCATCAAATCTTGGGGGAATTACTAGTCTTTGCACATATTTCTTAATTCATAAAAGGAACTGTTTTTCAATGTATATTAAACAAGTTTTATATGATAAAATGTAGACAAGAGTTATCTCATTTTTTAATTTCATGCAGGATCTAGCTACGATGCATGATGTGTTGGATGCTATGTGGCAGTATGATAACCATAAAGATGAATCATATTTGAGAAGAGTCATTCATCCAATGGAATCTCTTCTGGTGTCACACAAACGCATCATTTTGAAAGACAGTGCGGTAAGATAAAACAGTTATGAAAGTTCGAAAATAGAAATATGAAACTTTTTCCACCAAAGTAAATATCTGGGAATTTCATTTGATGATACTGATTTAAATAATTTACTCTTTAATCTAAATATGTGCCCCTCCCTAAGTCTTTTGCATTTTTCATGGCTCTAAATCTGCTACTCACTTCATAAATCTGGTGCTTTCTACTCAGTTGAACTTTGTCAACATTTATAGATAACGAAACTGGTTTTTACCTACTAGCACCAGACAGACTTTGTCAGCATTTGACGAAGAAGAGAATTGAACTCTGTTGAACTATAACCTTCTAGTATTTCTTTTCACCTTCTGCAACATCTACAAAATGCCCTTTGGCATGAGCAGATTATTCTGCTTTGCATGATGAGGAATAATTACCATTTTTTGCAGATTGTTCCATCCTTGGTTGATAAATAAGATGATAGGAATCAAAATAAAAACTCATTGAATTTATAATTTGGTGACTTTTGCTTCATGTTACAAAATCATATTTTCTCTAAATTTTATTTTTTCCTGGTATTCAGAAACGAGACCAAAAGCTGTGTGCATGTTTTTACATATTGAATAAATTTTTGTGTTTACTTTTATGAATATTTAGAATAAAGGCATGACAGACTATTTTGACAGTTTAAAATTTATATTTCCCATCTGTTTTTCCTTCTGTCGACTTTCTACTTTTGAAATGTCATAAATGCAATGCTGATATAAAAGGAACTGTGGTATAATATACTGCATTACCTTACAGCTTATTAGCAGACATGTAAAATATAGAAAATTTTATGTTCATTAGGTGAATGCAGTTTGTTATGGCGCAAAAGTAATGCTGCCTGGTGTACTCAGGTATGAAAATAACATTGAACTGAATGAAGAAATAGTTATAATAACCACCAAAGGTGAAGCTATTGCGCTGGGTAAGAATATTAGGATGAAGTCATTGTTACTTATTTGTCTTCAAGTGTATAACTCGATCGTGTAACCCAGGAATTCACAACTTTTTCAGTTTGCAGGCCAAACATGCATATTTTTACCGCTCTTTGGTTAATATATGAGTGGCTTCATATCAAAGAAGAACGTTTGTCAAAAAAATCTAAATTGAGTTAGTTTCCTGTCAAATTTTTCTGTTTTGAATGGTAAAGATCTGCTTCTATAAATAACAGATATTTTCGAGAAGCCACTCATATAAGGTGACCATATAACTTGTCTTTTATAGGACATTTTAGTTATGCAGTCCTGATTTTCTATAAAATGTCCCGTATTTTTGACAAAGCTTAATTAATTTTTATTCCTTTTTCAAAGGAACGATTGATAATTATTTTCATAACTTATAAGTACAATAAAACCTCTTTTGTGGTCATTGGTGAGACAAAAAAAATTGTCTGTGAAAGAGGGGTGATAGTTAATCAGGGGTTTGAAATGCATATTTTTATTAAAGGGGAAAATATATGTCGCTTCTTAGGGGTAGCCGTTAAGAGGCGTTTTACTGTATATTAATTTCACATATTTATCAATTTATCACATATCATCTGCACCCGTGCTAATTAAACATCTAAATCTAATTCCATATTCAGACCTGCCAACTCTCCGGATTTTTCATCCTTCCTCCCGCTCTCCGGATTTTTAAAAATTTCTCCAGATTTTCGCGAGTTTTCACGTTGTTGTGACATTAGTGAAAGTAGTCGTCGTTAGGGAAAACACCCATAGAGGACAGCCGTGGTCATTTCCATCGAGAAGCCGTATAAAAAAGTCTTGGTGACCACATTTAAGCAACTGGCAAAGACTTTAAGTAGCTTTTATCGGCAATCATTTATCAGGGGCATGACCTTGGTTGCCGAAATTCCTGTATAATCGTTATTGTATTCCATTAACAGCCATGCGGTAAACACAAGTTTTTTCGTCAGCAGCTTTGTATTTTATAATTTTATAGTTTTATAATTTTATAATTTTTTAATTGTTTCCTCCAATTAAATATGTCTTCAGAAAGAAAATATAAAATTTTAAGCTATATACAGCTAAATATAAAGCTTTTGAGAGTTCATATACTCAAGATTATCAATCACTGATAACATCCACGAAAGGAAACTTTAAGTTTTATGAACAGTATACGTAAATGTGATTTCTCTATTCTGCATGGAAAGACTGACATGGAATTATATTCTTCTGGGGGGGGGGGCAATGGAACTTTTTCATCATTTATTTAAAAAAAATGTTTTTGAAATTTTTTTTTTGTGATTTTTTTTTTTTTTTTTTGATCGAGTCTATGAGTGGTGGGGGGGGGGGGGGGTACTCCCCTTCGAAAGAATTTCCGGATTTCTGAATTCCAAAAGTTGGCACGTCTGCATATTATAAAATTACACATTTTTTTTGTTAAATATTTTAATTCATTACGACTTGAAGCAGCTTTCTATTTCCTGCCACTGGGAACTTTCCAGCAATTAAAGAGATTAATTGGCAACTTTACTTACTTTTGAATTTTTTGTTGTTGCAATAATTGATGTCTGTGTGGATACCGATTTCCTCTATTTTTATGAAGGGAGTGCACACCTGATGTAACCGAAATATTGACTTCCAAAATGATTCTCTCTCATATCCAAAATCGTTCTGGCTTGCTCATATTTTTTCATTTGGAGATAAATTGTATTGTAATCATTCATTATTGGAAATGTGCAATACATTCAGTATTGAATAGTGTTTGCCAAGAAATGTATAACATGTATATTGGAGCGCTTTGATGATGACTTTGGAAACTCATGCAAATTTAAATTGAACATAAGTTTTGTTGTCTTGAATTGTATCTTCTCTGATTGTTTTGATTTGAAATTGTGTGAATATTTATCAAATTTAAATGAGATATATATATACAGAACTTTGTTTCTAAATACAGTCAACGTACGATTTTACGAATCCATACAGATGGGATAAACTAATTAAATTCGTGAAATTGAAAGTTCTTAAATGGGAAAGATGTTGAAAGGAATAGTATATTGTTTGAGACCAGAAGATTAGTTCATAAAAATGTGTTTGTAAATTTTTAAGGTTAGTAAAATCAAGCATCGACTGTATACTGTATCCCCACCCCCCATGCCAGAAGCATGAATGTGCAAATTCTTGGGGTGGGGAAGAACACAGGAAATGACTTTCGAATGTTTGCTTTACCCATGGTACTCTATGTAAGTTACTTTCCTAAAATATTTAACGTGCTTCAATATAGATGCACATTCACGTTTCTGTCAAAACTTGGATAGCTATATCAGGAATCGAACCAGGTGATAACAAAAGGTGAAAATGTGCATATTCTTGTTTTTGGCGTGGGAGAGAGAAGGTATATTTATTTGTTTTCAAATTATAAAAATATCAAATTGTTTTATTGTTTAAGATGAATTGGCACCCGTGCTAATTAAACATCTAAATCTAATTCAATATTATAAAATTAATATTGGTGAAGCTTACAAGAATTATATTCCTGGGAACATCTTCACATGGTCAAGTGCCAGTTACTAGAGATTAATTACTGTTTTACATGTTACAGATGTTGAAACAGTTAGGTTTTTGAACACTTCAGTTAGTCAGTTTAACTGTATCAAATTATGAGATGAAACTAAACCATTTCGAATCTCGTTTTTGTTAAAACATCTTTTTACAAGTCATAAATTCATTTCAAATTCATCTGAATTTGATTATTTTCAAATTTTCATTTGTAATTTGGTTTTTAATTTTTATTTGAGATTTGTAATAGCTACATAATAATTATGAATCACTTAATATTTTAGCTATAGCATTAATGACGACTGCTACAATAGCTGGATGTGACCATGGTATTGTTGCCAAACTGAAGAGAGTAGTTATGGAGCGTGATACGTATCCTCGTAAATGGGGATTGGGCCCTAATGTGAGTAAAAACAAAATTGTTTCGGTGGTTTTTTTTCCATCTTAGTTTTATTGTGAGTACAGTTGAACTTTGTCTCTAAGTAGATCTGTGGTATAAGTTGTATTTCCTGAGTTATGAAAAAATTGTTTTGGATGCTGTGTGTTGTGAGATTCCCTTTAAATCCCTAGTTCTTGATGAATCATGATTCCATTTGCTGGCATGATTCAATGAAAGATAAATCATGCATATGAGATGATCCTCAAAAGCAGTGGTTCTCGACCTGGGGGGCCGCATGGCCCTCTTGCAGTCCTGAGATATTCAAGGAGGGCACGACAAGTGCCCCCCCCCCCGAATAACTACTTATTAGATATGAAAATTATAAATTTAATTCTCTCTAAATTTGATCCAATAATTACAAAGGGACTCACTCGTTCATGAGGGTTGGAGGCCCTGGGTAAGTTAGGAGGTCCACAAGAAGAAAATATGGTCTGAAGTGGGACATATGGGCTAAAAAAGGTCAAGAACCACTGCTGTGAAGTCCTGCTGCATAGACAAGATCATGGATTTAAAGCTGATTCACTTGATATTGAGCCCTTGACAACTTTTTCTCCCCTGCAAAGGAAAAAATTACACGCACTTGCCCTCTTTTAGGGATATACAGTGTGGGTTAAGGAGGGTTCATACATTTTTTGAGCAGCAAATGGAGAAAACTCAGAAATCTTAGTATTATGCAAACAAACAGGATTTGGAAGGGGAAAAACCCCTTATTTTTGGTGAAATTACTAGTCATTTCACTTTCTCCATGAAAATTATGGGTATGAGTTTTGAAATTTCTATAATTGCTTTTTTTATTTCTGTGTGATTATATTCATGGTTTGCACTAGGGCCTGGCATGCCCAGGGCATATAAAAAAAAATTGACCTGTCGTATTTTTTTCAACAATTTGCCTAACACTAGCATATAAAAAAATTTGATTTGGGCATTTACATTATTGGGAGATTTGTCTAGTCTTGTGTGGCTTGTAAATTTCTGGAGAAAGCAATGTGTTATCAAACTTGTTATAAAATTGACTATCGTATCGTCTGAGTAAACCATTGAAAATATTTTTCTGCAGGCAACATTGAAGAAGAAAATGATAAAAGAAGGCCTCCTAGATAAGCACGGAAAACCTGTAGAGGGTACACCTCTTGACTGGGCCACCAAGTTTTCTGTAGATGAGTGAGTGTATTATGTGTTATTCATTTCATGATTTTTTTAGATGTCAAGTATAAGTAATTTATTACATGGTTCCAATCAACCTGGAAAATCTGAGAAAGAAAAATGGAAAATGGCCATAAAAGTTGGGAAAATATGTAGGCCTATATAAAATTGATTTTCTGTGTATGTTCTGTATACAAATCTACAATTTTTGGCAGATCACCAAATTTTACACAAATACCAAATGGCCTGAATTGAATGATAGGTTGCTTTAAAAGTTCTTGACTTCAGACAGTTCAGACTTGGGCAAAAAACTGTTTGGAAACAATGGTTATTTGGCCCCACTAATGATTTTTAAAATGTTTACCATGGTTCCTCAACAAATCCCTTTTCAATGGTTTGTTACTTTTTTAATACAACCAGTAAACCCTGTAAAGGGAGTTCTGTAAAGGGAGGAAAAAAAACAACTAAAACTAACTTGAAAAGAAAAATTCAAAATTGGGAAGGTCAAGATTTCAAATTATATTTATTTCTTCAGTTGGTCATTAACCCTAGAATACTAACTAAAAATTCTAACCTATACCTGGAGGTATAGGCAGTTAACATGCAGTTTTTTAACGTAGGCAGTTAACATCAAAATTTTTTTAGTTAGTATTTTAGGGTTAACAAGTTGGTCAAAAAATGATCAAGGAGATTTTTCTGCGAACCCTCGACTATTACTGGCAATTGCTAACATAAATGTGATTGAATTGTCATTTGTCTAGTTATGTTTGTTTATCACTGCTGATATTTAAATTGAAAAAAAAACTTGAATCAAATAAATTTTTCCCTGCAACATTAGCTGCCAAATCTTTTTTTGGGAGCCCTCTCCCCCAAATTTTCACTCCCCATCTCTCTCACATCGCAAGGACCTGGGTTCGAATCCCACCGTCAGCACAGCAGTAGTGAGCGAGCTAAAGTTGGTTTTCTGTGACTTTGAACTTTGAGGTGCAAATGCAAGCTAATCTTCCTGTTAAAAAGTCGCCACAGAGAACAACAGACCTACAATGGTACAAATATTCAAGTAGTTTTGACAGGCTAGTTAAGTAGCTTGTTGGACTTTGGCTCGAGGCAAAAAAACTTTCAATTTGAGTATCCAGTCATGCACCTTGGACACCTTTTAATGCTGGTGTGGGAACCTTTTGCACCACAAATTTTTCTTCAGATTGATTAACAATGGCTGTGAAATCTGTTTCAATTCCATAATAATAAAAAAAAATTATGTATTAGCTTTAAAATGAATATTTTATCATCTAGTGTTATCAAATTGTTAATATTTTTTTTCATCGTAGATCTGGAAAAGTGAAGAAAGAAAGAATTTCAATCACTCCCATGAAGCCTCTGGCAGCAGAAGGCGAAGATTTTGGTGATGTGAATATCAAACAAGAATCTGAAACTTCTAGAAAAGTATGTTTTCTTGATGTGCTCATGATCATTCAACATTTTTCTTTTGTTTGATTGAATTGTACTTTAAGAGTTGTTTTATTATATTTTATTGTAATAGCTTATTTGAAGTTCGTGGTTTGATGTATTGTTAAAATTGGTGACCATATTGTGGTATGTGACGATTTCCTTGTCTCAACTGGGATCAAGAAAAAGTATCACGAGCAAACACAACAAGAGTCGAGAATATGAACTCTAATTATTTTACTTCAATTAACATTATTCAAATTTAGATGACAAATTTTAACAAAATATTTAGAATATTTTCACCATCAGTCTCCTTATCCCACTGATATGATGTTCTCAGTCCATAAAAGTCAGGTCAGCTCAACACATACTAGAAGTTCGATGAGAGCTCAATACCATGATGGCGGTTCCTTTAGTTCCTTATACCTTGTGAAACAAAACAGCCTGGAATTCAGGTACATGCCATCATTGGGACTGCTACATCATCGATTAGAAACACGGACTCTCCACGTAGAGTCGGAACAGCACCTGCGACAAGTGACAAAGACACCAGCTGAAGTGACGCAATATTTCAGAATTGCTGCTGTAAGGGTTAAGTCACTTTTTTTTATTTCAGCCAAATTTTTTTCATCCCATCTGTGTCTGCATAAGAGGGGGGTCACTGTTTGTATAGATGATACAGTTCAAACAGCAACAACTGAGAAAAATTGCATTCTTGAATTATGCTATGAGAACAGTGAAAAATACCTCTACATATTACTAAGCAGTAACAACTCCTAACTCTTGCTTATATGCTCCCTACAAAACTAATCTTTAAAATGCAGATATCTCAAAACATGGAAGTTTGAGTCATTGCCTTTTTAAACTAGGCTGTCAATATATGCTTACTGAATCTGGTAAGTTCTGTTAGTCAGGTATCGAGTATGGTTTCATTTTAAATATGTATTCTAATGAGTGAAAATAAAATAAAACTTCTACAACACAAGAGCAGGGGTCTGAAAATGCAGGTCTATTTTCGGACCCTTCGCAAAATTCTGGATTTATTGGCATTTTTGTGATAAATTAACTAAATTATTTTGCTTTCGACAAAATAATTTTAACAAAAATTGTACCTTACAAATAAAGTCTGGACAGACTCTTGAAGAAGAAACAAGAACCCTCTTAAAAGTTAGTCACCAGGAAATTAATTGAAATCATTGTTTTGGCAATATATTTTCATTGTTTCTCCCCAGTTTTAATGCCATTTTTTTAATGTCATTTTTTAATGTCTATTGATAATTCAGCGAACTGCAAGTGACAACAGTAGTGAAGCATCACCAGACACAGAAACTGCTTCCTCATCAAAGAAACATAAAGAAAAGAAGAAAAAGAAAAGCAAAGTCGAATCAGAAGGATCAGAAGAGGTATGAAATTTGTCACAATGTATAATGTATCCCGTGCTTGAATGATTCATATCATTTTCAAACTGCAGATACTGTGGCAGTACTTTGCTACCTTGATAGTAAATACTATTACTCAACCACACATACTCGTCCACATTCCTCTGCGGAATTTCGAACAAATTGGTACGTGTTGTGACCCTAGCGTGAAGTTTGTTTCTGTGTGACACTTTTTATGTGTACTGCTGTCATAAATTTTTCTGTTAGTGAAATGCAATGATTGAATAATTCTACTGTTGTAAGTCTGTTGCTCTCCGTTGCTGAACTTTTTATGATAGCAGACACTGGGAGGCTTGCATATGTTTTGATGGGTGCAGTAGCCCATGTTAATGAGATGTGAGTTCAATACCAGATTTGTCCTTGTCAGAATCTTTCCTGACGCAAGGTATAACAGAAATGGTGTTGATATGACCACCATTATTGATTTCACAAGCATCTTATACATATTCTTCTGCAGATTTCTAATGAATTGGTACATGCAAGAACGTATTGTGTGTATGAGTGGTGTTAACATGATTATATTGTTAGAGTTCTAATTGTTTTGTGTCGAGGTATTATGTGCAAGCTCTGTCTGCTCTCTGCAAAAAGTTTTTTTTTTTTAAATCAGACTGGCTCTCACTAATGTCTCAAAGTTGATAAACCGCAGAAAACTTGGGCTGTGATAGACCAGACACACCTGGCTTCCCATCTTGGAGATAGCACAGGGCAGCATTGATATGGCCACAGAACACATTGCTACTTCAGGAAGTCCCTTACAGAGGGGGTTAGCACATCTACCCTCGGAGAGAGCCATTTAGATTCTATAATAAACTGTAGGTCCCAGTCTAATTAACCCTCATTTATAGAAAATGACAGTGGTGTGACAAAAATTATCAAATGACCCATGGTTAGCACACTTGCAGTGAAAATTTTGTGAATGCTTTAGGGCATGGGGGTCTTAAACAGACACTCTCAGAGATTTCATGGATTCCATGAGATTGGGTGAGAAAACAATTACCTCCTTGTTTTTACACTGCTATATATACTGAATAGTAGACTTTTGTATGAGTAGACTACAGTAGACTTATGATAATCTAGCACATATCGAACCAGAATAGACACGATAGCCAGGTCAATAAAATACTCGCCTAAAGTACCAAAGGATGTTTAAAAGTGTTAAAAGAGTTCAATCCTCCTCTCATCTTTGCCAGAAACTTCCCTGACGGAGAGGTACAACAGAAACGGTGACGTGACCTCGGAAAAGGATTGCTACTGCAGGGAGTCTTACACAGAGGGGTTGTCCATTTTAATAATATTAACTTTTGTGCACAGAAATGCAACATGTTTTAGTCTCAAATGCTCATATACAAAACCCACCTAAAAACATCAGACTACTGGACGGGGTGGATTATCGAGAGTCAACTGTATTATTTCGTAAAAAGGAAGTAGTCTTTTAATAACGGAAGGGACATTGTTTTTTAATGACATTATAAAGAAGGTTCTTTAACATTAGTCTCTATAGGAATGAGCTGCACCCACTAATTATTGACGTTATAGCCAAGGTGTCGATACAATGGAAATCATTATAATATAGTTTGATTATGTTTAAAATCTAGTGCCATTTAATTTTTCTGGAAGTGATAAATCAAATCAATAGTTATAAAGTTTTGTTTGATACTTTTCTTGTTTCATTTCTAGTTCTATCTTTTCACTATTATAAATATGAATCAATTTGCAATAATTTTTAGGAAACTGAAAAAAAGAAGAAAAAAAAGAAAAAGAAGAGTCTGCCTGACGAATGAAGAACTTTACATCGGGAAAAATCACTAGAACCATTTTTATATCATCTATTGCATGGCAATGATCAATAAATCATGTTCCTTGTTAAAGCATGCATTTTTTTTCCCCTGTGCATTGGTTACAGTCAGGGTTTCCAGCAACCTGAAAAGAAGTCTGGAATAAAAAATGACGAAAATTATGGGAAATGTAAAATACTTTACAAAAGTTTGGGAAATATGCAAATATTTGATAAAAGTCCAGGAACAATTCTGTAAAGGGGAAAATTTTTTTTAAAAACAAAAATTTGGAAGTTGAGATTTTGAATATTTCTTTCTGCCAGAATATTGGTTGGGTCATGGGGAAGTTGGAAAAATGATCAAGTAGGTTTTGCTGGTAACCCTACAATTGTGAGTAAGTCTCAAATTTATGTTACTCTACTCTGTTGTTCCAGAATCTGATTTTGAGTTTCCCTCTGAATTTAGATCAGTGTTGAACCTTTTTACTTCAGACTTTCAAGTAGCTAAGTTCCCAATGGTCAGATACTATAAAACAGTGTTTCTCAACCTTTCTGAACCCAAGGATTACTGAAATTAGACGGAACACTGATGCATATTATGTGGGGTTAATCTTTGTTCAGTCCTATGCGAGTATTAGATGCATACAATTCAGTAATTTCCATTTTGTTAGAATAAAATTTTTTGATTCTTCCCACATACCACTTATTCCATCTCCAACGACCACTTTTAGTCTGCGGACCATAGGTTCAGAAATGCTTCTATAAAGAAATTCCTTGCTTGCTTAAAACTATAGTGGGGCTGGACAAATTCCAGGTTGCTGTGGCTATAAAAAAAATTGATATATTGGCACCTAAAATTTTCACGTAAATTATTAAATTGTAGACTGAGAGCAGCGCGAAATATTTGGAATTCATAACAGTATATCTACCAATATATTAGAGGGTCACTACTCCCTGGAAAAAAAAAAGCATTTTAGACCTTTTTCTTCATGTAAATCTAGAATTATTTTTGGATTTGTCCAGCCCTGAACTGTAGCAATCTAAATCTTTCCAGTTTTCAAAGTGCTCTGAACTTACCAATACTTGATAAAAAAAATATAAGTTTTATTTGGTATAATTTTTGATGATAGCAAACTGTAACACAAGCAGCTTGTGTAAAGCAATTGATAATTAATTCAACCCCTTAATAGGCTTTTGGCAGCAAATTTGGACGATGTAGAGTTGAAGTACCAGTAGGGGAAAATCTCAAACTGGTAGTACTGCTAACATGATTTAGGAAAAGAGAGGAGTAGGTTTTCCTGTTCTCTCCCCCATATACATATATGTGTAATACGCTATCTTAAAATAAGTATTTGGACACCTATGCAAATGACTATATCTGCGGTCCTCAGATACGTCGCGCCCTCCTATGGTATATATCGTGTAGGAAACAACATCGGCATTAGTCGCATGCAAGATGCCGCGCAGTTCGGAGCTCTCTGATTTCGAGAAAGGTATAATTATCGGGTATCACAAAAATGACCGATCCTTAAGGGACATATCTAACGAGCTGAAGTACATAAAATCGACAGTGGCCTATGTTATTAAGAAGTGGAAGGTGAGCTGTGATTGTCGGAATTTGCCCCGAGTTGGCAGACCAACGAAACTGGGAGATAGAGACCGACAGGTGCTGTCCAGAGAAATTCGGAAGAACCGCACCCAACCGATGGCCCTCATCCGCGAAGAGTTTCAACAGGCATCCGGGAGTATTGTTTCAATGAATACCATCCGTGAGGAAGCACATCTGATTGGTTTTCATGGTCGTGCTGCTGCCCATAAGCCTTTGATCACAAAGTCCAACCGCATTGCTTGGTTAATGTGGTGCAAAGCACATCAAAATTGGACCGTAGATCAGTGAAAACAGGTTCTTTGGAGCGACGAATCAAGGTTCACCCTCTACCGTTCGAATGGCAGGGTTTGGCGTCTGCCTGGAAAACGTCTCCTGCCAGAATACATTGTGCCAACAGTCAAGTTCGGCGGAGGTGGAATTATGGTCTGGGGGTGTTTCTCCTGGTATGGACTGGGACCCTTGGTCCCCATTCATGGTAAGCTCAACGCCGATGCCTACTGCACTGTTTTGGATGACAATGTACTTCCTACGTTGTGGCAGTTTTACGGGGTGGACCCCTGTTACTTCCAGGACGACAATGCCAGCTGTCATACTGCGAGGTTAACCAAGGCTTTGTATGGTGCCAATGGGGTTCATCGAATGGACTGGCCTGCCCAGAGCCCAGACCTGAACCTATCGAGAACCTCTGGGACGAGTTGGATCGCCGAATTAAGGGGTGCCCTACCCGTCCAAAATCGGTGAAGGAACTGACATGTCTTCTCCAAGCCGAGTGGAAGAAAATACCACTAGCCGTCACACAAGGACTTGTGGAAAGTATGCCCCGGAGGGTTCACGCTGTAATTGCCTCTTGTGGAGGCTCTACCAACTATTGATTTTGAATAAAGTTAGTTTTTCTTTTCTATCACAGGTGTCCAAATACTTATTGGTAGATAGTGTACTACAGTCAATGTTCATTATAGTGATCGGTAGAAAAAGTTTCAAATGTTTTAATATGAGACTGTGCTGTTTTTTTCCAATACAAGAACCTCTCGAATATAACATCTATTTTCCATGGAATGATGGGGGGTCATTATGACGAGCATCTACTGTATATTTTTTCACTCATGAAACCGTATAGAGCAGCGGTGCTCTGTGGAGCCCTTGGGGGCTCCGCGGCCGCTCGAAGGAAATAAAAAAAAAACCAGTAAAATTAAAAAAAAATAATTATAAATGTTTTTAAATAGTAAAAATAAATTAAATTTTTTATGGATAATGAAAAAATTGGCCTAGGGGCTCTGCCATGGAATCTTTTTACTAAAAAAGGCTCCGCGAGTTAAAAAAGGTTGAGAACCGCTGGTATAGAGCATAGTTTCCCAACCTTTTTTGTTTCATCGCCCCCTTCAGAAATTTTCTCCCAGCACCCCCTCCCCCAATGCGATCTAACGCGTAGCTTCTACTGCCCCCCCCTGGAACATTCCAGCACCCCCAAGGGGGCATTAATACCCACGTTAGGAATCACTGGTATAGAGGGACAAAATAATGGCAAGATATCTTGGTGGGGGGGAGGCCCTATATTTTAAGGTTTAATGTTTACAAATCAATTTTGTGAAACATTCATGTTTTACAGGTTTCTTATGACACAATTTAAGAAGCATCAGGATTTCTAGAGGCAATCTTACATAGATTTCCTGGTCAGGTTCTGGATGCCATTGTCAATATAGAATACTTGGCCTGTCAGTGATAAATGCAAGTTAATTCGCAACAGCATAGATGCCAATGGTTCCGATTTAATCAGAAGCCTTGATTTTTTTTTTAGCTTTAATAAAATCTTCTGGTTGGAACCAGATTCTTCATGTCGTAGAGGATAAACCACTAAAAAATCCTCCAAGCTTAGCTTGAATGAAAAATCCCTGAAGAAAATACTCTTTTGGTTCCTGCAGGCTAACCATTTTTTTCTGTGGAAATTAGGATTTCAAGTATGGGGAATCGGGGAATGGTGCCAAATGTCAGCAAAGTTATTAATTATTGAATAACTTCGCTCACTTTTCAGAACATGAGAAAAAAATTTAGATAATTATGGTGCTAAACATAATTTATAAATTTACATAATGTTAATCCTTGAATGAATATTCAAGTAGACTTCGTTGAAAAAACGGGAGATCTTAATTAAAAAGTTTGGCTAAAAATATGGTAATGTCCCGGAAAACTGTGGTCAAAGAATGCATCATAAAAAAATCCCAATTTTCACCTCATGTTTTCTTCGGCAGCATATTTCATCATGACAAACCACAGATTTTTCGTCTAGGAATAGACACCTATATACTAGCATTAGAGAAAATGTCAAGAACTCGTTCAAATAGCAACACCCTTTAGCTTGAAAAACTTTATTGAGATAGACTTTTTTTTAACTGGAATCATTTGTGATTGGCGGCGGGAAAATATCACAAAAATTGAACAACAAGGTGCTTTAAAAATAAGTTTTTATTATTTTTTCATGTTGCTACCAATCATTATCGCCATCCTCCTCATCTTGGGTTTGTCTCAGAGAAGACATCAGAACATCTTTTGGTTTTCTTCTCGGATTTTCTTCCAAATCCGATTTCACTGCACCTACTTCTGATAACATCCATTCAAGTTCTGCAAAATTCAAAAATGATACAAAAAGCAATGTTTACAATCTTAAGGGGTCATACTTTTTTACCAAATCCTATCTACAAAATTTGTGTAATTGAGCAGGAAATCATTGATATGTTGCAGATTACAATTAATGATTCTGCCAAAGCAGAAATTGTATTGTTTTCAAGGTTATTTGGGGGTGTATGTGGACTATTTGATTTATTCATTTTTCATTTGCTTAGTTTAATGGTTCAACAAGTAGAGTAGCCATTACAAACTTCTGTCTGGATGGAAAAATAACTTTGCATTTATTTTTCGTGGTCTTGGACAGTGACTAGTAGTCGTCATTCAAAATTATGGTGCACATTTTGTGTATAGGTGAAACAACAGTTTGCATTACAAAGTTGAATACATAAACCTATTCTAGGTTTCATGATTCTGATACTACCCAATAGCATTCCATTGTCTTCTGTATTTTTTGGGCATGTGCAGAGGCATAAACAATGTATACAATACTCAGCAAAAAGCTAGAAATGAGCTTCATTTTTCAAAAATGATTACACTGGTATTGAACAGTGAAATGTAAACAAATCCCTTTAAAAAAGGATGACAACGCAGTAAAACCATCCAGTTCACCTTGACCTCCGATGTAAATTAACATCTCTGAGCTTGTAATTTAACATTTTGCTCTGTGCTTTTGAAAGTAGTCTTGGAGTCATTCTTGAAAGTCTTACAAACCTTCATAATTTGCTGTGCATTGCCGAAGAGAGTTGGCAGATTGGACTGTGAAAGGCTTAAAAAAATTTTTATATTGTGAGAACAGAAAATTATCTGTGGTTGTAGTGTACTGTTTAGGCCAAAAATTGTTTGTGTAACCATCATTTTGCTTTGACTAGGAGTCAATGTTATAGGATACTGAAAGTGCTATAAAAAAGTTTACAATCATATTTAACATGCATTTTTATTGTTGAATAAGGAATTTGTTCAACTTTTTAAGTTATCGGAAAGATATCTGAAGATTGTGTTGGAGTCTATACAGCAAACATATATGTTGGTAATAGTGATATAAAATATTAGATCATCCCAATAAAGTTTGATGAATTTTGCTACATTCATCACAAGTGATTCTCAAATTTTCAATCCATAAATATGATTGCAGGGTCGTAAATGCTTCAACTTTTTTATATTATGGGAACTTGTAGCTCTGACAATTTGTTTGTTTAAAACTTGAGAGAAAATTGAATTTCCCCCACAAAATATGTGAGAAAGATCTAATCGGCCAAAATATAATTGTACATAAATATAAAAATCATTATTAACCTGCTGCTGCATTTGTTTTTTTCACACACTTCAATGTATATTTAAAAAAAACCAATATTACAGAAGCAATGCCAATTTTTAATATTACTATTATTTTTATTTGACCACGAAGCAGCTATGTGATACATGTACAGTACCATGTGCATTTTACCATAAAAACTCAGACCTGCCAACTCTCCGGATTTAGGCGGGAGACTGGATTTTTCATCCTTCCGATGAAGTTTAGATTTTTCGCAAGCTTTGATGGCTATCCTCTAACTACGCTAAAACACCCCTAGAGCATAGCCGTGATCATTTCCGTCGAGAGCAGCTGTAAAAAAGTCTTGGTAACCGTATTTAAGCAACTGGCAAAATGACTTTGTTTACGTAGCGTTTATCAGCAATCATTTATCAGAGGCATGACCTTTGTTGCTGAAATTCATGTATAATCTTTATTGTATTCCATCGGCAGTCGTCCGATAAACACAAGTCAGCAGCTTTGTATTTTTAAATTTTTTAAATTGTTTCCTCCTATTAAATGTATTCAGAAAGAAAATATAAAACTTTAAGCTATATAAAGCTTTTGAGTTCATATATTTATTTATTTAAATACAAACTACAGGGAAAAGCCCAAGATTATCGATCACTGATAGCATCCACGAAAGGAAACACTTATGTTTTATGCACAGATGATTTCTTTCTCTATTCTCCATGGAAAGACTGACATGGAATTATATTCTGCTCGGGCAATACAGAACCTGCATTGGGGGGGGGACCTTTTTCTAATTGATTAAAAAAAAAAAAAAATTATGAAATTTTTTTTTGTGTAGTTTCTTTTGATTGAGTCGATGAGTACAGGGGGGGAGGAGAGACCCCCCTCGGGAGAATTTCTGGATTTTAAAAGTTGGTACGTCTGAAAACTAATTTAAGTAAATGTGAAGCATACTATAAAAACTATTGTTAGTTTTGTATTACTAGCTTTACTTAAATACATAATATAACAACAATAACTCATTTATCGCATTCACCATCTTCGACGATTATGCTTAATGACCTACAAATGCAAGATTTATCAAGTGGCCGGTGATTACTCATAATAACAGCTCTTAATCACTTTCACTGTAAGATATATAACATGATCTCCTTCATGGAGAGTGACAGGGTTCCATCCCAGTGAAAGTGGGAAAAATCTTATAAATCGTATTGGATAAGTATGTTATCATTTTTACTGCAACATGGCTCAAAAAGTATGTATTTATCATTTTTTCTTAACCACACATTTACATTTCCTTAAATAAACTCTGCCATTTTTTCAGGCTAGTGTCATTCTAATGTTAATTTTTAACTGGGCATTGATTGGTCAGTGGCGAAATTTCCCAAAAGGATTTTTCAGCATGTTCATCGCCACGTGACCTTAAGAATTACTTATCACAAAAAAATGAGTAACTTTGCCTGGTTTTAATTTATACAAAAATTGCCACGTTTTTAAGACAAATAAATTCGAATGGTCGACGAGTTTTGGCTCTCCATTGAAGAGCCGAAACGCGTCGACCATTCGACCAGTGTAATTTATTTGTCTTAAAAACGTGGCAATTTTTGTATAAATTAAGAATTACATTTAAGAATTGCATCATAGTTCCATTCGGAGCTTGATTCTTAATGCAATTCTTATATATGGATAAGTTATTAAGAATCAGTCCATGCGAGAAACAAACTGCATTCACGGCACAAATTATGTTTGTAAACCAAAGTTTCACAATAAACCATTCATAATTTTTGTTTCCTTGTCCCATTTTTAAAAACGTTTTTCCCAGGGGTGGCATAAATACATGCATTGTTTTAGAAACATTGTTTTAAGTATGCCAAAAAAGAAGACACACGCATACCATCAAATTTAAGATTTAGACCTCCAAGTTCATCTGGTCCGACAAACTGTTTTTTCATTTGACCGCCACGATAAATGAAAATGGAAGGCAAATTCCTGTCTGGGAAATTCGGGATGCACGTATCAGATACGCTCTTTAGGAATTTTGTTTCTGGAAATTTGGGAGCCAGTTGAATCAGGTAATTATTGATCAGCGAGCACAAAGGAATCCTTGAAAGAGAAGTAAAAAAAATTAGAATACTACATATAATAGACACTACTTATTAGAGTCACAGATAATGTTATCAATTTGGTTAAGTATGGGACTGACCAATATCATAATATGGGAAAAAATTTGTTCATAGTTCACGATTTTGGTTTATACATATATGTTATCAAGTTTTTTTTGCGTATTTTGTAGCTGAGGTTGAACCAGACTCATTTATTCCCTTGTAAGTTATCATTATCAATTTGCAAGACTATGTAAGACCAGGGTTATTAACTTTTTTAACCCACAACCCAAAATAAATAGCAAGACCAGCAATGTGACCCATGGGACTGCTTTTCGAAACTAGGGAAACCAGTGATGCAATATGGATTTATATCACTCATCTCGGAAGCCTCTGCGAATCAAGTTTTTCGGTCGGGACCGAAACTGAGGTTGAAATATATTCTTGGCCAGCTGGGGCAAGAACACATTTTGGTGACCCCATTGTAATCGCGCAAGAGAGGTTAAAGTGTGAAATTCGCTCTTAGTTACAGCCCTGCCATTGGCTCAAGAATTCTTGGCTATTAGTGAATATGTACGACCCATCTAGGAAGCCCTATACGTGAACCAGGTTTAGTCATGAGGCATAAGCTCAATAACTCTTGACTTGTGAATTTGTATGACTCATCTCAGAAGCCCCTGTGATCAAGAACCCCTGATGTAGGAAGTTGTCTTTTTTTCCAATAAAACTTTTTGTACTCAGTGCACAATGTCCTAATCAGACTAATAGTTGCTATGATCCATGTACGTACAGTGTTTCCTTTGGAATTTCTTTACTTTAATGAAAACATGTAAAGTAAAAAAAGTAATTTTCTTCAGTTCTTGGCCAATTTCTTTTACTTGACCATATTCACAGTTCCTCGGCTGAAAGACTTTCACGAGGAATCTACAGAACGTACCGTACATTATAAAAAGTATCGCAATTCGTAATACACATCTACCTCTTCACAATTTCCGAATAGAAAAAGGATTTAGCTCAAAGAGGGAAAAACAATCCTGCACTAGAACAATTAAAAAAAAATTGACTATTTAAAATTTTGAAACATGTTACGTAGGAAACAGAGTTGCCCCATTTCCATGCGTCCTGTTCGGAACAGACACATACTTACAACCAGGATTTTTTTCAGCTATAGTTATTTATTGGTTATTCTTATCAGAAACCTAGAGCCCTGATGTGCAGAGTGATAATGAATAAATTCGATAACACAGTTATTACCCTGGTTTGTATAAATGCAGGATAACCCAAACTCCATCTCCAGCTTTGTTCACTTGCTCCACGTAGTCATTCGCTGAAATCTCTCTCACGTCTCCGAATCTAGATTGCATAGCCTTGATCTTCATCTCTTCGATTCTTTTATTCCTGTTTCAATGAAGAAAGTTAAATAATGAAAACAAAACACAGTTTCAAGATATTCACTACCTGCAAAATTTCATTACCAAGATTGATATATTGAAAGATATTTAAAAATATTATGAACATTTTCGAGAGATACATTACCACAGTGGCGTTGTATTTGTATGAGAAAGGATAAAGAGAGCGTTTAACAAAATTCATCATCATCATTCAACAAAAACATCTAACCTGTACTCAAGCAGGACACGCTCATCCTCTTCATCTTCCAACTCGTCAAGTTCATCAAGCGTCATTCCGTCTATTGCCTTCCCACCTCCAACTTGAAACCGAAAAGCAATAGGATAACTTAAATTCATATTTGTACAGGAAAAAAGAAATATATATGTTTCAGTAAATGTCATATATCTGGTTATTATGCATTATCTGTGAAGGGTTCGGTAAGTTTGATAAATTTCCCTAAATGTTATCACTTTTGCTGGTGATTATGCATAATACCCAAGTATCATTGGTAAACATGATAAATTGTACTGAATTTATCATATTTGCCAGTTATTATCCATAAATGCCATTTCATACTGGTAAATATGATAAATCGATTCCAATGCAGCGATAAGATTTATTATTTAGATGACAGTACTTGCTAACAGTTTGAACCACGATTTAATTAATTTTTTCAAATGACCCAGAAATATCCCCTATATTAATTAATAATTAATTCCAGTATGACGAATTCTGAAATCAGACCTTGATATAGCAAACTTATATAATAAAATTTACAATGGCACCCTGATATAACAAACCCTCATTAAATAAATTCCTCAATTTAACAAATTTTTACAAGTTTTTATGCATATACAATCGGACCCCAATGTAAAAACTCCTATTTAACAAATTCTACAATTGGATACCAATATACCATATTTTAACGTGTATAAGGAACCCCAAATTTGGTCCCAAAAATAAGACAGTTTTTTATACATGGATATAGTATTGAATATATCTTTTTAACTTCGAAATTTTAAGCCCAAAAAATCGGGGGTTCCTTATACACATTAAAACATAGTAATTAAATCCTATTTAACCAATTTTATGGTAAACTTAAAAAAATTGAATGAGAGTTCATTATATCGGGGTCTGACTACATACTAGTCTCATTTGGATTTTTTTTTTCATAGTAATCGAATTCACAAATTAAATTTGGGTATTATACATGATTGCCAGTGGAAGTAATAATTGTTTTTGCATTTATGAAATTTACAGACATTCGGTATCATGCATAATCACCAATAAAAGTGATCAATTTATTAAACTTAGAGGCAATTGTTGATCATACATAATAACCAGTTATTTCACGTATAATTACAGATTTATACTACTTATCGTAGCATAGGGTGAACTGCAAATAATTTGCCAAATAAAAAAGGGTGATAGACAATGTCCTATCTCTGTGCTCGAGTTGTGGTGGAAAATGGATTATGGAATAAAAATGCATGAAGTCGGAAAAAATTTGAATTCGTTTCTGAAAAAACCTACATGCAAACTAAGCACATATATTTGGAAACAGAAATTAACCCTATAAGGTGTCACATGATATTCATCAAAATAGCTGGTTTAGTGGCAAATTATATGCGGCTAAAAATTGGCAAAGTTTAAAATTAAATTTGCGCCAACATTTTTCATCGCCAATTCCGCAAACATTCTAGCTACAATTGGGCAAATTCACCAAATATTTGGCCATGGCACCAGCTTTCGGAAGCATCTATAATGAACCATATCAGTGTTCTAGCTCAGGAGAAACTTCACCTTTTGTTTGCAATACATCACTGAAAATCAGTGTTCGTCTAAGTAGATATTTGACAAAAATTTGAAATAGGCAGTTACAGATTTTGGCAACAATTTGATTTTGTGGAAAAAATCTTATAACATGACATACAACTATCAGAATATCTGGATTTGATGGAGAGCTACAAGTGCTGTGAGATTGGAGAAGTGCAAAATTGATTGCCGCCAAAATCTACTAAAATGTTGACTTCAACAAACGCTGATTTCAGTGATGCCTACAAAAGGCTAAATTTCTCCTGAACCACAACCACCACACGGTTTATTACATGCTATTTTGAAAGCTGGTGAAGTGGACAAATTTTTGGTAAATGTGCCCAACTGTAGTTAAAATGGTGTTTCCAGAATTTAAGGTTAAAAAGTTTTGTGACAATTTGATTTTGAACATCACGAATCATTCAGCACTTGTAGCCCGCCATTAAAAAATCCATGTATTCTGATAGAAACTGCAAAACCTTATATAGGGATTTTCTGCTCTTTAAAAATACATGCTTAGTTTGCGTGTAGGTCTATCAGAAACTGCACAAATTTGTGTTATTTCAGACTTGACACATTTTTTCCATAACCTATTTTCCACCTTGATTCAAAAACAGTTGGAGATAGGACAGGGCAGGGGGGTCTCTGTAGGACGTTTTATGTTTTATTTGGGCTCGTCTGTGTCCCTCAATTTTCATTTGGCAGATTACTTGCAGTTCACCCTGTACATATATTTAGTGAGTCATATGGTATGGTTTAGTATAGTAGTTAAATGACTCGTAAAATCCCTAATACTATTTTTACACTGAAATTCAAATAATGTATTTAAGCACAGGGCCGCAACTAGATGCTTGGTCAACCGGGACAAGCACACATTTTGGCTCCTCCTAGTAATGTCGAAGAGCAACAGACTTACGACACAATTATTCAATCATTGCATTTCCCTCATAGGTAGAAAAATTGATGGCAGATAGCAGCACTACACATAACAAGCATTACACAATAACAAACTCCATGTTAGGTTCATAACATGTGCCAATTCGTTAGAAATTCTGCAGAGGAATGTGGACAATGTGCATGTGGGCTTTAGTAGTAGTAGTAATTGAAGGAGAGGTTAAAGGGTGAAATTTGCACCCTCCTTGATCCGGCACCAGACCTGTCTGCTCCCCTTTAGTTGCGACCCTATTTATACAAGATAATAAAGAGAGCTTCAATTTACTGGTCAGTTTCTCTTGCAACGTGTTCTCAACCATTTGAACAACTTCGTCTTCCGTAAGCTCTTTTTCTTTCTTGGGAGGAAGAACGCCTTTCTCTCTGAGGATGTCGTTCCATTCTGTGTCTGCGCTAGGGTCCTGGAAGAAATCGGAAAATAAATTCATATAAATAAATGTATTTTAACAATACGTATTGAAACTCATTAGCCTGAATAACAGGGGTCACCTACTGTACATAGATTTAGAGAGGATTGATTATATAGCATTGACAAAACTTACCTGCATTGTAAATCGTCACCTGAGGCGAATAGTGATGACTTGGATGGATGTGGTAGATAATTTTGCACTTTTTATACCCAGCTTATCACAGATGTATCTAGAAATATAAAATATAATATTGATGGACATTATATTAGAATAATCATCACAAAATGACCAAAACAACCATTTAATCAAGATCATACTAGGATGTACTACATTCAAAAAGTTCTGTGACTTATTTTATTACAGAAGAATGAATACAGATAAAACCAGTTTATTTGGTATTTTCTTCGAAGTAACTACCCTGTGTAATTATGCATTTTTGCCATTGATCATACAAGGATGTAAATAAGGATTTCAAGCCTTTTTTGCCACAACCTCTAGTCGCTTCGCTGCACTTCTTCGGAAACTGAGAATTGTTGCCACCCTTAAGCAAATTCTTTATAAGAGGAAAAAGTTACATGGTGCAATATCAGTGAAATAAGCTGGTTGTGAAAGTATTGGGATGTGAGGTTTTAACAGACAATCTGACACCAGGAGGGACCTGCTGGCTGGTACATTGTTGTGATGTAGCACCCACGACTTCGTCCTCCCAAGTTCTGGTCCCTCGCATCTCACAGAATCATGCAGATGTTTAAGGACTCACAGGTCCGTCCGTCTTGGTATCAGATCACCTGTTTTGAGTTGGAGTCCCCCAACTCAAAACTCTCGCCTATTCCCAATTGATCGTGGAGCTTATGATCAATGGCAACAATGCATAATTGCACAGGGTAGTTACATCAAAGGAAACACCAAGCAAACAGATTTTATCTGTATTCATTCATCCGTAATAAAATAAGTTTCGGAACCTTTTTGAAAAACGTAGTGTAGCATGCATACAATCATTTCCTGGATATTGTAGGATCCTACAATATTACACTTTTTTTAAAATGAAAAGCATCACATTTTCATATTGTATATAAATGTTAACATTTAACTGCCCTGAATTAATATTCTTTTTATGGGGAGAATCAAATAGCATGTTCACAGCTTAGGAAAAATAAAAATTCAAGTTTGTTTATTTTGAAAGATAAATATTGTGGACACTTGAGTTAAAGTCCGAATTAAAGATTGTTTCAAAAATTGAAACGAATAAAGATGTTTACTTGTTTACTAGAGGTTTTGTTTTGATGGCTATGAGTGAAGAAGAGGCATGGTTTACTTGAAAAAGAGAGAGAGAGACGTGCTTAGCTAACCTAAATAGGATTTAAAAACACTAAAAATAGATTACATCATCGCTCTGTGCGCAAGGCTCCTCCCCCTATTTTTTGACATATCCAAAAGATGTGTACGAGTAAGCTGACCATATTTCCTCGATTGAAATACGGGACATTAAGATTCCAAATACGGGAAAATACGGGACATCGCCAATTATTGCCAAAAATGACGCCAAAACCAAACAAAGTTGCCAAATATTGTTGAAATTACGGAAAAATCAAAATGACGGGAAATGAACCATTACTGCATATTGAAGTAGATTGAAATGAATTCCACGAAGAAAAACGTTCACCAAGACGAATGTAGGAGATTAATATTCTCTTTTATAGTTGTAATTACCATAAAATAATTTATGGATTGAAAAATAATGTCAATCTTTGACTTCAATAAAGAGTAAATATTCAAGTAGGCTTCGTGTAAAATACGGGGAAAACCGGGAAACTTTTGCCAAAAAGTCGGGACGACCAAAAAAACAGAAAATACCGGCACCAGAAATACGGGACGTATGGTCACCTTATGTACGAGAAACATGTTACTGCACTGTCCAATCACGGATGATCTACTGAGTTACTAATTTTCTTTATATGTGAGTAAGAAAGCTCTTTTGATTCATTTTAGCTGTGATATTAAAAATGTGACCATATATCCCGTTTTATCCCAGAAAAAATTCGGAAAACTTATAGATTTTAGTAGAAATTATCACCTCATTAAGTTTGTTGAAACGTTTATTTCCCAATTTTTAAATCTTGACTTATCATTTTACGCAAGTTATACATCACTGAAATGTTTCGCGTTTTTTGAAGTATGGTCATTGAATTCATGGTGATCAGCCGAATTTGAAAGATCATAAAATAAGAAAGAAACCAACTTTAATTTTAAAATATCGGAAAGGAAGTTTTTTATGAATTTTTTTTTGTTTTTGAAACATAAATGTGATTAGGATTGTCAGATTTAAAAAAATTAAATGATATATCGGACACATCTTCGAGAGCTTCTAATTTCAAAACGTAGATGACAGCACCAATCCATATCCATAATTTCCAGCATTAGTTCAACTACTCTGACCATATTTCTTCGAGAAGATTACAGGAAATCACTTGTTGTCGCTAATAATTATGCCAAAGATGAGCAAAATTGCCAATTGTTGCTTAGATTAATTGAAAAATCACCAATGGCGGGAAATGAAGCACTGCGGTGGATCACATTGCATTAAAATTAATTTTACGAAATTTACTTCCGTATAATATGACAAATATGCGAAATAACTTATTTTTTTAGTCATAATTTGAATAATGTGATTTAAAACTTGGGAAAATAATTGTAATCGTTAATTTTAGGGAAGATCTAAAAATTTTATAGTAGAATCCATACTATTGGGGCTGTTACGCCGCGTTCGGGGCTTTTTACAAGCAGACGTTTCTTCCACTTCTGTGGTGACCATCATCAGTGCAGCTGACAGCAAGCAAACAAGCAGACGAAACGATATTTTTGGAAGACCGTTATCTATACTACCATCAATGTATATTGGCCACCACGCCAATATATGTTGAAAATATTTGTGAACAAAAAAAACAAAATGATCAGTATAGAATGCTGCATGGTTTCTTATTCTCTTCTATTTAAATGCAGAAACATTACTCCAGATTGAACTCAATTCTTAAAACTTATTTTTCCATTAAATGTTTTTTTGAAGTTAGAATTTGAAAAGAAATCCGTTGTAAACCTCTCATTTAGGCTGCGCACAAAGTGCGGCGACCAAGAGTCAAGGGCGTGTATAATAGAGACTAGCGACGAAAACAATTGTATTTTTTGCAACACCGCAGGTGAAGGAGAGGAAAGAGGTCACTCATCGAGGGGCGCGACTTGAACAAACCTGTTTGTTTTCACCTCGATCTGCTGAATGGTCCGTTTCTCCCTTTTTTTTCTTTCCCTCTTTAAAAAAAAAGAGCTTCTGTGGAGGGATCATCATCATCATCACACCCTTATTTCAAAACCCCTCCGTTTATTTTTTCTATTCCCCACCTTCTTTACTATGTGTGGGCATCTCTTCCTCCACCCCTATGTGATTTTTTCTTCCTATAGTAACAATTCTTGCATCGCGTACCCCTTTGTTCCAGTATGGGCGCTGCCTTACAGACCGAAATTTAAAGAAAATTTCCTGTTTCTGTTAATAATCAGATAGATGATGCTTGAAATTATTGATCTTTTCCCGATTTTCGATTTCCGAGTACAGTAATACCTAGGCTAACAAAGTTAATTCATTCCAGAATCACTTCGTTTAGCCTAAATCTTCGTTAGCCGAATCGCGATTTATTATAGGTTTCTATGGAGAATCGTTGAATTCGTTCCAGGTACTGTCCAAAATTTAAAGATATGTTTTTTAAAACACCAGAGGAGTTATAAAAAAAAGAAAGACAAACATTGACCGTAGAACGAACAGCTTCAAAATTGGGCAAATGAGAATTCAAAGGGAGAAGAGGTACTGAATCGATCTTTTTATTTTACACTAATGTGCTCAACAAATACCGGATTCAGTCTAAAGCTGGTGTTGGTTGAAAGCTTCAGTGAAGTTGAAAATTGAACTAAACTGCCCATGTACGGGCCAGTCGAGAGCATATGAGTACAATGCTTTTATAGCGTAGTGGCCTAGCACACCCACCCATCCGGCACGCGAGAGGACGTGGATTCGACTCCCCATAGAGGGTGTTGAATTTCATTTCCTGAATTCATTTTCAGGTTAGAATTAAAACCTTCATTTTTCTTTAAAATTGTCAAAAAAATTTCCCAGCCTTTCATCAGTTTGTTTTTTCTGTCATTTTCTTCACCGTTTTGATTCACTTTTCTTCAGTAACTACCCTTGCTTCTTCTTTTAGGGTAGTGGTTAAATTTCTGTTCATCATGATGGAATCTTGGCCATCTTCAGTAATTTTATTTAACAAATGAAATTGGTTCTTCAGCTCTTACTGGAATTTATATCGCTACTGCATATGGCCGCTATCAATACTTAACCGTACATGTACCTATATTCCTCTACTGAATTTCTAACGAATTGGTACATGCCAGAATGAGTTCTGACTGTAAGTGTAGCTGACCCTAACGTATTTATGTTGTCAGAATTGTGCTTGTTTGTGCTGCTACCTGTCTTCTACATTTTGAAACGAAAATGGCAAATGCTTGAATTTTTATGTTACGTAAGTATCATGTTGTAGGTCTGCCTGCTCTCTGCGGAGAGAATTTTTTAATTGGAATATTGACTTGCATTGACGCCTCGAAGTTAGAAAACCGCAAAAATGTTTTCTGCTACCTCGTTAAGATTTTATTTCTTCAAAGGGTAACGCGATATGTATTATACAAATACAAATACAACGCCACAACAGGCAAATTGCCCAACGAGGTGGCTGACTTAATAACATCATGGATCCCCGAGCCCCTACCTACTACTGCTACACCACACATGCACCCACCCCCCGCGGAACCCCCCAACGAATCGGTAAATGCGGGAATGTGCGTGTACGTGTAGTGCAACCTGACGTATAGTTTGTTTTCTGTGTAATGCTTGCTATGTGCAGTGCTGTCATCTGCCCCCAGTTTTACTAACTATGAGTGAAGTGTTATGGTTGAATGATTTACCGTTGTAGGACTGTTGCTCTCTGTGGCGAGACTTTTTAACGGGGAGATCGGCTCGCATTTGCGCCTTGAAGTTGGGAACCACAGAAAACCAACTTCAGCCGACCACCACTGTGGGGTTCGAACCCGGATCCTCGCATCACGAGTCCGGCACTATAACCACTCGACCACCACAGCGACCACCATTCTCGCCTCGTAAATCCAAAATCGGGAATGTACTGCATTGAAGTTTTCGAACGAAGTCGCAATGTTATTTTCCGAGGCCATTAGTTTGTATCAGTTCCACCCGAAGTAATCAGAAAACACGAAAATATATATAACGTCGTATGGGTTTCCCAATGAGTTTCTAATCATAGACTACTTAATAATTTGAATGAAAAGTTATAATACAGAAGAGTGATAAGGAATTGAGACGCCTATCCAGTGTCTACGACGTTGAAAGATTAGAAGAAGCTGTTGAGAAGGATGGATTAAGCTCAACATTTCTCGATAAGGGAGGGTGGGGGGTATTTTGAAGCCATTTGCGTGACAAAGTGAGGTGTCAAATCAAAATGGACGATCAGAATGAAGGGAAAAAAAATTTGATGAAGTGGATGTGCACCTTACGACGTAATATTTCCTTCCGCCGCCCTTGACGGGGAGATCCACACGACATAGAGACATTTAGCCATGTCATTCCCTTCTTCAACGAAAGATAAGTAAACCGACGTACAAAAAAGAAGTGCTTAAACAGTCTTTCTTGTACGTCACGCAAACGCTTCATCGATTTTTACTTCACTTTTGGTCAGGTGTCATCGATATCTCTCAGTCGAACATCCCTCTTGCGTTTTACCTTTTAAATACACCGTATATTTTATACCGAAGATCTTTTCAATGTCTACTTGCAGAATTTGCATTTATTCTTTCAACTAAACCTCGTAATAAATTATAACATGGCGACTAGTTATTCAGAAAAACAAAATTTAACTCTTCAAAAAATGCACAGGGTGCATAGTAAAGTCCCTTCACCCTAGAATATCGGAAAATCAAAGAGGGACCTTCATGGCAAGAGATTTTTAAACGCAAAAACAGCGGTCCCTCAGTTAAATGTAATTTTAAACAGTGTATCAGTTGAAAATTCCGCTGAAGAATGTGTATGAGGTGCGTATACTGTTGAGTAGCAATAGTATATCAGTTGAAGAGCTCGAAAATGCTCGCAGGAAGTTATTTGGTAAAAATACAAAAGTGAATCGGTGCTAGTAGGGTGAAAAGCGTGGATGAAATGTGCAATTTCTTTGAATACGTACACAAAAACTAAAAGAGAAAAAAATTAAAAGCTGTTTGTATTCGGGGAAACACCAACAAATGTTTCACGTGAATAAATCTATTTCGTATTTTCTTCATTTTCTTCCTTTGCTTCATTTGACCATATTGAAGTTTAAAAAAATGTTCCGCCATTTAATCACCAATATCTTCACAGAACACTGAGAATTCTTTGGTGGAGCACAGTTTGAGTATACGTCAAGACAAACAAATTTTGCGATGAAACATAGAGGCTTGAATGACACCTTCGTTCAGCGCATGCCATCATAGACTTTCAGCCCTTGAGACAAAAAAGGGATGATAAAAATGTTTTAAAAGTAACCCTGGGTGTGAGGGGAGAAAAATATCCCCTTTACACACATAATGCCATTAGAAAGAGAAACGGGACGACATTAGTCACCTGTGACAGAGAATGAAGAAATTTCTTGGTCGGTCTTAATGATGTTAGCAAAGTTGCCGTATTTTGGCAACTTCCGAAGCAGGGCCATATAATGAGGGCTGATTTAGTTAAAAAATATAAGAGCAGTGATCCGAGACCACGTCCAATGAGCCAAGGCAGCAAGAACAACTTCAAAGGCATGAGACAGCCTTTAATATGTAATAGATAGCCCTGTTCTGAAGTAGGGCAATGCACGTAATTTCTGAATATGTGGGTTGGGACATTTGTTTCTATTGGAAAAATTGTACGTCTTGATGTGTATCACCCTTCACATTCTAGTGGCAGAGTTCTTTGCCCATACGACCGCACAGGGTCTGATTACATTTTAACCAAAATAAATATTAAATTTTTTTTTTCTGACCAAATATAAATTCTCTTCAGAAGTTAAATTTTTATCCAACGTGTGCGATGGATGTAACTACCTCCCAATATAACGTCTTTTATCCCATTGAACCAGGAAGGGGGTGGGGTCGTTATAACGAACGTCGACTGTATTTTTTCTTTTCCTCCTAACTTTATTGTTTTGTAAATGCCAGGAATTTCACCAGATGCAAATCACAATTCAGCACGAGAGAAGAAAGTACTTACATAATACGGTACGTAGTACATCGATTTAGTTTCTATCCGCAGCTGCTACAGATACTGTGAAAATCGGTACACGAACTGCTTTCTTTGTACATTGGGCTTTTTAAAGGACATTCGATAAAATATAGGAAGGGGGAAAAAAACCCCTAAAAAAAACACGAAAACAGAAAATTCTTACGCGTCAAGCATAACAAATTTTCAATGGAATTTTCTCGATAAAAGAAAAATCGGACATCGCCATTCTTTTGGTGCTCGAAAATGTTAAAAAAAGAAATGAAAAGTTCTTTTCAGCAGACTTAAAATAAAAATGTCTCTTTTGCTTTGGGCCGATTTATTCGCACAGAAACTTTGAAAAGATAAGAACATTGTCAACACACGTTAAACATTTTGTGTGCTTCAAAATGAATTTTTTATTGGGATTGAAAATTCTGTATAGTGTCCATTAAAAACACATCAAAAATATTAAAATTGAAGTCGAAACGATACTTAAATTTTTTTAAACTTGCTAATATCTTGAAAAGATAGTAATTTTTTTACTAATAGAATTCAGTTTTTTACTTTAAATAGTTAAAAAAAAACAATTTGTGTACATAATACTCTTGGTTTACTGGTATAATTAATGACCATTCAAGATTATGATTGTCCTTCTCTTATAGGGATTTCATTCATAAGCTCATAATGTCAAATTGTCTTACAAAGTGAGAAATCAGACTCGAAACACAGAAATACACTCGTTGAAAACATTCAGTACTTATTTTTTCATTTCGGTTTTCGGTTATACCGGGTGAACTGCCAATAATTTGCGAAACGAAAATGGGTGATATACGAGCTCAAATGGAATATAAAACACCGTAACATCTCCCTGTAATACCTCTAACAGAGTTATGGCGGAAAATGAATTATGTCTAGTTTGAAAAAACACAAATTTGTACTGTTTCTAAAAGACAAACTAAGCACAAACTAAGCACATATCTGGAAAGAGCAGAAAAATATTCCGTATGGTGTCACCATTTCCAATTAGAGCATCTGGATTTAATGGCGGGGTACAATCACTGAAAGATTGGCTCGATTAAAAATCGAATCGTCCGCAAAATATTTAATCGCCAATTCCGCAAACAACCTTCCAGCTTAATCGTGCAAATTTACGAAAAACTTGTTCATTGCACCAGCTTCCGAAAGAGTTTAATAATAATAATAAACCAATGGAGTTCATTTGTGCATAAGAACGTTACTTGGGTAACCCAAGTACATCGCTTTTCATTAAAGCTGAAACGAGCCGACAGTCTAGACGTCAAACTTGGTGAGTGAGGGGCCCCCCTGGGAGCCTCCAAAGAAGATGAAGAAGAGGACTTCGAAGAAGGGCCACAAAGGACAGTATAAATCAAAGATCCATTGGCGGACACAACAGCCGGCCTGCAACTACAAAAAAGCAGCCAGGGCCCTTAACTGAGCAATGTGAGCTCACCTGGGATCCCACCATCCAAAGACTCGTTAGCTGGCCGGCAGCAAGGGCTCAACCGAGCACTCGGGTTCATTTGGGAGCCCACCACCCAAAGGCCCGCTGGTTATACTTCAAGAAGGCTGGATAAAAGCATGCTTAATTAAACATATTATTATGCCTGTATACATTAATTACAGTGTTAAATTCAATTAGATTTTATAAAAAATCATGAATCGATTCATTTGTTAACATGGAAAGCCTGGTTTTCCTAGGATTAGGTTTTTCTGAGCCGCGGTAACCGAATAGACTCAGCACCTCCTAGAGATAGGTCTCCGCACGGGTTGCCGTAAACGTCATTCAGATTCCCTAGTAAGTTTGCCACATTTCGAAACACAGCATCCTATTTCGTTTCTTCTTATTTTGGCGTAGAATTTTCCTGGTTGGCTCACAAATACCGTATGGCGATTGGATGTGGGGCACAAAAATCGCCAATTCTGAGCCCGATCGTTTTTTTCCCGCACAACGATGATATTGGCACGAACAGGGAATTTTTTCTCCTTGAATATTCTGAGGGAAAAATGGACTACTTACTGATGTCACAAGCAGCGTGCGGTGATAGACTCCTCTCGCGTTGGCAGAAACGTGCAACTATATCACGCGAAGCGTTTATGTTTTCCTAGCGTTCTGTCGTCTGCATATTCACGTATTTTTGCATTTTGCACAATAAAAAAAAAGAAGACAGAAGGAAGGGAAAGACAACACAACAAAAGCGAAGATCGGCAGAACGCGCGACGCATTCGATTCCTTCAGGAGCAGTCGTTCAATCACGCCCGACGTAAAGCGATGGCGTGTTGCGCTCTATAAGAAAACAGTCGTATCGCTTTTCCTGTTGATGGGTGGACGGCGTACTGCGCTGGGCGATTCACGTTGCACGCTGCACAGAAAACGTGCTCCTAGGAAAACCCGGCTTAACAGAAATACGAAGACAAGATAAGCGCGGCGCACGACGCATTTGACTCTTCGAGTCGACAAATCACGTCCATCGTCAAGCGATGGAGTGAGGCGTGTTGCGCTCTGTAGGAGAACAGTCATTCCGTTTTTCCTGTTGGTGAGAAGACAGC
Source organism: Pholcus phalangioides (assembly GCF_987345545.1). Lineage (NCBI taxonomy): Eukaryota > Metazoa > Arthropoda > Arachnida > Araneae > Pholcidae > Pholcus > Pholcus phalangioides. The sequence goes on along the minus strand of NW_028301620.1, from coordinate 7,658,948 downwards.
GTGTCGCGCTGGGCGATTCACGTTGCATGCGTCGCCAAAAACCTGCTCCTAGGAAAACTCGGCTCCAGCAATGAAAAAGAATAAACTGACTGCACAATGTGTCTTTTTAAGTGTCTAATTTCAGGTTCTTGACAGCCGTTGTTGCATTAAATACTTTAATTAATGGAAATTTGAGTTTTTTTTTAAAATACGAATCATAAGAACTTCATCATCAGCAACTTTCAACATGGGTCAGAGCAAAAAAGAATACGAAAAATGGTGAATTTTTCTACTTTTTTTTCCCGGCATGATGAGCTCTTCACGATTCAAGATGAAAGCCATGTTTTGTTTTTGCGATTCCTATTTTCAAACAACTTTTAATACACACAGAAAGGAGCGTGTGTATATATACCTCGCGTATTAAAAAGAAGTCAGGGAGTTGATGTCATCGTTAATTAACTGCAGGGATAATGAGAGCCTCTTGAGTTGACCTTATGAGAGGAGAAAGAAAAAGCTTTTCGAATGAAAAAGAAGTGTTTTTTATTTCGTGCTGTTCAGTAATTAACTGCTTCGAAAAATCCATTAAAGGAGACGTAGCACATGAATTCGGCAGTGTTTCCAGATCATGATGGGGGGGGGGGGGGAATCAATAAAAAAATTTCCCTATTTTTTTCCCTTAACTTGTTTTCTCTTTTTACGAAATTTTCTTATTTTTCGACGTCTAAAATATATGATTGAATGAGTAAGGAAAAAAATCTTTTTATACCCGAAAAAAATTGTTGATCCGTTAAAATTTTTGTTTTAATTAAGATATAAAACACATTTCTTTAAATAATCACTGATTTTCGTCTTTTTTTCATATTTTCTCCGGATAGTTCCCAATACTGTTCAAGTTATTGTGGATTACTTATTAATGATATTTAATGACATCATAATGAATACAAACAAGGCCACAACAGGCAAGTTGCCCAACGAGGTGGCTGAGGAAAAGATGCCCATAACAAATATGGATGTCATATGTTTCTAATATACAGCAACCCCCCAATTAAAAATTCAATTATGAAAACTATATATACGTGATAAAGCAGTATTATATAATGCCCATAAAAAACATTTTTAGGCGTCTTATTCTAACTTTCACTAATTAACACCAAACGTTATTTTGCCATTGAAGTTTTTATCTAGCTTTCTATCATATGACAGTTTTTCCCGAAAGCGGAAATAATTTATGCGAATTAGAGGTTAATTCATGCATATATCCTGTTTGAACACAGGATATTGCAGCTGGATTTTTAGAATATTTCTTGTCCCGACAAAAAAAAATTACATACATTTTTGATAGTATCTTGATATAAAACATAACAATTCTTTGAAAAAAATTATATTTTTTACAAAAATAGAAATCAATAAGCTCTTTTTAGAAAAATACATACCATTCATATACAATTTATGAGATAATGGGAAATAATCAATAATGCATGTATTTAAAATTAAGAACAATCTCTATTTTTTCTTTATGAATGGCATTCAACGATATCGTCATGGATAATTTCACCAATTAACGGCAAATACAACTTTTTCCATGCAAGTTATTATGTGCTTCGATACAAATGAATAGTTTGAGAAATAAAAAAAAATGAAGAGTTAATTAGTTAATTCAAAATTTTTTGAATTTAATAACACCAATTGCCGCAGAATATTTCCGGTCAAGTTATAGAAATGACTTTCCAGTGTTCATCGAAATCTCTTATGCGATTCAATTTTATTCTCTCAAATTCTGTTATTTTATAGAAAATAGCAATGAATCCCACCTCTGTTTTAAGAAATAAAAATCATCTATACATAAAAGTAAATTTGAAATAGGGAATAATCCTCAAATATAACAAATGTATTATGATTTCAAGTGGAAATAATCACGTCTTTGAAGATGTATCTTGTATGAAATGTTGTTTATATAGGATAAATTATCAAAATAAATTTTTGGTTCCAACAAACAACAATGCTAGTAATATTTTTCAAAAAAACAAAACTTGACATTCAAATTTATTAGTTATTTACAGAAAACTATTAGCATTACAAAAAAAATCAATAATAAATTTATCTAAAATTAAAAACTCCTACGTTTGATGGAATCCGAAATTTCGAAACACTCAATTTTTGTAAAATAAATTAAAACGACAATTTACAAAAAATATGAAATGGAATCATATTGGATGTAAATAAAATATTCAGCAAAGAAAGATACTCCGAGGATACTTAATGCGATTAAAAGAGACATAATATATTCAACTATTTCTCCTGCAGTACAGACAAAAAAAGAGAGTTTGGGTTAAAATTTAATTTTTCTATTTAGAATATTCTGGATGAAATTTAGCGTCGATTTTTAAACATATTTTAAGCACTTTATAAAATATTTTGGAACGAGAAAGTGACTGGAAAAAAGAAAGAGAGATTTTCTTCCATGAGTCGGAGAAAATTTATTTTTTCCTGAGATTTAAATGGAAATTTTGTTTCATTGCATTTCTTTAATGACCATCATTTGACGACATTCTCATTTCTCTACATTTAGTTACTATTCGGTGGCCACTTGAAGAACATTTATGAGCTCGATGAAGAGATTTCAAATTTTATTGCATTCCCGTGACGGAAGTGTGAGGAAAAAAAAAACAAAAAAAAAACATGTGTTTAGGCATTTCATTCTCACATTGAAATAATACTTTCCGTAGGACAACACTTTAGTACTAGAAGTAATACACTGAAGAGACAAAAAAACTGGTACACCTGCCTAATATCGTGTAGGGCCCCCGCGAGCCCGCAGAAGTGCCGCAACACGACGTGGCATGGACTCGACTAATGTCTGAAGTATTGCTGGAGGTAATTGACGCCATGAATCCTGCCGGGCTGTCCATAAATCCGTAGGAGTAAGAGGGGGTGGAGATCTCTTCTGAACAGCACGTTGCAAGGCATCCCAGATATGTTCAATAATGCTCATGTCTGGGGATTTAGGTGGCCAGCGGAAGTGTCTAAAGTCAGAAGAGTGTTCCTGGAGCCACTTTGTAGCAATTCTGGACGTGTGGGGGTGTCGCATTGTCCTGCTGAAATTGTCCAAGTCCGTAGGAATGCACAATGGACATGAATGGGTGCAGGTGATCAGACAGGATGCTTACGTACCTGTCAGAGTCCTATCTAGACGTATCAGGGGTCCCATATGACGCCAACTGCACACGCCCCATACCATCAGAGCCTCCACCAGCCTGAACAGTATCCCTGTTGACATGTAGTGTCCATGGATTCATGAGGTTGTCTCCATACCCGTACACGTCCATCAGCTCGAAGCAATTGGAACCGAGACTCGTCAGACCAGGCAACGTGTTTCTAGTCCTCAACAGTCCAATGTCGGTGTTGTCGGGCCCAGGCGAGACGTAAAGCTTTGTGTCGTGCAGTCATCAAGGGTACACGAGTGGGCCTTTGGCTCCGAAAGCCCATATCGATGATGTTTCGTTGAATGGTTCACACGCTGACACTTGTTGATGGCCCAGCATTGAAATCTGCAGCAATTTGCGGAAGGGTTGCTCGTCTGTCACGTTTAATGATTCTCGTCAGTCGTCGTTCTTGCATGATCTTTTTCCGGCCGCAGCGATGTCGTAGATTTAATTTTTTACCGGATTCCCGATATTCACGGTACACTCGTGAAATGGTCGTACGTGAAAATCCAAATTTCATCGCTACCTCGGAGATGCTATGTCCCATCTCTCGTGCGCCGACTATACACCACGTTGAAACTCACTTAAATCTCGATAACCTGCCATTGTAGCAGCAGTAAGCGATCTAACAACTATGCCAGACACTTGTTGTGTTATATAGGCTTTGCCGACCGCAGCGCCGTACTCTGATTGGTTCCATATCTCTTTATTTGCATACGCATGCCTGTACCAGTTATTTTGGCTCTTCAGTTTAATATCATGACATGATTCTTACGAACATAAAATTTAAAAATTGGAATTTCATAGAAGTTTAATTTATTTCTGGCTGTGTGAACATCTATATTTTTTTATTTAAATATCTCGAAATAATACGGACTTTGAGCATTTTATTTCATTGGACACATAACCAATTATGATCAATTGGATCTAATGTTTATATTCGTAGCAAAATTCTGCCGAGTTTCGCCCGTTTTGGATCAAAACAGGACATACAGCAAGCCTGATGTGTTCAAAGATTGGTCTTTTTTTTCTATGTATGATAAGTACAGGACACATATGACACACACACGTCATATTTTTTTATGGAAAGTCATTTTCGAGCTATTGGTGATATTTTAAGGATTTTTGAGCGATATGTTTTGGTCATTTATCACCGAAAATTTCATCCGTAAGCATTCTGTTCAGAGATGTAGATGAATTCTTGTATTTTTTTCAGAAAAATAACCTTTTGCATTTCGAGTGTCCACTTTTTTGTTTTCAGAGGATCTTTCTGACGTCATCATATTCAGAGATGCCATTCATTCGAACACTCGAAATCTTCGCATTCATTACATTTTCTTCATGCCTAAACAGAAGGATTTTTGTCAGGAGGGGGCAGACTTGGTTTTGCCAAAGCTTCGTGAAACTGTAAAATTTCAAAGCTCTGTAACAAGGTTTTTTTGCATTATCTTTGGAAGTAAAAAGAAAGAAATTTCTTATGTCCACGTCCCCTTTCTCCCCTATAATTACCACTTATCAAGCTTGGTAGTTGTCCCCCTCCTCTGTTACTTCCTTCAATTTTGACACTGAATGTAGTTGCGGTTTTTTCCCAAGACTTTAAGGAGAATATTTTCATCAGCGATGGTAGCCGTTGTGCGGTTGGTCATGTGGGCATCGTGATGGACTCGCATCACAAGGACCTGGGCTCGAATCCCATCGGTGGCGGTTGGTTGAAGTTGGTTTTCTGTCGTTTTCCAGCTTCAGGCTCAAATGTGAGTCGATCTCTCCATTGAAAAGTCTCGAAACAGATCCCGCAACCATGGCCGCAACCAAAAACAAAAATTGACACTATCATCAGGGGCAAGTAGGTGCCCATTTTGTGGCATCCCTTCTTTGTAATTTGAACAAACAAGAAGCAAACATGGTGCAAATAATTATGTATAATAACCAGTTATTATACATAACAACCGGATTTATCACATTTACCGCGTAACATATACAAATACAAAGAATGCCCACTATTTGTATTCGAGTATTGATACATTCATACGAAGGTTTGAACAACAAGCTGATGAGAAAATGCCGGGCGAGCACACAAGTGAGAGGACGTGGGTTCGATTCCCCCTGCAGAGGTAGTTGAATTTTCTTTCCTGAACCCATCTTCTCATCAGATTGTTGCTCAAACTTCGTATGAACAGCGAAGAGTGATATCACCTTCGGATAGACACATTTCTCAATGGATCATATCGATTTCGATAAGAATTTCAAAGAATAAAGCCTTTGGTTATCTCTACACTTGCAGACATAGATTATATGTCTGCAAGTGTAGCCGCTGTGGTGGTCGAGTGGTTATAGTGACGGACTCGCGATGCGAGGATCCGGGTTCGAACCCCACAGTGGTGGTCGGCTGAAGTTGGTTTTCTGTGGTTTCCAACTTCAAGGCGCAAATGCGAGCCGATCTCCCCGTTAAAAAGTCTCGCCACAGAGAGCAACAGTCCTACAACGATAAATCATTCAATCATAACACTTCACTCATAGTTAGAAAAACTGGTGGCAGATGGCAGCACTACACATAACAAGCATTACAGAGAAACAACAAAACTTCACGTCAGGTTTCATTACACGTACACGCACATTCCCGTATGTACCGATTCGTTGGGGGGGGGTAGTGGTGTAGTAATAGTAGTAGGTAGGTAGGGCCTCCAAAAAAAATGGCTCGCCATGATGTTCTTAAGTCAGCCACCTCGTTGGGCAATTTGCCTGTTGTGGCGTTGTATTTGTATTTGTATATCCGAAAGAAGAGGATAAATGCATGCATGAACAATAAAACATTTTTCAGTATTTTTTAATACTCAAAATTTAAATTTTATAGCAATAATAATGCCTCTCTCTCGGTATCTATGTTCCTAGAATTCGGCCTGATATCATTTCGAACGGATTCTAAGCCGTTTGCAAATAAAAAGTTTTTATGGCCATATAAAAATACTTTTCAATAAGGGTTATAAAGTAAAACTGCTGCGAAAAGAGAAGTCTTTTCAAAAATAGTAACAAGGATTTTCCAGAATTTCTTTCCTTTGGTTTGTGTTGAGTGAAAATAAAGTTAATTCTAATTTTTTTTTAAAAAGAAAACGAATCCCGTCAAAGGAAAAAAAAAAAACCCAGTTATTGTTGTTATTGTTGATGCAAATTCTTAAAATTTAACACACTGAGATGTGGTTTTGAGGTCCATGATTGGAATGTTGCATTTCGAAAATATATTCCTCATCATATTTCGAAAAGAATGAAACTGAAAATCCATGGATTATCGTCAATTGAACCACATGTTCATAATCAAAGCAAAATTACACTAAACCAGGGATTTTTAACCCTTTGCGTTTCATTGGCCCACGGCACCAATAAAATGCAGGCCACTAACATATTGAACTAATAAAATAAATGCAATGACCCACTTGAACTAATAAAATGAGAACCTCTGAACAAATAGAATGAAGGTTACGTGCCCCTGAACTAATAAAATGAAGGACACAGACCACTTTCTTTCTTTCAATTCGAGCACAAGTCAGGTCTATCGCCATGGGCAATTTACACCTAGTCAGTTGCCGCCGGAAGTATAAGTGTGCCCCAACAGTCTGAGTTCGTATCGAGTATTGCGTCTGATTTTCATTGCGCTCTCTGGCGAGAGTTTTCAACGGGGAAATCGGCTCGCATCCGCTCCTCGAAGTTGGGAACCACAGAAAGCCAACTTCAGCTGACCACCACTGTGGTTCCATCGAGGCTTGAACCCCGAACCTCGTGATGCGAGTTCGTCGCTGTGACCACTCGACAGCGGCTGATCCTGATCACTTAAAGCTATAGAATGAGGTTCAGGACCCCCCCCCCCCTGCCTGGAGTCAATAAAATGAAAGCCATGGATCCTTTGAAGCAGTAAAATAAAGGTCACGGACCCATTGAACCAATAAGATGAAGGACGCGGACACAGAAGGAAAACCGTAAAATATCAGTCATGTAGAGCACGGGTTCCCATCAGGTGTTTCGCAGAACCCTGGAGTTCTGTGACAGCTTATTTGGGGTTCCGCATGATCAAACACAACGGAACCCTTAAAAATCTCCCGAACCCGGAGGGCTTTCAAAGAAAAAAACTCTCTTATTTTGGTATTCACAAAACTGTTCTTTGTTTTGAATTTTAACGAAGTAAAGAGTCATCCAGACCACTTGGATGACTAACCTAGAGAGTATGCAATTATGTGAGTGACCAAAAGAATGACGTGGTGGGTGAGGGACGAAAACAGTGACCTAGAGTATGTGAAAACATGTGAACGACCGAAAGAGTGACTTTTAGATACTGAGGCATATTTACGGTGTAGTAGAAGAAAACGCCTACAATCTAGGGCAGCTAACTCAGAGAAACGAGTAGTCAAGAAAACTAGACCAGAATTGGTGAATGGCGGCAAAATTTGTATATCCTACAGGCCACTAAACCATAAATCCACTTCCCGGGGGGGGGGGGGCTAGTAGTCCTTCTGAAGTGTTCGAATTTCCACTTGGGAAAATGAGCCATTTGCACAAGTGGCACCTGCTATTTATCATAGCACCTGATCCCATAATCGTGGAGTGCCCCTATGCACCAGAGAAGGCCCTCCGCCGTGGTTGGCTGGCCCATTCTTTAAGACAGCCCTGGGGTAGTTTATTAAAAAGAATCAGGCAATATCTTCCTTCTTTAATTCAGAAGCAAACAAAATAAGTGAAACAGCTTTCAATGCTTGGTGATTAATAAACACCTTCAGTTGAAAAGTACCGAAGGTGTGGTTCTGTTTTGATTGGAAAACAATTGTTGTTCGTTGTTGGTGTAGTGGTGCCATCTCTTGTAAACATACTTGAGAAGCATAGCCAAAGATGCGTACATGTGCCCTCATGCCCCAGTTTAGGAATTTCAGGTAACCCTACTTCAACGTCTTCTCTCGCGTATTGCGTTTGTAAATCTATATACAGTAAAACCTCTCTTTTGCGGACACCGGTGGAACAGAAAATTCCGTCCGTAAAAGAGGGGTGACCGTTAATCTGGGGTTTGAAATGCAAGCTTTTATTATACAAGGGGAAATTGTCATTTGTCTGTAAAAGATGACTGACTGCATCTGGGGGGGGGGGGGTGTCCATTAAGCGGGGTTTTCCTGTATATAAAATTAATTTTCTGTCTGTTTGTACGTTACATGTCTACAATGTCACACCGATCGTCGCCAGATTTCGCATATATACGAAACACGACCCAACTTGAACGATAGGCTACTTCTAAAGTTCGCCAGAGTTGAGCAAATGCCCGAAGTGGGCGAAAAACCGTTGGGTGACAATATTTCGTGGGCCTCAATGGCATTCAGAATGTTCACTTTGGTTACCGTGGTTCCCTGAGAGAGCGTCTCAAACATGCTTTGTCCTTTACGATGGTACATTATTTCTTCAATGCTCCCAGTACATGGAGAAAACCCGGGCAGCGCTGGGTATTAAAGCCAGTAAAAAGTAATATCGTTTCACATTGGAACTCCTCCCGGCTTAGAATTTCCTGCCGAGCTGCATAACTTTTTTTATTTCGGTGGTACCAAGGATCCTTTTCATTTTACAGATAGTGGACACATTCTCTTTAACCACTGACCTGACACACGGGCACCAGCTCCTTCAGGACATTGACTTGCCTGCAGCACAGGCACCCGGGCACCGTAATCTTTGCCCTGGTGGCGCTAACTAAGAGTAAAAATGTAACTAAATCTCTGCACAAACGATATTAACTCATGCAATATTCACCTGCAGATAACGACACCAGGTGAGGGGGGGGGTAGGACTTCTATTATAGCAGCATTTGGGACGCCGATAGACCAATTATGGTTTTATTAATCTTTTACGCTTCTGTTCCGATTTTTGCCCATATGTTCTCCTGGTTTCTCCCTTTCATTTCAAATTTGAAGTTCTTTTTTTAATCAGTAGGTGTCTATATACTAGAATACACACTAGCATTGCCTCCTAAACTAGTTACATAGACACATAATCTAGTTCAATTACATAACCTATCTGAGTTCGAATCCCGGGTCGGGCATGGATGTCTACTAACACTAACCCTGGACAGATCGTAACGATCTCTTGGGAATACGTGCTGATCACGTTATTATTATTATTAAAAAATATATATATTATTTATATTCCATGCAAAAAAATTCAAAAATAAGAGCTTTTGAAAAAATTTTTTTTTTGATTCTTCAAAAAAATTATTATTTTCAAATAAAAGTAATTAGTGTATCCACATTTTTAGATTTTTAAATTAAAAAATCAAGTATGATTTTCTGTAATTGTCTGTTATTTTTAGTATAGATATATGAATAGAAATTTAAAAAAAAAAAAAAACCTGACATTTTCTACGCAGAAAAAAAATTTACAACTCATCTAGAGCAAGGGGTTAATTTCACCTGCCCAGACCTGTTGTTTCTCTGCGCACAGAATTTCTGTATCTGTGCGGAATGCACAGATACAGAAATTCTGTGCAGAAATATTACGCTACCTTATACAATACTATGTAATATAGGGAATTTTTCTCTGTGCAGCAAAAAAATATGTGTATACGGAAGTACTCTCATTCTTAGTCGTTCTCCGACTCTAAACGTCCATATTTTGTAAGATTATTACCCGTGAAAAAATGGTGCCTTTATTAGTTACTTTTGTCCGTAATAAGCAAATAGAAAAAATAAAATTTTATTAGCCGAAATATTTGCCCTTTCAGAAAATAACTATACACTACAGAATGTATTTATCACATTGAGAAACATCAAATTAAACCGGAACCCCTTCTTCCCCCCCCCTTATCAAATAAAAAACAATTATTAATGATTTTTCAATTATAACTGACAACCGGTTTTGATTAATGTGGCACGGGAAAAAAACAATATGGCGGAATATTAGTAAATATTTCATATTAAGCTATTTAATTATTAATTTTGCTTATGCAGTAAAATAACATTAGTACCGCTTGCGATCGGGAGACATGTATTTGCAGGATTAATTAACATCTCGGTTCGCATTGTTTACGATTGTAATCTAAGATTATGTTATGTGTGTATTACTAATATTATTTTACTGCACGTAAATATCAACTGTTTAAATTTTCTGTACTAATATTATTGCTTATAAAATATTATATATAATTAACATCGTACTATATATATTTTTTTCACACAACACATCAATCAAAAATCACTCACCGATTTTGATTGAAAAACTATTAACAGTTGTATTTTTATTTGATAGGTGGCAGAAGGGGTTCCAGTTTAATGATGTTTCTCAATAGTATATAATGCACATCCTGTATAGTGTATAGCGATGCTGGACAAATCTCTAGCGCCAGGTCACCATGGGGACTAAAGAATTGGTACTATAGCCTAAAATTTTCTTTGTGTAGTATACTTACTAAATTGCAGGTTGAGAGAGCAGCATGGGCGGAGATACGGGGGGGGGGGCGGGCGGGTGTGGGGGGCATTGCACCCCCCCCCAGCGTCAAAGGTGCAGTCGACTGATCTAATGTATATAAGAATTGACATCATCATCATCGTGCCTCCCCAGCAATAATGGCCGTGCCCCCCAGACTTCCAAGTCTATCTCCGCCTATGGAGAGCAGTACAGAATGTTTGGAATTTATAGCAGCATATATGCCAATATCAAAGAGGGCCAATATAACTTGAAAATGTCAAGAGAAGCACTATTTTAGATCTTTTACTCTGGGTAAAATTGTTTTTTTCACACCTAAAATTTTTTTCTGGCGCTTAGATTTCTGTGCGATTCGTCCAGCCCCGGTGTATAGTTATTTTCCAAAAGGCATATTTTAGCTGATGAAATTTTATTTTTGCCCGTTTTTTGATTATGGACAAAAGTAACTACGAAAAAGGCACCACTTTATGATGGTTTATAAAATATATGAACGTTTATATTCTGAAAATGACTGAAAATGCTTCTGCGTACAGGAATGGTTTTTGCTGCACTGAAAAAAAATTACTATATTGTATAAGGTAGCATTTTATTTTGTCATTCTCTGCAAAATTCTGTGCGTAGAGAAACGGGTCAGAGACGAAGGTGCCTCCTATCCGGAAGAAAAGAAAGTAAGAGCGTATAAAATTATTTCATGTAGGAATAAAATTTTTCCCTTCCTCGCGAGCATCTCGGTATTCATCATGCAGCCAGGCCCCTCCAGACTGTTTATTTATAGCCACCCTGTATTTTAGTTTTCTCCAGGGCCATCTAATGCAGAAATATGAAACTAATTCAGAAATTCTGTGTTTTTCTGAGCACAAGGCAGCAAACAATACATTCCTCTATTGCTATATTCTCTCTATTGTTATATTTGATTGCGGTTGGCGTAAAATATTTTCTCACACAGGGTTGGTTGCTGTTGTGTGTAGTGGTGGTGTGTGTGTGTGTGCGTATGTGTTGTTTTTTTTTTTACAAAAAAATTTAGTTCAAATTTTTGTTGATAGGAAGTGCTACGTGAAAGCAAAGCCCTGGAAATATGAAACCCAATGTCCAATAAAATGCAGGGTGTACGATTAACAGTTCATTTCTGAATTTCCTGTTACTGGCGTTTACATAAGATTTTCATTGTGATGCTGGGCATCGGTGAAATTGTTTTACCCCCGAGCCACGAATCACCGACTGAAGCTTTATAACGTTTCGGACACAGAAGAGCTTGAAGAAAGGTTAGGGTCCAATCACTTCTAACGGACATTAATGCAACGCTCTCTACCGACGGAAATTTCAACTAAATTTTTTAAAGGGGAAAAATCCCCTTTCGTGAGAATTTTTTCTGGGACAGCATTTATATATATATATATATATATAAATGTACCAAATCCTTCAATTTATGGGACACCCCCCCCCCCGTATTTGGATAGAACGGAAACATGGTTGCCAGGCAGTAGAAATTTTTGTGTGTTTGAAAATAAATATTGGTACCAAAAACTTCTCGGAAATATTTAATTCAAAAAACGATCCGGATTATCAAAATTCAGGTTGAGACGAAACTGAATTTCTAATTTATTTTGAAATTTTTAATTACTCAGAAAATAGGGGACTATTTTTTTTCCTGTGAATGCAACTATATTTCCTTTATTATATGTTGAAGAAAAATAATTCGAATGTTTCTTATGAGGTAAACTTACAGGGTGTCCCAAAATTGACTGGCCTATTTAATAAATTTTCTTAAAAAAGAACGGGAAGCGATAGAAAAAAGTATCGTTCGCTGCCTTGTGCTTGGAGAAACAGTCAGAATTTCTTAATTAGTTACAGATTTCTGCAAGAGGTGGCCCTGGAGAAAACTAAAATACAGGGTAGGGTGGCTATAAATAAACTAACAGTACTGTTGTGTAGTGTTTGATGAAGGTATCGTGATGAAAATTGGTATATAGGACATATGGACCATGAAAGATTCAACAACAAAAATTGCTCAATTTTTGACTATCAGGTACTTAAACAACTGAAAAAAATTAGGGTTTTTAACCAATAACCAACGTTTGCCGACTTGCATTACTGGAAACCAGCGTTCTGATGACCTCTTTCCTCTTTCATTTCTTATGAATTTTCAAACTACTCAGGAATATATGGGACACCCTGTGTATAGGTCTAAGGCAAAAGTGAAGATGTATTCTTGGACTCAAGAAAATTCCCTTTTTTTCAAAAATTTCGAAGCACTAAAAGGGTTGAAAATTACCACAGAGCAATGAAGTACAACACCCCTTATAACTTCGCCATTGAAAATTCTTATGCTGAACTCGTCCGAATTTTCTTTTACGTCTCTTTTTTTTCCAGAAAATTTTCCTTTCTCGTATTACATTGGATGTCCTTTAAAGAAAAAAGACCGAATAAAAGCCAAATGTACAAACAAAGCAATTCGTGTACGGACTCCTATAGTATCAGTAGCAGCTGCAGGTTGAAACTAAATCGATGTACTAGTATACAAAGTGTTTTCTTCTCTTCGAGTTGAACCGTGAGTTGCTTCTGGTAAAACTCACGATGTTTTATGAAACTATAAAGTTCGAAGGCAAAAGAAATTTAGTCAAACTTGTAGTTCTGTCCTTGTTAGGAATAAGTAAATTTCGCAAATAAAAAAAAATCGAAAGTTTGCAAAAAACAAGTTTTGAAATCAGAAATTTCGCATTTATTCGCAATACTGAAAATTTGTTCTCTAAAAACGACACTTTTTTTTCAAGTATAAAATTAGGGCTATTTTTTCAACTATACCACTTTTAAAAAATAGCATCTGACTTATCGGCTACCCTTAAAAGTTTAAACACCATATTTATATCTGAAGTCTCCTAATGCTACTTAGCCGTAGATGCATCTCGTGAACATTCCTTTGGGAGATTTCTGACGAAGCAGTTCTTTCTAACGAACATGGTGTGTGTACGTGTACAGGAGTGATTATAATTCTCTCTCGATAAGTTCTCGCACTCCGAGTAGTTTTTCCCTCAAAAACTACTTATCCGAATGCACCAAAATTTTTAGGATATCTCGATAAGACGATGGGAGAGAGATTTATGAGATAAAAATTAGTTCAAAAATAGTTCAATTTTTGACCATCAGGGGAAAAAGTTGAGCTTTTTTTATTGAATTATCCTTTTTCTCCATCGAGCATATCACGTATATACAAAGTTTCAATGGACTACGTCCTCCAGAACGGGCGCTAAATAGGTCGGAGTGAAATGAAAAGCGGCACTTCTTCACATGGTGGTCGAAATTGAACTATTTTTTTTATTTCGTAAATCTCTGTCACAGTCTCATTTAAATATCCTAAAAATTTGGGTGCATTCGGATAAGCAGTTTTTGAGACAAACTATTCAGAGTACGGGAGCTTTAATTATAATCACCATGTACATGCGTAGCCCTGACATACTTATATATGTTGTCGAAGTTGTGCATGCTTCGAATGGATATTTCATGGTTACACAGGTGGCATTTGAGGTTTGCATCACCATGATCATTTTCTCCATCCTGTTTCACGTCTTAAAAAAATATTTTTCGGAAAAGACTTCTAACAATAAATTTGAGTCCAAAGATAATGTAGGTATTGTGTGTTGCGGCTTCAGATGTCCAAAACATCTATATGCTGGTTGGCTTCATTCGTTACTTTGGATTTCATGCGTAGAGTCAATTTTATTACCTGCCACTGTCTTTAGCACAATATTGTGCGTGCCCTTCTTCAATTCCCCATTTTCATTTGGCGAAACTTTTGTCTTTTTTTTTTCTTATCAAAAATGTCCTTGATTTTGGTGCTCAAAAGATCCAAGATTAATATTAACTTCACAAAACTGCGCGAATGGATTGTTTGATCGTTCCAAATCATTGATTAGTTTCATAATTTTCTCACAGAGGCAAAAATCAGTTGAACTTGTATTTTATGATTTAGAACTTCATTTTTAGAAACTGAAGGAAAATATAACCTGAAACCGGTACATATTTTGCAAAACAAAGTGTACCTGCAGTTTCTGTAAGAGAATATTAGCTTGCAAGCACATAATAGAGCACAATGTACTCAGAAAAATTTCGACAAATGTTTGCAACCTATTTTCAGAGTGAAAATACAGTTTTCAAATACAACGCCACAACAGGCAGATTGCCCAACGAGGTGGCTGACTTAAGAACATCATGGATCCCCGAGCCATTTTTTGGAGGCCCTACCTACTACTGCTACACCACACATGCACACCACCCCCCCCCCGGGGAAACCCCAACAAATCGGTACATGCGGGAATGTGCGTGTACGTGTAGTGAAACCTGACGTGAAGTTTTTTTGTTTCTCTGTAATGCTTGTTATGTGTAGTGCTGCCATCTGCCACCAGTTTTTCTAACTATGAGTGAAGTGTTATGATTGAATGATTTATCATTGTAGAACTGTTGCTCTCTGTGGCGAGAGTTTTTAACGGGGAGATCGGCTCGCATTTGCGCCTTGAAGTTGGGAACCACAGAAAACCAACTTCAGCCGACCACCACTGTGGGGTTCGAACCCGGATCCTCGCATCGCGAGTCCATCACTATAACCACTCGACCACCACAGCGGCAATATAACCTCAAGTAAAATATCAAAACCTCAAAAAAAATATTCACAAAGTAAAATATATAAATTTTTATACGGTTCTCTTGTGCTCTAACTTTCAATTAAAAAGTTTTTGCACTGTTTCTCCTGATGCCAAGAAAAAAAATTCCATGTCTGTACGTGCTATATTCAGAGAGATATTTGAATTCGAAAAAGGTAGGAAATTTGGGAAAGAACAGTTCTGAATGCGGAAAAAAACCATTTCACCCGCATTTAACGGCGTTCTTTCCCACATTTCTCTGTTTTTCGAATTTAAATATCTCTGTGAATATTGCAAGAGAGGAATATTAGTTTAGAATATTATGTATTCATTTTTTAAAACATGCAATTTTATGATTTAGTCTACAATACTAACTTGAGGTTTCACTGCAATATCACATTTATTGCGGTAAAGCCAAAGTCAAGTTTTTTGGGAAAGAGAATTTTCCACTAGTTTTTCAAAAGAATTGATTTGAGCAAGAATTGATTTTTACTCCAAGTATCTACTGTCAGTATAATTCAAATCATACGTCAAGTTATTTAATAAGATTTTGAATGTTTGGTTTTCATCATTACAATTTCACCATTCCAACGTTTCAGTTCAGAGATTCTCACAGTACACTGGAAAGCAAGTTTGTAATTTTAACCTTTTCAGCGTCAATCCCGAGATATCTCGTCAAACATTATTTGCTTTATTTCTGTCACTCCGAGATATTTCGTCTCCTAAAAACGCAATAAAGCTGTTTTTAAAATAAAACACGTTTTCCATTCCCTCCCCCCCCCCCCAACCAATCGACTGAAGTGGGTGGAGTCAGCTCTTGTTCAACGTCAGATAAGAAGGAGCAAGAAAAATAGAGAAAGAAATATAAGCTCAGAGTATATAAATGATACAAAAAAGATTTTTTCCCCAAAAATAATATTTCTCTTCCCAGAAAGCCACAACACATGGTAGGTGTTTTTGTACCATAGTCAGGGAAATAAAAGCGATGAGCGGAGTAAATTTTCTTTGTTGGGGGGAAACATCTGCTCGCAAGCGGAAAAAAATTTCTTCTTATAAAACGAGGAAATTTGACAAGGTTTCGCAATTTCAAATGAGTACAGTGACATGGAATACTGGTTTGAGAATCACAGTCCAATTACTTATAATACCAATTATATACACGTTTGTTTAAAAAAATTAAAACATTTCAGAAATTTGCTAGCGCAGTTCATGAGAAATGCTCAAATTAAAAAGTTTTTTAAACCGTGATGTTTTTTTTTTCTCAATATGGCTGTAATTTTTGAATTATACATGAAAATATTCATGTAATTATTCATTTTAAGTTTTGTTTTTCTTAAAACAAGTTTGAGGAAACAAGTTAATTTTTTTTGAAATGAAGAGAAAAAGAAATTGGACATTTCAAGAGACAATCACTTCACCTTATGCCAATTTTTTACCACAGATGTGCTCAAGAAAAACCTCTCAAGAGATAGAAATGCTAGTAACAACCATAATATAAATTTGGGCTTTCCAAATGAACATTTCATGAACTGCGCTCTCAAGTTTCTGAGATTTTCTTGCACGTTGAAACAAACGTGTACCGGTATGCCTATTTCAGATGTAACGTATATTCCTATCTTCCATGTAATATTTCTAATGTAAAGTTCGATGTAACTTTACACAAGATATTTCGTGACATGTCTTACTGATTTTATGGTACCTTGATAGAAAGGGATGGAATAGAGCTCAAGAAATTCTGTTTGTAGACCTATTTCAGTCATTCTAAAAGCTTTCTTGGTGTTTTTACTGGAATTTCTGGATGAAGTATGTGTCAGCAGGAAAATAGTAATATGCATATTTTCAGTTAGGAGAAAAACCCCTTGAAGTCACTAACTTTGCATTCTGTCTTTTTTCTGCTCCGAATTTTATCAGAAACACGGAATCTTTCTCTTTTTTTGTGTGTGAGTTGAATCGAATGTCATATCCCCATGGGTCGCTGCTTCGTTGTTGAATGGTCAAGCTCTTTGTTCCTGCGGGGTCGGTGATGTCCAGTCACGCAACTTCTATTTTTACGCTTCCTTCGAAATGGACATCCAAAGAGAAAAAGAAGTAAAAGGTTAAACAACTTCTGACAAATTTTCGTTCGTTTGTTGAACATTTGCGTGAACGCTATGTGGTTCGTCCTTCACGGGACGCAAATGACAGCCTCATGTCACGTGATAATGGTATTTTAGGAATCGAACATACTCTTGCGGTGACATGATACTATAATAATTGTAAGAATGAAATTTTATATGCGAGATGTTCAGAACATGGATGTTGAGCATTGTTGCAAAATACAAAAAAAATTTGTATTTGCACTTTGGTATTGTTCTTGTATTTTTGCCTTGTTTTATAATTTTGCTCAGTTTTTTTTTTTGTGGTGTTGCATTTTGGAATTATGTGCTTTTTCATTATTACGGTATTTTCACATTTTTTTCATTGTTTTATTTATGATTACATTTTTAGCATTTTGTATTTTCGCATTGTTTAAGGGATCGAATATATTCTTGATAACATGATACTATAATGAGGCGAAATATTCAAAGCATTTATTTTCTATGGACCAGCGAAAAATAAATATCAGAAAAAATAAACAACAGAAGTAGTGTTTGTGGACCGGCAAAAGTAGTAAAAATAAATAAATAGTGGAAAAAAAATAGTAGATGCGCGTAATTTGCGGTCCGGGAAAAATAAGTAAAAAGGGAGAAATTATTAACGGAACCGAAAAAATCAATAAAGGAGAGAAATAATGTATGTAATTTGCGGACTAGCAAAAAATAAACAGGAGAAATATTAAATAGTAGAAATAATTTGCGGAAAGGCGAAAAAGAAATAAATGCGAAAAATAATTTGCAAACCTATTTACGGTTAAGACAAAGATAAGGTTATAGATACGGTGTAGATAGAGTGTATCAAGATTTAAAATTAAATCTTAAATTATGTAGTAACAACATGAATTAGGAAGAAATTTTTCATGAACAGGTGGAAAATTCCCACGGTCCGCAGCTCAGCGGTTGAGGAACACTGATATAGGCAATTAGAAAAATGATTTGAAAAATATTAGAGAGAGATTTTTATTGTTATATCGAGTATTACACATTATAGCGAGGTTTCAATATATTTAAAAGACAGATGACAGACTATACTAACGCTAATATTCTTTGCATCTTTGGAAATCAATCTGCAGTTGATAAAATTTCTGATGCAGTTCGACTTTTTTCGGGAACAAAACAGCTAACAGCTTGTGTAAGCTTTCTTTTCAAACATTTTTAGCCAGCCCAGCCTCAATCGAACATCGTAAATTTCAGCCAATGCTCTGACTTATAAGTCTGAGTGCGAAGCACACACGCACAAGCACTGTAATTTTGAAGCTACTCTCTCTCTCTCACACACACACACTGACTTCAAAAGCAAATAAATATTAACTTATCGAAGAGGGGGTGAAGATGCCGTTGGAAATTCAGTTCGCATTTCACGTACGATCGCTCGCTCGCTGTACAGTAATTACGTATTCGAATTATTCGGACATGTTCAAAACTCGAACAAGCGAAAAGCTGATTTAAGAATTCTCCCCTCGCGGGTATAGGCTTGAAAATATGATATCGCTGCTGCCGCTGTTCGATCCATCCTCTCTCTCTCTATCTCTCGGGAACTACCAATCAGTTTATCGGATACGGTCGTGCACGTGTCGCCTATAAAGGCGATGTTGTTGCTTCGGGGCACATGACAAGTATGCGTGGGCCTGTGAGTCCTCATCATCGTGTGTTTTAGGAAATTCAACAGAGGATTTGTATAACACACCGGAAAATCTCTTTGTGTTCTATTGCTTTATATAACGCTTCCCCTTTCTGTCTCATGTTACATTTGTTGGTCTTAAAAAAAAGCTGAATAAAAGACCTCAACGTACAAACAAAGCAGTTCGTGTACGAATTCCTATAGTATCAGTAGCAGCTGAGGGTTGAAACTAAATCGATGTACTATGTAGTATAAAAAGTGTTTTCTCCTCTTCGGAGTTTGAACTGTGAGTTGCTTCTGGTAAAACCTGCGGTGTTTTATGAAACTATAAAGTTGGAAGGGAAGGAAAATGAAATACAGTCAAACTCGGTTATAGCGTAGTTTTGTCATTATTAGAAATACGCAAATTTCACATGTAAAAAATCGCAAAAAACAAGTTTTGAAATTGGAAATTTAGCATTTATTCGCAAAAATAAACATTTGTCCTCTAGAAATGGCACAATTTTTTTTTCAAGTATAATCACGGTTCTTTTAACTATGGCATGTTTTTATTCAAAATTATCAGCTGCCCTTGAAAAGTACCACAATTTTTTTACATTTGAAGTCAACTACTACTTAATTGTAGATGAAAATCGTAAACATTCTTATGAGGGATTTCTGTTAACATGATCGTTTCCTTCATCACATGTTTCACGTCTCAAATATAAATATTTTTCTGAAAAGGCTTCTAGTAATAGATTTGGGTATAAAGCTGTGGTAGGTGTTGTATGTTGGGGGATTCAGATGGCCAAAATATCAATATGTTTGTAGGCTTCATTCGTTGCTTTGGATTTCATGTGTAGAGTGAATTTTATTTGAATAATTATCTGCTTCTGTCTGTAGGAAGCTGTTGAGCAGCCGCTGAAAAGGAAGAAATGTAACGTGACTTTGTGCTCGAGCGAACGAGCGATTTGTAAGAACGTCAAGCTTTAAAAAAGAAAGTATGAGAAGTAGTATAGGAGAGATTGAATTAAGGGATGGTAGAGGACAGTAGTCGTATTTAGGCTACGCTTGTTAATGTTCTGAATTCGAATAAAGTCTGGTTCTTTGAAAACGTTAGTAAAATCCCGGAATACTTGAATTGAAGCCGCGGCCATTTTCTTTAGGAGCCAACAGATTTATCAGAAGCGGGATTCGAAACCGGACTGCGATAGAAGAAAATGTCATTTCTCGTGAGAGGACGAAAGAAAGACTTGGAGATGCTGGCATTGGAGTTGGGAGAGAAACCGTCTTCAGATGACAGAGTCGCCGATCTGAAGAATCTCATCGTCATGTCCAAGAACTATGAAGAGGACTTTGTTAGAGGACTCCTCGAACAGATCATCGAAACCCGTAAAGAAGAAGCCGAAGCTCTGCGACGGAAAGAAGAAGCCGAAGCTCTGCGACGGAAAGAAGAAGCTCTGCGACAGAAGAAAGAAGATGAAGCTCAGCGACAGGAACGAGAGGCCGAGCGGCAGTTCGAACTGGAGCGTCTTCGGATAACATGTGCGGCGTCGCGAAATATCGATGATGACACCGAAAGTCATCGCATCGTACCGTGTGATTTGACCAAGAAGATACAGAAGTTCGACGCGGATAACGGGGATTTGAGTCTGTATTTACAGTACTTCGAATGCCAGGCCGAACTTGCGAGAGTACCAGAGGAACAATGGGTCACTAGCTTATTAGTGTTACTGCCTTACGAAGTGTCCGAAATCGTGATCCGTGAACCCAAGGAGAGGATTAACGACTATGGTTTCGTCAAGGGACTGTTGCTGAATCGATTCAAGCTGACGACAGAGAAGATACGGCAAAAGTTTATCCAGCACTCCCGACGTCTGAAGTCTACTTGGAAGGACTTTGGATATGAATTGAATGTCTTCTTCTCCGAGTGGCTATCTCTTCTGAATGTTACCGAGTTTGAATCATTGAAGAAACTGATCGTCACAGAACAGATGAAATCGCGGGTACCGACGAAAATTCGTGAACATTTCATCGATCAATGGTCTAGTTTTGTGAACCCTGATGAATTAGCGAAGAAGCTCGATGAATACGAAGTCGTGAGATCCGAGATCGAGGATGTAAAAAGTCACAAGTTCACCGGGACTGATGAACGAAGATCCGGATTTTGGGATGACCAAAGGGTAGATGCTCACCGAAGAACCGTTGCTCAGGATCGAATTGTGCACGTGGATCCAAGGAGAGACATGATGATGGGAACGACTTTGAACCGGAACAATCGACCTCGTATGAGTGAAGTTCGTGACGGCGAGGGACAACGTGTCAGGCCAACGGTTCCGAGAGACAATAAGCGGCAAGACTGGGAGCCCAGATGTTTTTCGTGTGGATACCTGGGTCATGTGTCGCGTGATTGTCCAAGAAAGAAGAATTTAACATGCCGCCTGTGTGGTGTGGCCGGTCATATTCAAAAGCACTGTGATCAGACTACAACGAAGAAAGTCAACTTGGCAGCAAATGGTTGTGCTGATTGTTACGAAGGGAACTGCATCAAAAATGCTAGGATCAATGATGGGCGTCTCATCTCATGTTTGATCGACACTGGAAGTAGTGTGACATTGTTGAAGAAGTCCGTAGCGGAGGATATGAAGCTCAAGTATGTGCCGAAATCAGAAGAATTATTCGGTTATGGAGATCTGGTGAAGCCATCAGCAGTTGCACTTGGGAAACTTAACGTGGATTTGGAAGTGGATGGTGCAAAGTCAGCTGTGGATGTGTTGGTCGTCGATGATAATGCACAGTCGTATGATTTGATAGTTGGACGGAACTATCTGATGTCGCCGGAAATTGAGTTTGCCGGGAGTGGAGGAAGACTGCGCGTGTGGCACGCAAGTGAGTTGCCATGTGTTCGAGATGTCGGAGTCGAGGAGAAAAGGATAGAGCTGATGACCATGAATCCAGAAGAAGTTGACGGTACAACGATGGAGGTCATCGATGCCAGAACAGAAGATGTGGAGGACGGACTGGTGCTGATGAAAGGAAGCCAAGGAAATACTGATGTCTTGCTAGAAGTCGTGAAGGGGAAAACGAAGGTTCCTATTTTGAATTTAGGGAAACATGTTGTGAAGTTTGGTGAAGGACAGTGTATCGGTCGTGCGTCAATCGTTGTTGATAAACTGAGCATGAAGGAATTAGAAGAATCTGATGAAGCTGTAGGAAACCCCGAAGTCAGAAACTCTTTTGTGTGTGATGAGCTACGTGAAAACTTGGATGTTCTGGTGGATGAAGAAGTGAGTCCTTCGACTGATTGCTGCGTGAGTGAGGTCGTCATAAGATCGAGGGACATTGAAGTAATCTGTGAGGATGATATCATTTCAAGTGTGGCCTTGAAGGATGAACTGTGTGATGAATTACAGTCTCGCGATAAGAAATTTGCTAATGTGGGTACTACGTGTGAGGGACGAGGACGTAAGAGAAGAGGAATTCGTTTAGATGAGATAAAGTTCGACGATTCAACTGAGAAAGAAGAAAAGCGTGAAGTTTGGTCATTGGTGAATGAGTATAGAGATGTTTTTGCATTGTCCATTGAGGAACTTGGGTGTACATCGTTGACTAAGATGGACATTAAGGAAGTAGAAGGCAGCAAACCTATTTGTGCACCGCCGTATAGAACAAGTTTGTCTGAGAGGACGGCAATCAGCGATATCGTGAAAGAATGGAAAGATAATGGTATAGTTACAGAAACTAGGTCACCGTATGCTAGTCCAGTATTATTGGTGAAGAAAAAGACAGGTGAAAATCGATTAGTTGTGGACTACCGTCGATTGAATAATCAGACAGTGAAAGACAAATTCCCATTGCCACGAATTGATGATTTACTGGAAAATTTGGCTGGGTGTAAAGTTTTTACGACATTGGATCTAGCTCATGGATACTTGCAGATACCGCTAACGGAGGAAGCGAAGTTGAAAACAGCATTCATCACTCCAGATGAAACAGGACAGTTTGAACGTATGATATTCGGGTTAGCAAATGCACCAGCAGAGTTTCAAAGACTGATGTGTCAAATGTTGGGTCCACTCATGAACACTAAGGTCTTATGCTATCTCGATGATATCTTGATACCAGCGAAGGATTGGACAGATATGATGGAGCGAATTAGAGAAGTGTTCGAAAGACTGAGAACAGCCGGACTAACGCTGAAGTTGACAAAATGTGAATTCGGGAAAAGAGAACTGGAGTTCTTAGGATTCGTTGTCAATGCAGAAGGCATTCAGCCAGGTTCGAGGAAGTTGAAAGCTGTCAAAGACTTTCCGATTCCCGGTAACGTTCATGAACTACGTAGATTTCTAGGATTGACTAGTTATTTTAGAAGATTCATAAAAAACTATGCACAGAAAGCTGATCCATTGACACGATTGACTCGAAAGAACGAAGAGTTTATTTGGAAAGAGGAACAGACAAGAGCTTTTGAAGAACTGAAGTATGCGTTGATGTGCCAACCCATACTATCACACTATGATGCGAGAGCGGAAACCGAAGTCCATTGTGACGCGAGCTCAATTGGGTTAGCAGGAATGTTGTTGCAGAAAGGAACGAACGGCAAGTGGCATCTAGTATATTGTGTGAGCAAGAAGACCACAGAAACTGAGAGTAAATATCACTCGAGTAAATTGGAATTGATGGCGATTGTTTGGACGTTGGATAGATTGCGACAATTCTTAATTGGGATCAAGTTCACTATCGTCACTGATTGTCAAGCTTTGGTCTACATGAATACAAAGAAATGCATGAATCCACAGATAACCAGATGGTTTGATCTAATTCAGGAATATGACTTCGAGGTGAAACATCGATCAGGGTCAAAAATGGCACATATAGACGCACTTAGTAGAGCACCTGTAGCAGAGTCAAAAGATACTCTAGACTCATTTATCGATCAGAAATTAGAGATATGCTTAACTCTCACTGAGGAAGATCAAATCCTAATGATCCAGCATACAGATGACGAACTGAAGAAAAAGATAGAAATATTACAGAAAAACGATACGGACCGGACCAAGGAGGAAAAACAATTAGTTCTTGGGTACGAGCTGAAGAATAACCGACTCTTCAGGAAGGTGGACGATAAAGGAAAATTGAAACTACTGTATGTAATTCCGAAGTGTATGCGGAAAGGTACTGTAATCAAATTTCATGATCTTATGGGGCATTTCGCCACAGACAGAACAGTTGGGAAGATCAAGGAAATGTACTGGTTCCCATACATGAAACGCTATGTAAAACGTCATATAGCTATGTGTCTGGAATGTTTGGTCAATAAGTTACCGGCAGGTAAGCAACAGGGATTGCTGCACGCAATCGAACCCGGAAAAAGACCGTTTGCAGTGATACATATGGATCATCTGGGACCTTTTGTCAAAAGTTCGAAGGGAAATCAGGAGCTACTAGTGATCATTGACAACCTTACCAGATTCGTACGATTATTTCCAGTTAGAAATACTTCAACTACTTGTGTAATGAAATCGGTCGACATCTTTGTGAATGACTTTGGACTACCGGACCGAATTATAAGCGATCGTGGTTCTTGTTTTACGTCACAGCAGTTTGAAAAGTACTGCAAGGATAACGGAATTCACCATACGCTCAATTCAACGAAACACCCTAGAGCAAATGGGATGGTCGAAAGAGCAAATAGGACTATATTGTCGTCGATAACTACGGGTATGGAGAGCAGAGACCATAAGGACTGGGACGTGAAAATCAAGTTGGTAGAACGAAATCTGAACAACTTTGTGAACAAGTCATCTGGTAAGACACCATTTGAGATGTTGCATGGATATTCTCCAAGATTCAATGATGGAATGTTGAGACGGTTAGCAGATGAGGAGAATAACTCGTGGATGGATCCAGAGGAAGTAAGAAAAGAAGCTCGAGATATAATCGTGGAGAATCAAAGAAAAATGAAGAGCACCTTCGATAAGCGCAGATGTGCTACAATAGTGTTCGAACCAGGCGAGGTTGTTGTTATGAAGAAAAGTCCGAGAGCCATGGGGCAACCGACGAAGACTCAACCGAAGTATAGAGGACCGATGACTGTCACGGCTGTATTACCGAATGACACGTATCGGGTGACTGAATTGGAATCAACAGTGAAAGGTCATCTGTACACGACAACAGCGCACGTGAGCCAACTAAAAGCTTGGAGGTGTGAGTCTGAGTCCGATGATGAAGACATTTCAGTGCAAGAAAAAGATGAGCCAGTGTTACCAAGACATAATCCGAAGAGGTCGACACGTAAAGACCAGTACTGTGGGGCAATCGGGACGATTGCAGGTCAGGATGACCGAGTGTAGGAAGCTGTTGAGCAGCCGCTGAAAAGGAAGAAATGTAACGTGACTTTGTGCTCGAGCGAACGAGCGATTTGTAAGAACGTCAAGCTTTAAAAAAGAAAGTATGAGAAGTAGTATAGGAGAGATTGAATTAAGGGATGGTAGAGGACAGTAGTCGTATTTAGGCTACGCTTGTTAATGTTCTGAATTCGAATAAAGTCTGGTTCTTTGAAAACGTTAGTAAAATCCCGGAATACTTGAATTGAAGCCGCGGCCATTTTCTTTAGGAGCCAACATGTCTTTAGCATAATATTGCTCCTTTCTTCAATTTACCATTCTCATTTGGCGAAAAATGTGGTCTTTTTTCAAAAATGCTTTCGGAAATTCAACTGAGGATTTGTATCCATATCTCTTTGTGTTCTATTGCTTTAAAGAAATAATATTGAAGACGTCACAAACTTTTGAACCAGTAGCTCCCTCGCTCTTGCACTCATTTTCTCTAGGCTACATTACCCGTGGTTTACTTATTGCTTCTTGCCTTCATTATTTACCGTCAAACCGAAAGATACCCAGACCACATCGCCATATGGCAATATCGGCTCATTGTCCACACGGACTGGATACCTCTGGCAATTTATTTCATTATTTACCAGTGGCCTCACTCAGCCATCGTTTATAACTGGTCTTAGTCAGCCATCGTTTCCACTGGCCTTAATCAGCCATCGTTCACCGGCTGCCTTACTTATTCATCATTTACCAGTGGCCTTATTCATCATTTACCAGTGGCCTTATTCATCATTTACCAGCGCTGCCTTACTTAACTATCTTATACCAATCTCATGCGAGAAACAGAAACTGGCTCATTTGCCTTAACCAAAATTTGTCTGCAGTTCCATCGCCTTACTCAATCATCTTTTACTAGCTATCTTAATTAGCAATCGTTTACCAGTGATCTCTTAACCTTCTTGGGCCAGCGGCCTTACTTGGTCTTCATTTTATTTATAATATGAAAAATCACAACTGCCATAGTTTACCGCTGGAAGCCTAGCCTTACTTAGCCAACATTTTCCTGCAGATCCATCGCTCTAGAAATTCTTTACTAGGGAGCTTTTCCGCCTTCTGACAGTCATACTCACGACGCTTTAAGACAGTTGTGCTAATGGTCTGGCGATAACTCAGCAGCACCCCGCACCGACCCAGCCCTTTACAGCTATACGGGTCACTTTCTCATAGAACAGACGCTGCAAATCCTGCCAGTAAAGATCTGGCAAGGCGAACGGGAGTCTAACCAGGAGAGAGTCAGATCCTAGATATAGTGCCGATGTCTTATTTTCCACAAACTATTCTTGTCTAAACTATAAAGTCTAGACCTTGGAGCTTATCTGTGGGTACCATTCAGCGCTTTAGTCTTGGCACGCTTAGATCACTATCTAGTAGAGGTAACATCACATAAGCTCTTCCAGGCAGGGCCGTCTCAAGCGCATCATAGGTCCCCGGGCCAAGTGATTTTTCTGAGGCCCCTCTTCTCTTGAGGCCCCCGGGCCGTGCCCGGGTGAGCCCATGCGTTAAGACGGCACTGCTCCCAGGCTAATCTAGGGCTAAGTTACCGAAGACACCACGAGTAGGTAGATTTGGCTTATTTCACTTTAAACGGTGCGTCCCCTCCGCCCGGTTTTCCGGACCTCCGAATGGTCGGGTAGAGTCTGATTCCTACTAATCAATATATTGGCATATATCCATATTCTTGGCCCGGCGCAACGCCCTTGACAAAGTTTGTTGACGCCTGCTTTGGGAATGCGGCATTTGGTCTATAATGTTTATAACATCTTTGGTTTAAAATGTTGCCAATATAGTGACTTCTCACCAAATTAAGTCTAAATAACATTGTATGTATAATACGAAATGATGAAGGATCGTTACATGGATATTGAGTTTCGTGGAGAGCTAAGGGAAAGTCAGTTAGTTATTCACATTTTATATGCTCATGGCTTGTGCACTGATCACAGCGTAGTACCCTAACATATTTGAGCCCATGAAGGGTTACGTAATAAATTATCCGAACTTGGAAAACTCCACTGCACTGGCTGAATACAAATCGGTGCGATATAATGGACAATGCAGATTTCTGACGGTGTTCGTACGTGAAGGTGTTGCTAATGGCACATTTTAGCCACATCTCGCTCAGCCCCATCAGGACCTACAATCGAAGACAAGACAGACGGTCATTCATCATAATTATCTGGCATGTTTATAGCGTAATGCCGTTTGTATTATTTCAGTAAACAATGCGGAAAATATACACGTTTGTTTGGAAAAAACTATTTTTTCCTTTCCATATATAAAAAAACTGCAAAAAGAATTTATGATTATGATAGAAAGCGCAATTTCTCACTGTTGGGCAATAATTTGCATTTCCGTCTTCTTTTGGTGCTCCTTCGCATATCCGGGTTATAACAAGCTGAAAAGTTTTTTTTTTTTTTAATCTCCCATTCTCGAAATATCAGAATAGTTTTTCCTGTTTTTTTCACAAAATATCCCGAAATATGCTTCTAAAAAAATATAAAATTTGGAAAAAAATAGAAACAAGATTCATATTATTACGCAAAATTTTTGGTGCAAATGCATAATCCAGTTTCTCCGTTATATAGCGTATTCTTACAATATTCACAGCAGGTGTTTTCTCATAGTGTGGCAACACCCTGTGCACGTCAGTTCTGTTCGCAGCTTTTGGTCCTGTAATGGTGAAATCGACAGATTCGGAGTCTTCATACATAATAATCATTGAATTGAGACTCAGAATCTGTTAATTTCGAAATTATGGGTACAAAAAAGGACATTTACGTGTCAAGGAAAATTACGTGTCAACAAAAAAGGATTACGTGTATAGGTTGTTGCGGCAGTATGAGGGGAAAACAAATGTTGCCACCATGGGAATACAAAGTGATTAGGCCACCTTCGGCTTTGATTATGAATTTTATAGATGATGGAATCCGGTCGATAAGTGTCTTGTGCACTTTGTGAATGACACTTCACTATGACCCTCGGAATCGTCGATATTAGGAGCCTTGTGATTGGCTACATTCTTCTTATCGAGACATCTCGATCCTCAAGTGCATTAAGCTCATCTACCAGGTTTCACGAAACATTCACAACTTTTCGAGAGTAGGAAATGTTTCGATGAGAAGTTATATTTTTCTATTTCTAACAAAGTCTTCAACTGATTGCAAGAGAAAAGTGACAATTAATAACAAATCATAGGTTAAAAATAACGACACTTTAGCTCGAAAAGATATTAATCATCGAACTATCAGTGCGAACAGCTATTCATCATTGGAGTTTCAGTCCAAAAAGCCATCCTCGTTGAACTTTCAGTCCGAAAAGCCATCCTCGTTGAACTTTCAGTCCGAAAAGCCATCGACAATTGAAATTTTAGCCCGAAAAGTCACCGATAATTGAAATTTTAGCCCGAAAAGTCACCGATAATTGAAATTTTAGCCCGAAAAGTCACCGATAATTGAAATTTTAGCCCGAAAAGTCACCGATAATTGAAATTTTAGCTCCAAAAGGCATTCATCGTTAAAATTTCAGCTCGAAAAGTCATCATCATTGTACTTTCAGTCCAAAAACGTCATTCAGAATTGAACTTTTAGCACGAAAGGCCATTAATAGTTTTAATTTTTTGCCCGAAAAAACATTCACCACTGAGCCTTCATCCCGCTATTCACCATTGAATTTTCAACCCGAAAAACCGTTCAACTGAAAGTCTGTAACTACTGGAATCAGAAAAAAGTCAGCAATAAATCATATCAATTTCCTTGATTAAGTTTTCCAACAAAATTTTTCGGCACATCTACATTTTTGAGACGTTCTTTAGAAAATGCAAATGTGCATGTGCGGTCATACAAGTTCATAGAAGTGATAGTATGGATATACATGAGCAGATAATATTTGATTGCACTTGATTGTAAAACATTTCGAGAGACAATTTACCTAATTGGGAATACAATTCCAGAATGTACAATTTAAATCACGGTCCTGAAGATACATCCTTAGATCTTAAGTATTCGAAAAATTTACAAGAAACGTAATCAACATGAAAATTGTTTCCCTTTTGAGAGATACGACTCATTTAAAAGAAAATAATTAATTTTATTTTCATTCACAAGAAAAAACCCTATTTAAATCCCGAGGAAGAAAATTTCGGAAATTCTTCACGCTTTTCTGCTGTAAGAAATTCCGCCCAAATTTCTCTCCTCTGTGCAGTTCTATTCTATATAAAATCCTACTCGAAAAGTATTTTTATGCGGCTATAAAATTTTTATTCGCAAACGGCTCAGAATCCGTTTAAAAAGATATCGGGAGGAATTCCTACGAGCAATAAAAGTAGTAAAAACTCATTTTATTGTTGAAAAAAAAATGTCTACTGTTAGCTGTAATCTGCGCTTGCGCGTGAAGCGGTAATTTACGGTACTATATTTTTTTGAAATTCGCGTCCTGTAATGAAAAAAATTTGTTTTCATAAAACATTTTCCCAGCGAATTCAAAACAAATATGATGCCATCTATTGATGAAAATACTTACTGAAGAATTTAAATAATAAAAAAACTATACAATATATACGGAAGACTGGATGTTGTGAAGATATTTATTATTTGAGATGTTAATTTTTTAAGGAAGGAAACAACTCATCTCTGCCTCTACCGGGAGTCGAAGCCGGGTCCCTCGATTGCCGGACGAGTGCTCTGACAACTAAGCTACAGAGGAGATAGGGATTTCCCTTCGCTACAGCGTATATGTGCCGAACGGAACCGTGCAATGGACGGTGAAACCGATCAGCTAATAGCTCATGGACGACGAGCTATTTGGCATATATACGCTCTAGTGAAGGAAAATCTCTATCTCCTCTGTAGCTTAGTGGTCAGAGCACTCGTCCGGCAATCGAGGGACCCGGGTTCGACTCCCGGTAGAAGCGGAGATGAGTTTTTTCCTTCCTTAAAAAATTAACATCTCAAATAATAAATATCTTCACAACATCTAGTCTTCCGTATATCTTGTATTAACAAGTGGAGAGCGACATTCATGTCATAAAAAAACTATATATATATGTTACTGCGAAAGCCCGAAATAGAGAGAGTGAGGCCAATTCGCGACGAGACCGGCCTCTTCGCGAATTTCCCAATTTGGTTAAACATTGACCCGGCCAGTTCGTGAAGTGGCCGGCGAATCCCTGGCCGAAGTCCAGTCGATAACAAAAGGCATGATTCGGGATCGTCGTCAAGTTAACTTATTTTTTCGTGATTTTTATTGCCACGTTAGGTATGGCAACTGGTGACTTTTAAATGTAATATATTCTATATCGATGTGTGTGTAGAACAGACTGGGGCTCCCCCGCTCTATCTCCCAGGAGCAACTGATACCTCAACTAACGAACGCCTCAGCTTACGAATTTTTCGGCCAACAATGATTTTTTTCGTGATTTTTCTGCCTCGGCTAACGAACATTTTCATTGATACGGACGCACGTGCTAATATAAATCAGCCGAGTCGTGAGTTGAAGTTTTGTGCCAATCATTAGGTAATCCTTGATTTCAGAATTAATTCAAGTAAATTCCGTTGAAAATACGGTAAAAACGGGCTACATAGTTATGCAAATGTCGGAATGGCCAAAAACACGGGTTAATACGGGAATGCCCTGGGAAATACGGGTCTTATGGTCACCCTAAATACATGTCTTAAAATATACATTTTCATCTCTCATATTTTTCAGGTTAAATGTTTTTATTTTTCGTAGAATTCATTTCAATCAACTGAAATCGCAGTAGTACTTCATTCTCCATGATTTACGATTTTTCAGAAATTTTAGTACTAGCTTTCCTTATCTATGGCATCATTTTTGGCTATAATTGGCGATTTCGCGTATTTTCTGTATTTGAAATCCTAATCTTCAGCATTTTTCTGGAGGAAATATGGTCGCCTACGTTTTTGTAAGAACGTGAGTTTTTCTAATGGGTGTTATACAGTAGGACATCGTGCTTAACCCTAAATGAATCTACCATAGCTCATCATCACGGCTCGTGGATCAACAGCCAAGAATGGGGAAAAATCTCTATACAGCATGTAGGGTTTGCACAAATGAATGACACGATTTTAAAAATTTATATTTTTAAAACTATTACACATAATATATAAATCTGCGATTCAGTTTTTCTCAACATCGCTCAATAGATGGCAACCCTTTTTTTTTCAGTTACAAATCTCTAAATGCAAGCTACACAGAAGTTTTAGCAGAAAAAAACCCTTGCATATAGTCTCTAGTACACAAAAACTTTTTTCTTTCATTGTCACCATTTTTAATTTCATCCGCTCCGAACTACCGGAGTGCTGCCATCTATTGAGTGATGTTGAAAAAACTATCTTTCTTTATTTCTATGTATCGCAGATTTAAATTATGTGTAATAGTTTTGAAAATATAAATTTTTAAAATCGTGCCATTAATTTGTGCAAACCCTGCATTATGTTATAATGTTAAAACAAACGTCAGAAGTTTGGGAAATTCACAAATTATCAACAATCCGAAGTGTGGGATTGTTGTTTTGGCCATTGTCCAAAATTTTTCTAGTTCATGTAGTATATAGGATCAATTTCACAAACTGCCAAATTTCAGACATCGGCCATAACTCATATATAAACAGTAATTACCAAGATGTAAATGAATGTTATAGTAATTAACATTTTTTTTCAATGAGCAAAATTTAGATGCTTGCGTTCATTAATTACATTATTTTGGCCGTAGAAAGCAATGGATTAATTTTTCCAAAAATAATGAAGGCTTTTCTGATTACTTTTATAATTAGTGTTTATCGCAATGGTTTTGGATAAATAGAGATTTTATCGCTTTTTTTTAATGTGCTGATGGATAAAATCTTGGTTATCGTTATCTTTCTCTCTGTTCGACATCTTTTTTCTTTTAAATAACTTTTATATTCTCTCGGAGGGAATTCTTCCGAATGATAATAGTTTTTTTATCCATTTTTCTTCTTTGTGACATGAGAATGTGGAATAAAAGAGGTAGGGAATGAGCTCGGAGCAGTGAAACAATCTTCAAACATAAAATCCGTGATCTGCATCCGTATTTCTCTTGTTATCTTATTTCGTATGCTCGAAAAGTATTTCTCTTATATTGATTGTACATACTTGAACTGCATGAGAAAATACAGTTAAGAAGACAAAGGCATTATTGAATTCACAGGTTGGTTTCAAATGTAAGCCCGAAATATTGTTTCGCATCTTTGAATTGACTCTATTTTGCTGTGGCGATAGAAACAAAACTTTTTCAGGTCTATTCTCATGGAAGATGCCAAAATATAAATTTTATCCTGAGAGAAACTTCTGAAGAATTACGGTTTCAGTTCTTGAATTTTCTATACAAACATTGTATGTTATTTTTCAGGTAAAAATTTAATTTTGGTTTCGTCTCATGATGGCGTCAGTACAATTTGCTCTACGTTAAGTCGGTAAATTCGTAAATGAAAAAAAAAATTGTATTTATATTTTAGGGTAGGTGAGAAGTCAATGACACAATTTAAAAATTGATACAAAAAATTGAGCTGTTACATTTTATAAGTATTTCACAGTCAAATCTGCAATGAAACACCTTGAGTTTTCAACTAAAAAGACCACAAAAAATTTGAAACGTGTTTTGCAGTTTTCAGTTTTAAACCTCTAATCCATGGGTTTTCCACCTTTCGGACATCGGGGATGAAATTGGAACTGCCCAGTAAGCTCGCGGGCTACCTACTCATGTAATTCAGTGACATCTTAATGGGGGGGGGGGGCAATTTAACCCCACAAGTCAAACAAGCACAAAAATAATTGAAGACTTTTATTTATCCTGAAATTATATACGTGTTTTATTAATTTTCTGAAATAATTTTTTTCACTAATTCTGAAAACTTTTTGATTAATTACGGCTAAATTAATTAATTCTGAGAATAATTTCAATTTGAAATCACTTTAAATGGTTATTTAATTATTTATTTCGGTAGAGGTTAAGTGTGAAAAATTATTTTCCTTCTCAATATATACATATTTTGAAATCATTTCTTTCAATAATTATGCAATTATTCTTTTTTATAGATTGTAAAATAATTTCTATCACGAATTACAAAACTATTTCTCTTATTGATTTATAAGTTATTTTTCAAACTAATTCTGAAATTCTGAAATTATGTATTTCAAAAATCATTTCTTCCATTAATTCTAGGTTTTCATGAATTTGTTCCGTAATTATTTTTTTCATTTATTCTAGAATTATTATTTTTTCATCTTTCTGGAATTATTTCTTTCATCATTTTCAGAATTAATGGTTTTTCAATATTTTCAACAATTTTCTGAAAATGATCGGTGGACCACGACAAAAAGCCCTGAGGGCCAAATGTGACCAATGTGACGGGCAATGCGTTGAAGACCGTTGCTGTTCTATTCGGCATTTGTTTATGTAAGGCCAGGATTACACTATAAAAATTATATAAAAGTCCTTTTATAAAACATGAAAAAATGAACCAATAAGCTTATCGGTTGCATTTGCTTGAATGTAATCTATGAGCTTTATTGGTTGGATTTTTTAAGTTTTATAAGAGGGATTTTATCAAACTTTTATAGTGTAATACTGGCCTTAGGCTCAGATATAATATGTTGAAGAAAAGTCGTTATTCAGTCATTCAGTCAGTACAAGATAAGTCAGTAGAAAAGATTAGCTGCTAATTTTTTAATATTTCCTTAATTGAACATGTTAAGAAATAAATTTCAAGATAATTTTCACATCAGGATCACATCAAGATTTCACATTTGGAAACTTTTTCCTGCCACCACTCACAAAAATTAACTTCATGACAAATGAATTGGTTGAAACAATAAATTTTTTAATTTTAAATAAAAACACAGACATGGTAGCCCATGTCTATAAGATACTCACCGAAAGTACCAAATATTTCCGGTTCATCCTTGTCTGAAACTTTCTTGACACAGGAGTATGACAGAAACGGTGACATGACCTCAAAAACGATTGCAACCGCAGGGAGTTCCCCATCGAGGGGTTAGCGCACCAACCTCTCAGAGAGTATAAAAAAACTGCCATTAGGAATTGGCAATAAATTGTAGGTTCCAGTCTAATTATCTCTCGTGTGCAAAAAATGACAGTGGAGCGACAAAAATAACGACTCATCAATTTAATGAAAATACCAAAAACGAAATTTAAAATGTATTTCTAATTCACTAAAACACTTGATGGAAAAGAATCAATTTCCCTGGAGAGCTACGAAATTCCTAAACGAGAGCGGTTCGTAAGAGGTTTAGACTGATGTGCGATATACTTTTACCTGATTCACCACATTGGAGTTCCTTCTGGGCAAAAACGAATAGCTGATGAGTGAAAATACATACTTGGATGAGAGAGAGAGCTGGGATTTATCCGCTCTTTATTTGTGAAAAAAGTCGGTGTTGAAGCTAAAACCTTATTTCGGGGTTTTTTTTGCCGCAATTTTCACAAAACGTACCACTGTGAAACGATTGTAAAGCCTTTGTAAGGATTTCCTGGACACACTGTATAGTACTAACGGAAGTTTTAATTTTCGGTCAGACTGGAGTAAAATACTACCTAAAGTCTCTGTATTGCTTTGAGACGTTGAAATGAAAAACTTATGTGCTGAGCAAAATATTAGCTAATGTTAAGTTTATATAAGCTATAGTTAAGTTTTATTAGGAAGAAAAATTCAGAAATGAGAACAATAAATAACTTGCAACGAATACTTCGTAGGAAATTTGAATTTTAAAAATTTATGTACATAATATTAGTACATAATTAAAAACTTAAAATATTACTATTCCTGTTAATCAACTGAAAAATACACGTGAAAGATGATTACACGTGAATTCTGTGTATGTCAAAAGCGTAATTTTATGTTGGTATTTAAATATACAAATGCATGTTTTCGTTTTTCAGTTAAATAATAAGAAAAAATGTGTTTGATTTTATAAAATATTAACCAATTAGCACGTTAACGCGGCTGTTGTTTAATCCAATTTACCATATAATTGAATTCATATTAACCCACTGGCAGGGTCGGTCCTAGAAATCCGCTACCCGAGGCAAATACAGTTGAATCCCGTTTTAACGAATACCGTTATAGCGAAATTCTCGTTTTAACGAACACTTTTCTAATCCCCAAATAAGTTTGCATAGAAACAATGCAAAACTTTGAATTCCTTAATAACGAAGTGATTTCTCCGGGCACTTGGAGTTCGTTATAACGGGATTCGACTGCAATATTTTGCCGCCGTTAAGATACGACTATCTGAAAAGAGTTTTCTTTCTTTATGTCTATTACCTTGATACAGTGGTTCCCAAAGTGTTGGTTACGACCCCCTTTTGGGGGAGAATTTTAAATTCGAGATTCTCCGCCTTATGTTGCCTACACATGCGTAGCATAAAGATAAGTCTTTTCTACCTTTTTATTTATACATTGCTGTGTTGAAATTTTCTAGCGAAGTAACAGCTCTGAGTTCATACGTTTGTGACTAGAGGCGTAGTACGCAGGAGAGAACATGGGGGGGGGGAGGGTGGCGTACCCTCACCAAGATGATCGCAAATCAAAAATATTTTCAAATATTTTAGTGCAAAATTAAAATATTGGAAGAAAATATCTTTATAATATATGTTATCTGTTTTTTTCCATTTCTGTTCATTTAAAATGATTTTTGAAGATTAGTAGCTCAAAATTTCTCTGGGAGATATTCCTTGTTCTTCCTAAAACCAATGTGCACCCCCACTAAAGATCGATCTTGCGTAGGTCAATGCTCGTGATTAGGGTGCAGGATATTGTAATATGGTATACCTTCCCATGGTGCAACTTGCGTAATGCAAATTCTACCATAAGTCATTATACCGCTTGATGATTGTTTGGCGCAGGATAACCCCTTAATGGTCTTAGCTCTAATACAAAACAAACTCCAATTAAATCCAGAGGTGCATATGCACCCTCGAATGGTTGATGGCACATATCGCAGCAAATCCGTCGGAAAAATATGATATTCGTTTTTAGTGAAGGGCTGTTGTGCACTCTCTTTCGCCTTTGCGATTGGACCACACATTCTATGATCAAAAATGCTTGTCAAATTGCTACCCCCCATGCCCAGCTCTTGGCTGATTGTGGGGTTACGAACGGGCCCAGTAAGGCCTATGAAGAAGGGGGAAAAAATAGACTGTCAGTTTTGTAAGATAATTAGTGTGTGTGCATGTATGTGTTTTGTGTGGGAAAGAAAGCATAGTCAAATCCAGGTCACGGTCATAGCTACACAGAATTTTGCTTGCTTGCTTGCTTGTTAATCTGCTTGTCAAATTCAATCGGAGAATTGTAACAGTTTTATTTGATAGGTGGCAGAAGTGCTGCCCGTTCATTGATGTTTCTGACATGTATACCGTACTCTGTATAATTGTTTTCAATATTTTCTAGAAAGCATATTTTTGCTGTTTAAATTTTATTTTTACCCGTTTATATTGGTTATGGACAAAGTAAGAAAGAAAGGCCAGATTTTTTTTTTGAAAAAGTTTACAAAATATAATGTTTAAGGTCTGAGAATAATTCTGTACACAGATTATTTTGCTGCGCAAAGAAAAAAACATTCTCCATATTGTAAAAGGCAGTATGTTATTTTGCCATTCCTCACAGATATCCAAACTCTGTGAGCAGAGAAACAGGTCTGTGCAAGTGAAATGAAAGGTAATATGCCCCCTTTAAAAACAATATTAAAGGGCACATTTCATGTACGCATAATTTTTTTCCTTTACACGCGAGCTTATCGGTACTCATCATGGCTATCTCCATCCAAGCTAGCCCTTCTTCACTAAATTTATAGTGTGAAAAAAACAAAACAAAATCAGCTTTGTTCCGGGCACCTGTGGTAGAGCCCTGCCAGTTCTACCCTACTGGGGGTCACGGTGCTCACTCGAACCATTGAGGACAGATGCTCGATTTCGTACTCAGGAGATATTCAGGGACAAATAATATAAATACTCCATGATTCAATGATTAGCATCATGATCATTTCAGTTAAAGCCATATGTCAGGGTTCTTGTACGGGTGATTTCCGTCTGATGATATTTGTAATCAAAGCTCTTGATTCGTGAATATGCCTCCCGATAGGTTTATAGGGCTCCAACCATGAGTTCAACTGGATACGGCAAGGAGACCCATGCCCCATATCCCGCAGTAGAGACTCCAGGCTGAGATCTTTGGCGGGCCTCCATTATAAATTTTTATTGTGAAAAACAAAAAAAGAATCACATCTGATAAGAATCATCTTGGGGGGGGGGTGGGAGTGGCGGCGGCAGGAAACTTAATATGATGAACTAAAATGCATATAGCACCTTAAAAATAATGAGAGATTAGAAGCGCTGAGAGAGTGACAAAATCTGTGATATGTGGATGAACATACTAGCTCTGGTGGCAATCTGTTCCATACTCTTCCAAAGCGGCATCGGAAGTTATAAAATTTAGCATTATTCCTAGCAGTTGGAATTGTAATTTGAAATGGATGTCTTCTCAGTGACGGTCTGGCGATGATTTTAAAAAATGGAGTTGACTGACCCGTACAGACTAAGTTGTGCACAAGTTTGAAGCACAGCTTTTAGTCGGCTTCAAGGCAACGCCATTCGAATGAGCGGGCCCCCAGACTGCACGGCCTTTCCCCGTATGGGCGGTGACGCAGATCATAGAGCTGCTTGGTAAATGACTTCTGGACCTTTTCGATGAATTTTTTGTCTTTCGCTTTGTTCGGACACCATATTTGTGAACAATATTCCAGGATTGGACGTATAAAAACGGTAAATGCGTGCATGTGAGTGTAGTAGTATCACATTTTTTATAGGCCTTTCGCAGGACATAAGAAGCGCGCCTCGCTTTACACATTATATTCGAATAATGTAGGTCGAAATTTCTGGTATTGCAAATGGTGATTCCCAAGTCGGTGTAGGAAGTGAACTTCTGGAGCTCTACACCACCTATCGATCGAGTAGTTTGAATTGATTTTGTGTCCCCCCTACGTCCATGATACCACTTTTATTAACGGAAATTGGAAGACGATTGACTACAGTCCAGTTGTGGAGACGTCGGCAGGCAAAATTTAGATGTAAAAGAACAGTGGGGAAGAACAGTTTAACATCATCAGCGATTTGAACTAGTGCAATTTGGTGAATGTAAAAAGTAATATCATGCGTGAATAGTACAAACAGTAGTGGACCCAACACCGAACCCTGAACCACCCCACTAGACACGTACTTTTTCACAGAAAGGCAATTTTCGACACGAACATGAAAAGTTATAGAGCCTAGATATGACTGCAGTATTCGGCAAATTTTTTCTGGGACAAACAATTTCAATAGCTTTCTGTCCAGAAGGTCTATTTTATCGAATGCTTTGTGGAAATCGATAAACAGAATATCAATTTCAGTTTTTTCTTCAACGGCGTTCATCCAATAGTCATAAATGTTCGTCCATTTACCCTGCACTTATTTATCCATTAGCGCTTCCCCTTCAAAATTATTCCGGTGTGTAAAAATTTGCGGGAGTTAAAACACCGTCATAACAAATCTGATATAAAAAATGCCTCCCCCCGTAATCACGCCACCCTGGGTAGCCGCCTAGTCGCCTCATGAATGGCGTCGTCTCTGCCCACTGGAAGGACTTTTAGTCCCTTGGGGGTCATAGAGCGTTCGTGTCATCGTTATCTCATTTTGTGTTTTTGTTAGTTGTTTTGAATATGTTTTATGTTTGCGTTCAGTCCCATCAAAAAAAAAAAAAAAAGTATTGCCATACTATTAATATTTCGAGCAATAAAGTTTCGTCAATCGCAATAATATATCTCGATACGGAAAGTTAGTCGAATAATAAAAAAAATTCCGAATTATATCAGCATTTTTATCTGTTTTTCCTCAAATATCTTCCGTCGAAAGAATGCAATAAAATTTATGGACTCATCGGTAAACTCTTAAATGTTCTTCGAGTGGCCATTTGGTAATAAAGAAATAAAGAGAAATGAGCGCCACATCAAAAAAAGGAATGAAATCCAACAAAAATATCATTTAAAACTGAGGAGAAAAGAATTTTATCCTCTTGAGGGAGCAAAAAAAATTTTTTAAATTCTTTTTGAGATAAATTTTTTTTCAAAAAGAATTGAAGGTATTTTTTTAAATTATTGAAAAATTTCATTTAGATTATTTTAAATTGAGTTGAGTGATACGAAAATTAAGTGCTTAATGTATGAAAAAATTAAATTCATTTTGTGTACCTTAATCGTTCTAAATGTTTTCGAAATGTCTTTTTCGATGAATATGTGCATTTATTATGATGTCATTTTAATTCTTAATTTTCTTACATCCAGTGGTAAATATTAAAACTTTAATAATTTCTATTTAAGTTGAGTTCTAATTTCATTTCCAAAACTCACATGTTTAAGCAATTAAAATTCTTTAATTATTTCATTAGATATTGATAATTTCTTTCGGATAGAATGTGTGAAATTCTCTCTCAGAAATTATTTTTCTTTCGAAAAATTGTTTGTAAAAAGACATTATTAAATTCTTTTCCTCAAAAATTTACTGACATGAAAATTTACTGATGATGAAAATAAACATTTATTTTGATAGTATAGTTTCTGAAAAGGATTTTATAAAAGATTTTCCTCCAAAGACGCGATCATTCCGACTTGAAATCATAATATATTTATTAGATTTGAGGATTGTTCCCAATTTCAAATTTACTTTTATAAGTAGATGATTTTTATTTCTTATTTAATTGTAATTGTTTGTTATTGTAATTGTTTCTGTGTTTGAATGATATGTTTCCCTGAAAAGAGATGATCAATGTCCATTTTTGCGAAAATTGTAATTTTTCAGAAAGTTGAAACCAAATATGTTTTACATCAAGAGAGATTATGAAGTAATTCTTTTATATGATAGGAAATATTCTGAGAATTCAGTTGCAAGAAGTCTCAATTCATTTGAACTTATGAATCGGCATCTAATTCGCATAAATATATCAACTTTTCAGAAAAATAAGAATTCGATAGCCAGCAACATAAAAATTTGGACAAGAGAGAAAGTAACGTTTGGCGGAAATTATTTATCACGACATCTTTAAACGCCATAAATAAGAAATACGTAGTAATTTAAAGAAAAATGAAGAACTATCGGAAGAAAATATGAAAAAAGACGGAAAAATCAGTGGTTAGTTGAGAAAATGGTTTTGAAAAAATAGAAAAAAATTAAAATGCTAACGCATCAGCCATATTTTTTGAAGGAAATAATTTTTTCTCATTCATTCAATCGAATATTTGTGACGTGAAAAATAAGAAAATTCTTTTCGTAAAAAGAGAAAATTAGTAAAAAAAAAGGCAATTTTTATTGAATTTTTTTTTTTCACCATGATCATGATCTGGAAGCGCAACCAAATTCATATGTTACGTCTCCTTTAATGGACTTTTCGAAGCGGTTAATTACGGAACAGCAGCAACAAATAATGAAAAAAAAAGCACGTCTTTTTCATTCGGAAAGCTTTTTCCTCTCTCTCACAAGGTCAACTCGAGAGGCTCTCATTATCCCTCCAGTTAATTAACGATGACATCAACCCCCTGACTTCTTTTTAATACGCATAATATGCATATATATATACATACACGCACGCTCCTTTCTGTGCACATTAAAGTTGTTTGAAAATACCAGGAAATAATCGCAAAAACAAAACATGGCTTTCATCTTGAAGAGATCAATGTCGGGAAAACGTAAGTAAAATTAATGAAAAAAATGGAAATCATAAATACAAATACAAATACAAATACAAATACAACACCACAACAGGCAAAATGCCCAACGAGGTGGCTGATAAAAAGATGCCCATAAAAATATGGTTGTCATATGTTTCAAAAATACAGCAACCCAATTAAAAATGCAATTAACACAAATTACAAACAATATATACACATGATAAAATATTATACAATGCCCATAAAGAATACTTATGGTTGTCTTATTCTAAGAATGGATAGCTTCCCGATTTACCCCAACATGTTTATCGTATTTCTTTTTAAACGTGTCAATTGTGTTACAATTTACTACCTCCGGGGGTAAGCTATTCCATTTATTAACAACCCTATTGGAGAAAAATTCCCTGCGACACCATAACCTTGCATTGTCCCTCACCAATCGATACTGGTGTCCCCTTGTAAAAGCAGTCGATTGGCGGTGTACTAAAAGTTCATGGTCCATCCTATCCATCCCATTGAAAATTTTGAACACTTCGATCATATCTCCTCGACACCTGCGTTCATCCAATGTAAACATATTCAAAAAATGAAGTCTTTCTTCATAACTCAAGCCCTGTGTGCCAATAAGGACACGCGTAGCTCTTCTCTGCACCCCTTCAACCAAGTCTATGTCCCTCTGTAGGTATGGTCTCCAAAACCTTACAGCATACTCCAGTCCAGGACGAACTAAGCCTCGAAAAAGCGGAAGAATGACTTTAGGAGAACGCGAAGAGACCTTTTTGAAAATGAGACCAAGCATTCTATTCGATTTTTTGACAACCGCTGAACAATGTTCAGAAAACTTAAGTCGCTCGTCAATGAGAATTCCCAAATCGGTGACTCTAGTTGCATCCGGGATAGTGACACCATTCAACTCGTAAGAGAACCGTTGGTTGTTCGAACCAAAATGAGCGACCATGCACTTATCTACGCTAAACGTCATGCTCCATTCATTTGCCCATGCTGCAATCTTGTTTAAGTTGGTCTGGAGCAACTCCCTATCGCTTTCATTCCCGATTACCCCCATTAGCTTCACATCATCTGCGAATTTGCTAGTAATTCCATCGATACCCTGATCGAGTTTATCGATAAAAAGTGAAAAAAGTATGGGGCCAAGGACACTTCCCTGAGGAACTCCACTTGTGACGTCTGTCCAACCAGAGAATTCCCCGTTCACCATAACTCGTTGCGACCTATCTCTTAACCACGATTCTATCCAATTCAGCAAGTTGCCCCCTATTCCAATCTCGTGTAAACGCTTCAAGAGTTTGCCATGTTGGACCCGATCGAATGCCTTCTGGAAATCAAGGTAAACCACGTCGACATTTTTGCTCTTACCCAAAGCCTTAGTCACGTAATCATAGAAGCAAAGGAGGTTAGTTACACATGACTTCCCCTTCCTGAACCCATGCTGATTATCCGACAATACATTATTCTCGTCTACCCACTTCACAAGTTTTTTTAGTTTTCCGAACGTTTTACGTTACTGACGCTGAGGAATTTCTTATTTACTAAAAAAATCTAGTCCTTATTAATTAGTTATTAAAACATTAACGACTGTCAAGAAACCAAAAATAGACACTGTATTTAATTTTATTTTTTACGGCAAATATCGAAATTTCTGAGTTTTCATGAAACCTAATTTAAATTGAACATTGCAATACACACACACACACATTGCACATACACAGTCTATAAATCAGTGGTCTTCAACCTTTTTACAACTACTACTACTAAACTACACATGCACCTTGTCCAAATTCCTCTGCGGAAATTTTGACAAAGTGGTACATGTTGGAATGTGCGTGTAGGTGAGTGTTGTGAGCCTAACGTGAAATTTTTTTCTATGTAACGCTTGTTATATGTAGTGCTGCTATCTGCCATCAATTTTTCTAACTATAAGTGAAGTGTAATGATTGAATAATTGTATTGTTGTAGGCCTGTTGTTCTCTGTGGTGGGACTCTAACGAGGAGATCGGTCTGTATTTGCGCCTCGAAGTTTGGAACAACATTTTTACGGTTGCGGACCGGTGAAAGTAGTTGAAACCCAAATGGTCAACTCATATGATCACTCACTGGGTCGCTCATATGGTTAGAGCAGGCGAAATGTCGGGGCGAAATTTCTGGGGGCCAAATGTGCCGAGGACGAGACACGTGCTACGGGCGAGATGTCGGAGACGAAATGCCGAAGGCGAAATCTCGGAGGCAAAGTTTTTCCGTGAACCGTACAAAACAAGTTTTCCCGTTGAGATAACTCTGCCCCAGTAATCAATTGTCAGACTAATACCAAATTTTGTGACACCTACAACATTCGTGAAGACGAAATCAATATTCATACGAACCTTGACCAGATTGCAATAAAACGAAACCGAGACATCTAGCCAATTCTTAACAATTACAGTGGAACCTCCCTTAACGGATACTCCCCATTAGCGGACACTTTTCTGATCCCCATGCCCGTGGAATAGGGCTTTAACGTATTTCCCTCCCAGTTAGATCACTCTCGAAAGCGGACAGTAAAATCAGGCAAACTGTAATTTTTTTGACACGCTATACTTTCGCTCCCGCAACTGCTCCGGAGTGATTCTCGAACACATTTTGAGCATTGTATGTTTTAAATTAAAACTATACCCCTACGACGAATGATTAATGAGATAGACCGAATTATGACGTACAGGACACACGGTATAGACATCATTGATGGTGTCTGCTATACTCCACTGAACTGTATTTCGTAAATTTTCGCTATTCTATGTGCCAACTATGCAAAAACTCTCGTGTGGATGATGGCTAGCTATACGAGAAAATAAAATATATATCTTCAGTATAAGAAATGGGAGTGGGAGTATAAGAGAAAGTGTTTCCCAGAGTGTAACAAAGAAAGCATTTTAAGTTGTTTTTCCTCGGGAATAAGTCCCATATTTTTTCCTCTCCCGAAGAAAAAAGAACGGCAGCGAATGTTCTGGAATCGATGCAACAACGGAAGGAAGAGAATTGAAAAAAAAAAATTCGAGGGGGGGGGGGGGAACGGGCGTTATTTTTTTTTCTTTTATTGTATTTTATTCTCCTCGTCCTGGAAACAGGATCGTTTTTCCTCGTTTTTGGGAATGAGACTGTGAAAGTTTTTTTTTTTTTTTTTTTTTTGATTTTTTGGTTCTTCTCGTATTTCAGATGCGACGATGAAATTTATTTCTTTGAATGTATGTACATATACACGTTTTCTTCTCCTTTTCTCGTTCATGCAATGTCTCGAATTTTACCTTCACGTTTCGAGTTTTGACCCGTGTAAGAAAAGAAGGCACAAGTTTATAGTTTAAAGCGAAATTACAAATTTTGTATATAGTAAATGTTTGGGGTGTATATAACGCGTATTTTTGCGGAATTTTTCAACACTTTAAGTATTTTTTTGGTAAGTCTCCAAGAAAATAAATTAAATTAAAATCAATTCACATACACAGTATTACCGAATTACAAATTTACTAAAATATTACTGAATTCAAAAATACTGAAAAAGTACTGAATTCAATACTACTTGAGAGTCTGAATTCAATAC
This sequence comes from Pholcus phalangioides, assembly GCF_987345545.1. Lineage (NCBI taxonomy): Eukaryota > Metazoa > Arthropoda > Arachnida > Araneae > Pholcidae > Pholcus > Pholcus phalangioides. The sequence continues at coordinate 7,614,221 of NW_028301620.1, read as the reverse complement.
TACTTAAAAGTACTAAATTCAAAATTACTGCAGATCACCGAGTTCGAAAATTGCTGATGAATTACTGAATTCAAAACTGCTGAAGACTTAGTGCTGAATGCAAAACTGCTGAATTCAAAATCGCTGAATTCAAAATCGCTGAACTCAAAATTACTGAAAAGTTACTGAATTCAAAATTACTGAAAAGTTAGTGAATTCAAAATTACTGAAAAGTTACTGAATTCAAAATTACTGAAAAGTTACTGAATTCAAAATTAGTGAAAAATTACTAATTCAAAATTAGTGAAAAATTACTAATTCAAAATTACTGAATTCAAAATTACTGAAGTATTACTGAATTCAAAATTACTGCAGTATTACTGAATTCAAATTTATTGCAAATTACTGAATTCAAATTTATTTCAAATTACTGAATTCAAATTTATTTCAAATTACTGAATTCAAATTTATTTCAGATTACTGAATTCAAATTTATTTCAAATTACTGAATTCAAATTTATTTCAAATTACAGAATTGAAATTTACATAGAGAAATCACTGAATTGAAATTTACATAGAGAAATCACTGAATTCAAATTTAGTGAAAATAACTCGATTCAAAATTGCTGAAGAATTACTGGTTTAAAAAACACGGAAAATTTATTGAATTAAAGATGAAAAATTAATGAAAAATTACTGCATATTAAATAAAAAAAAATGAAGAATTGCCATTATATTTTATTTTTTTCATCCTGGAAACAGGTTCGTTTTTCGGAATGAGACTTGAAAAAGAAAGTTAGGTTTTTTTTCCCGTTCTTCTCGTATTTCAGATGTGACGATGAAATTTATGTCTTTGAATGTGTGTGCATTTATACATTTTCTTCTTCCTTTTTTTCATTTATGGTATATCTTGAATTTTCTGTAAAATTACTGAATTCAAAACTGCTCAAATATTGCAGAATTCAAAATTATTTAATTCAAAATTACTGCAGTATTACTGAATTCAAATTTACTGAAAATCATTGAATTGAAATTTACTTCAAGTTACTGAATTCAAATTTACATGGAAATCACTGAAGTTATTCTTTCTGAAAATTACTGGATTTAAAATTGCTGAAAAATTACCGGATTCAAAATTAATAAACTCAAAATAACTGAATTCACAATTACTGAAAAATTACTGGAATCAAAATTACTGTATTTCAACTGATTCAAAATTACTGAGTGAAAACTGAGTTACTGAGTAAAATTACTGAGTGAAAACTGAGTTACTGAGTAAAATTACTGAGTGAAAACTGAGTTACTGAGTAAAATTACTGAGTGTTTTGAATTGAATTCGAAATTACTGAGTGTTTTGAATTGAATTCGAAATTACTGAGTGTTTTGAATTGAATTCGAAATTACTGAGTTGTAAATGAATTCGAAATTACTGAGTTGTAATTGAATTCGAAATTACTGAGTTGTAATTGAATTCGAAATTACTGAGTTGTAATTGAATTCGAAATTACTGAGTTGTAATTGAATTCAAAATTACTGAGTTGTAATTGAATTCAAAATTACTGAAAACTATTGGATTCAAAATTAATGAAAACTATTGGATTCAAAATTACTGAAAACTATTGGATTCAAAATTACCGAAAACTACTGGATTCAAAATTAGCAAAATTTTACTCATCCAAAATTACTGAAAAATTACCGAATTTGAAATTACTAAAAAGTTACGGAATTCATAATTTCTGAAAAATTACTGGATTCAATATTACTGAATTCAAAATTACTCAGTTCAATATTACGGAATTCATAATTTCTGAAAAATTACTGGATTCAATATTACTGAATTCAAAATTACTCAGTTCAATATTACTGAATTCAAAATTACTCAGTTCAATACCACTGGATTCTAACTGGATTCGAAATTACTGAATTCGAACTGGATTCGAAATTACTGAATTTGAACTGGGTTCGAAATTACTGAATTCTAACTGGATTCAAAATTACTGAAAATTACTGAATTTGAACTGGGTTCGAAATTACTGAATTCTAACTGGATTCAAAATTACTGAAAATTACTGAATTGTGAAGAATTGTGAAGAATTACTGAATTGTGAAGAATTGTGAAGAATTACTGAATTGTGAAGAATTACTGAATTGTGAAGAATTCTGAAGAATTACTGAAAATTACTGAATTCTGAAGAATTACTGAAAATTACTGAATTCTTAAGAATTACTAAAAATTACTGAATTCTTCAGTAGTATTTCAATGAGAGAAATAATTTGGCATTTGTTGATGGAAATTATTTCACACTCAATGAAAGAATAATTGCATAATTATATATGAAAGAAATTATTTGCAGGTATACTGTGAGAAGGAAAATAATTTTTCAGAATAACCGAAGCAAATAATTTCTGAATTTGGAAAAAAAAAATTACAGAATCATTTAAAGTCATTTCAGATTATAATCAATATCAGAATTAATTAATTTAATCAGTAGTTAATTAAAAATATTTTTGGAAATAATCAGAATAATTCCGATTAGTTGGTTACTGTCAATTATTGATAATAAATTAAAGATACAGTTTCAGAATAAAAATTAAAGTCATTAATTATTTTTTTCCCTCTTTAACTTGGGCCAAATTGACCCTTACTATTGGTAGTCCGCGAACTTCGACGGAAGTTTCAGTTTGGCCCACCGTGTCTGAAAGATTGAAGACACTAGTACTAAATAGACAGGACCTCTAAAATACAGTACTCACCTCTGACTTCGAAGCACAAATGAGAGCGATCTGTCCTTTAAAAAGTCTCGCCGCAGACAGCAACAGGCCTACAACGGTATACTATTCAATCATTACACTTCATTCATAGTTAGAAAAATTGATGGCAGATGGCAGTACGTAACAAACATTACTACAGAAACGAACGGAAGGTTCACTACACACACACACACACATATTCCAACATGTACCAATTCGTTAGAAGTTCCGTAGGGGAGTATGGACGAGGTGCATGTCTGGTTTAGTAGTGGTACTCACCTCTGGCACCACAATCGACGGCGATAGATCAGAGTTACGGACGGTTGGGAAAAAAAAAGAAAGTGAACTTTTTGGTAACTAGAAACTTCTAGAACTTTCACTGAATAAATTACAGTTTAAAACGAAGCTGTTTTAAATAGCTTCGAACGTTCTTTCCCGAAAAGACGTTGCTGAAAAGATGATATTTATAGAAGACTCATTTCCGAGAAAGATAAATAGGAGAGATTATCTTCGGGAAAAGATTCTGCATAATATATAATTACTTCCCACGGATGAGGAAATGAATAGAAGCAACGTCACGTTCCTTTTTTGAAGATTAACCGGAAAGATACAGTAGGAAAGGATTACGGTGATGGCTTTTGCGAAATTACTTGATAACGCACCTCGACTGTCAACTACACAAAACACTACGCATACAATATATTTTTAAGAAAAATACGCTACACATATGAAACAAAAGATTCTTTACTTCATTTTTTTCAATTTATTTTCTCCTCAAGAGAAGGAAATATCCGCATTTCTCTTCGTCAAACCGAATTCTAAAATTGGAAAATATGCTAAAAAAATAACAATTTGCTTCGCTCTTATAAAAATATAATCGTAATTTTTAATAGGAAAAAAAATTATTTGAAATTATTATTATTTTTTTAAAAAGCAAAAACTAATTATTTTTGTTTTAAAAAAATATATTTTTTTCTAAATTCCAGTTTTATGTCACTATGAAAGTGTTGAATTTAGGAACTTTGAAATATAGGAAAAATGAGGTTTTGTTTTACTTGTGATTGCTTTTTTTTTGTTCCAGAATTGAGAAATCACAATTAGATCGTGATCGACTGTCTTTGCTGGAGCTAAGTTTTCTGATGGTATCAAACTGCAGGTAATAACAATTGGAAAATTCTCAATTTTTGTAAAGTTGAAAATAATACTTTTTAGATATATAAGCTAAAAATGTGTGATGATGAAGGATGGATTTTTTTAATGTAAAAATTAAGAGAGATAGACGCAAAAAAAAAATTGTAATAAATCAATAGTAAGAATTCTACACCTGTAATTAGTTATCAGGTTGATATCAAAATATATAAACATGCCATTAGGGGCTCAAAATTTCTGCAATATTACTGTAAACGAAAATGGCCGACAAGAAAAGATGGAAGGTAATATTTCATTTTTTAAGAAATGAAAGATGGAAAAGGATTACGGAGTTAGCGTTTGCGAAATTACTTGATAACGCACCTCGACTGTCAACAACACAACACTACGCATACAATATATTTTTTAGGAAAATACACACTACATGAAACAAAAGATTCTTCAGTTAATTTTTTTTCAATTTATTTTCCCTTAAAAGAAGAAAATATCCACATTTCTCTTTGTCAAACCGAATTCTAAAGTTGAATAATATTCTCACAAAAAATAATTTTCTTCTCTCTTATAAAAATATATTCGACATTTTTTTTAATAGAAAAAAAAATTATTGTTTTTTTTTTTTTTGTTAAAAAAGCAAAAACTAATTATTTTTGTTTCAAATAAATTTAGTTCTTTTTCATAAATCCGAGTTTTATGTCGCTATGAAGCTATTAAAGTTAGAAACTTTGAAACGTAGGAAAAATGAGATTTTGTTTTAGTTGGAATGAGGGAAATGTGTGTGAATTTGTGTTTTTTTTTTCTTGTTCGGGAACAAAAAGTTTAAAATTAGACCGTGACTGACTGTCTATGATGGGTCTAAGTTTCTGGAAGTATCAAAACGCATGTGATGAGAATAGAAAAATTGACATTTTTTTAAAAATTTCAAAATAAATCTTTTAAAAGGTGAATTATTTTAATGTAAAATTAGGAGTGAAATTTTACATTTTGCAGAAAAGAAAATAATATTAATATGCAAAGTGACCAGATTTCAGTAAAACGGAAGGCCGAGACATCAAGCTAATTCTATTCTTGCCGAATGTTGCTGATTTTTTCGCTAAATAGTGCTTTATTTTGAAATTAAGTTCTTCCGAGTCTGCTCAAAACGCTTTTGTTTTCTGTCATAATGTTTTGACAAAATTTCAAAAAGTGTTAGATTTTGAAGTTTCTATGCCTAAAACGAAGTAGAAAAATTGATTGTAATGTACAAGGCGAGTACAAACGGGATCCGGAAATTTCACCCCTGGAACGTTTCGTCCCTGTTACATTTCGCCCCCGGAAATTTCGTCCCTGACATTTAGCCCCTAGTACGTTTCGTCCCCGAAAATTTCGCACCTGACATTTCACCTGCCCTGAACGTATGACTGACTGACTGTGTGAGTGGCCATATAAGTGGATGAGTGACCACTTGAGTGACCAAGTGAGTGTGAAATTGATTGTAGGAAGTGAGGGACCGTATGAGTGACCGTATCTGTGAGTGTGCAATTGACTGCATGATTGTGTGACCGTATGAGTGACCACGTGAGTGACCGTATCTGTGAGTGTGCAATTGACTGCATGATTGTGTGACCGTATGAGTGACCACGTGAGTGACCGACCGTATGAGTGTCCTAGTGAGTGATCCACTTGTCCGTAATTCACTTGTCCAAGCGAGTGATTCACTTGTCCAAGCGAGTGATTCACTTGTCCAAGTGAGTGATTGATCATATGAGTAACCAAGTGATTAACCATATGAGTGACCGTATGAGTGACGAAGTGAGTGATCGGATGAGTGACCAAGTGAGTGAGTGAATGTGTGATGCAAAGATGATCCCATTCTCATATCCCCCATAGGTGTTTATGTAGCACTTTAATGGTTTAATGGGCCCTAAGATTTCGGAATTTGCGCACGCACGCACGCACGCACGCACGCACACACACACACATTTTCTCAAACATACGTTGCTGAGAAAATTTTTCAACAAAAGCTGGAGTATAACAGTGTGGTAACACATTAAAATCCCCCAAAATGCCTGACTCCGACGTGCGCCAATGCATTTGTGACAGCAATAGACATTATATGCTTTGTGCAAATTTTTGCTGCATACTCACCTAACATTTACACAAGGGGCGAAATGTCTGGTGTGAAATGTGATATTCGGGACCGAATGTCTAACTCATGTAGTCGCTCAATTGGTGACTCATACTGTCACGCACTTTATCACTCATACCGTCATTCACTTGATGACTCAAACGATCACTTACTTGGTCACTCACTTTGTTGCTCCTGCGGTCATTTCTACGGTCACTCATACGGTCATTCATCGGTGATACAAACGATCACTTACTTGGTCACTCACTTTGTTACTCTTGCGGTCATTGCTACGGTCACTACGGTCAGGGCAGGTGAAATGTCAGGAAGTAAATGTCCAACTCACTTGATCACTGATAGGGTCACCCAACTGGTCAACTAATATGATCACTCACTTTGTCGCTCATATGGTTAGGGCAGGCGAAATTTGCGGGGCCACTGATTCCAGGTCCCGTGGAATAGGGCTTTTATGTATTTCCCTCCCAGTTAGATCACTCCCGATAGCGGACAGTAAAATCAAGCAAACTCTAACTTTTTCTCCAAGCTCTAATTTGTGAATTTTTGCTCGCAAATCGGGAATTTATCATATATAATGGTGACTATGTATAATCCCAAGCTCGTATTGGTAAATATGATAAAATCCGTCAATTAATAACTTGATTAACCAGGTCCGTAGTGTGTCTTCTAGTGGCCCCGACGCAGATATTTTTGTTGGGGCCACTCTTGAAAGGGTTATTATTATACAAAACAAGTGTAAAGTTTTCTGTTGGCCCCCAATTCGCCTAGGGGCAGTGCCTCGGTTGCCCCAGCTTAAGTACGGTACGAACTAGGTTATGGTCCAGGAGGCCGATTCCGAATGGTAATGTGGGTTTTGTTTGCACATGTTGATACGTGTGAAGAAAGCCGACATAACTGATAATACAAGATATATAGAAGACTGGATGTTGTGAAGATATTTATTATTTGAGATGTTAATTTTTTAAGGAAGGAAAAAACTCATCTCTGCCTCTACCGGGAGTCGAACCCGGGTCCCTCGATTGCCGGACGAGTGCTCTGACCACTAAGCTACAGAGGAGATAGAGATTTTCCTTCACTAGAGCGTATATATGCCGAACGGAACCGTGCAATGGACGGTGAAACCGATCAGCTAATAGCTCATGGACGACGAGCCACCAGAGGGCTATATATATGACATGAATGTCGCTCTCCACTTGTTAATACAAGATATATAGAAGACTGGATGTTGTGAAGATATTTATTATTTGAGATGTTAATTTTTTAAGGAAGGAAAAAATTAAAATCTCAAATAATAAATATCTTCACAACATCCAGTCTTCTATATATCTTGTATTAACAAGTGGAGAGCGACATTCATGTCATAACTGATAATGTTATGAACGCTTATTTCTCTCTTTAAAACTTATTTTAATTTTTATTGCAAAATATGTGTAGTGCACTCATCATGTGCGAGAAATAATAATTAATTGGTTTAATGAAGAGTAGAAAGGTTATACACATTTTTTTATATTTATCAGCTTTATTTGGGAATTATGCATAATTGCCGATAAAAGTGTTAAATGTAGTGAAATTTAATGAAACTTTCTTTATCGAGACGATTGATGATTGTGCATAACTGCCGGTGTATCATTTTTACACACTGTAACATATAAGAACCAATTGCCACCGAAGCCAAATGTCGTATAAATGTAAAGGTCTTATAAACGAGGTTCTGTATATCGTACACAATAGCTGACACTCCCCCGTTAGCGGACAAAAGTTTTTGCCTCAAGGGTGTCTGTTATCGAGAGGTTCTACTGTATTGTTGATTTTTCCGCTAATGCGTGCTTAATTTCAAAATTAAGTTTTTTCGAGTTTGCTCGAAAATCAGCTGGTACAGGTCCTTCAAGCCAGGATGCTTGTCAATTTTGGGAATGTTTTGAATCAAATTTTTATTAATTTATTTGTTTTTTTTTCCATTAAATTATAATCCTATATTTCACGCTTAAGACATTTTCTATCAAAAATATTATTTTTATTGAAAAGTGAATTATACTTTGTCGTATACCTTAATTACGAAATTAAGTTATTCCACGTTTGCTCAAAAATCGGCCTGTCAGTTTTTTGTAAACCGGGACATTTAGTCAATATATCAGTTACGGCAAATTTGATAAATCCGGTTATTATGCATAATCACCGAGTATTTTGGTAAGTTTGATGAATTTCCCTAAATTAATCATTTTTACCGGCGATTATGCATAATACTCAAGCGTCACGTCGTTGGTAAACATGATAAATCGTACTATATGATATACTATACATGAAAATTCATACATGTAATTGCATCATTATTCCGGGGCACGATCGTAAAATTTGTTATCATAATATCGAGGTCCGCTATATTCATACCACACACTAGACTCATTTGGAGAATTTTTTCCATATTCATCAAATTCAGCAATTACACTAGGGTATTATGCATATTCACAGATAACAGCGATAAATTTCAAGTATTCATCATACTTACCAACGATGCTTGGTTATTATGCATAATATCCGGTAAAGATGAGAATTTTTTAGTAATTATCAAATTCACCTACGGCGCTTGAGCATTATGCATATTCGCCGGTGAAAGTGATAAATTTATCAAAACTTACCAGGACGATTGGCAAGTATGCATAATAATTGGTTATCATGCATAATAACCGATTTGTAACATTTAGCGTAACATATTCAATTTTTTTTTTTTTTGCGAAATCTTCACAGGATAATATAATACGAAGTTTCTACGGATATTTTGCAGTGGGACTCATTGACGTAAATAAACATTTATCCATTCAGACTATTCTGCTCCTGTAATCAATAGTCGGAAAAATACTAAAATTTTTACAGATACTGTTAAAGGGAAGAGCTTGACATTTTTGAAATATATAACGAATTGTTTTTATTTTATTTTTATAATTTATTTCCTTTCAAAAATAAAAATAAAAGAATCCACATTTTTCTTCGTTAAAGGGAATTCGAAAGTTAAATAATATTCACAGAAAAAAAACTATTTTTCTTATGAGAATTTATTTGACGTTTTTTATGGGTGGGTAAGAAAATTAAATTAAGTTTTTTTTTTTCTCTTTGGAAAACGAAAACTAATTATTTTCGTCTGGAATTAACGATACCGTAAACATATTAAAAGATGTCAAGTTTGAAACTTTGAAAAAATGTGTAAAATGAAGTTATTGTTTTAGTCAGAGTGTGATTGTTTCTTTCATCAAATATGTATGTTATTTTAAATTTGGTAAATTCAGGTATCGTGCATAATATCAAGTTACTATGCATAATCGCCAATACTGTGCCAAACATTTGGGTGAGTTTGATAAATTTCCCTAAATTCATCACTTTTACCGGCGATTATGCCTAATATCCAAGAGTCGCGTCGTTGGTAAACATGGCAAATCGTACTACATGATATGCATGATAATTCATACATGTATTGTATTATTATATCTGGGTCCGCAAAAACATTCTTCATACATACTATAATAATTTGGAATTTTTTTCATATTCATCCAATTCAGCAATTACATTAGGGTATTATGCATATTCACAGCGAGAGGCGATAAATTTCAAGTATGTATCAAATTTTCTAACTGCGCTTGGGTATTATGCATATTCTCTAAAAGTTATAAATTTATCTAATTTACCAAGATTATTGGTGAGTATACTCAATAATCGGTTACTATGCATAATAAGATTGAGCATAATAACAGGTTACTATGCATAATCTCTAACCAATTTGGTAAGTTTCATAAATTTCCCTAGATGCGTCACTCTTTTACTATGCATAATCCCCAACAAATTCGGTAAGTTTGATAAATTTCCCTAAATTTATCGTTCTTTCTCCCGGCGATTACGCATAATAACCAAGTGTCGTTGGTAAATAGGATAAAACATACTAAATTTACAGTATGACTGTAATTTGCGTTTTTATCTTCAGATAAGTTGTTGGAGATATGGAGAGAGCCAGATAGCGGTGGTAACAAAATCAGGAAAAAAGGGATTGAAGATATCCCAAATTTTATTTTTTATTGAACTGAACAAAACACATAAAACAGGAGTCTTTAACTTTTCGGATACTGCGGGCCAAATTAAACATCCAATGAAGCCCACGGGCTACTAAGTCATACTGTGATATTTTCGGTTATTGAATAAAGTTCCCCAAATTATTGAACACCTTCATTTATTCCAAATTTATCTTTTTCATTAAATTTGAATTTCCATTTATTTTCAAATAACTTCCATTAATTAATTTCAATTAATTCCATTAATTATTTCTTCTTAGTTAATTATTTCCTTTATTAATTCTGAAATTTACGCGGTAATTCTGAGATTATTATTGTTTTTAATTTTAAATTTTAATTGATTATGAAATTATATCTTTCAAAAATTTTGAGATTTTCTCATCAATTATTACTTTTAAAAATTTTGAAGTATTATTCTTGACAATTCTGAAAATTACGCTCAAATATTCTGAAATTATTCCCACCAGTAGGTCTCGGCAATTATTTCTTTCAGTAGTTTAGCAATTATTTCTTTTAGTACTTCTATAATCATTTCTTTCAGTACTTCTACAATCATTTCTTTCAGTACTTCTACAATCATTTCTTTCAGTACTTCTACAATCATTTCTTTCAGTACTTCTACAATCATTTCTTTCAGTACTTCTACAATCATTTCTTTCAGTACTTCTACAATCATTTCTTTCAGTACTTCTGCAATGATTTCTTTCAGTAATTATGTAATTACACAGAAACAACAAACTTCATGGATGGTTCACTATACATGCATCCACATTCCAACATGTACCAACATTAGAGGTTCTGCAGAGGAATATGAACAAGGTGCATGTCTTGTTTAGTAGAAGTAGTATATAGTAGTAATTCTGTAATTATATTTTTCATGAACTATGGATTTTCATCAATATTATGAGAATATTTTTATTATTTATATTATTTATATTTATATTATTTCTTTCATTCAGTTGTTTTCAGCATTTCTGTAAATTCTGCAATTATGTATACCTTTCAAATGCTGAATTTGGCCTCTTGAAATATGTAGCCTTTATGAAATCCCATAGGCCTTAAAAACCGTTTCGGTTCCGGGTCCCCCGAATTCGTTATAACTGCTCTTTTAATGCATCAAATGCTTAGCATTACTATTGGATCTGGAAAGTATCTAAATACAGTAGTGCAGGTTTCAGTAACCAACGCTCTTTAACCATTTTTTTTTTGGATTTAATAGCTTTTCTAGCTGAAATGGTCGGTGGGCCAAATGAAAAAAGCTTGGAGGGCCACATTTGGCTGGCGGATCTTGGGTTGGAGACTCCTGAAATAAAACAATATGAGATAATAAACATAAAAAGGAAACGAGAAAAAAAAGAAAAGAAAATTATATACACATGATCATGACACAGATAACTCTCTGACCCCAAGGGACTGAAATTCCTAATTACTTTTAAAAACAAATCAAACTACTTTTTACAATTTAAAAAAAAAAAAATTGAAACATGCTGAAAACGTACAAAAAAAATTCAGAATATCTGAATAAAACGATTCATTAAACTAGCAAGTTCCTGGCATGTTGTCATTTTTTTTAAACAAATGTATAACTCCCAAATTCTAAGCGTATAATCCACAAATCACTCAATATATCTGATATTAAAATTCAGACAGACTTGTCAAATATAGTGACAAAATTCAATAGATTGATAAAACTTCATTGATGTTCCTCGAACATGATTTTTCAAACAGCTAATATTGCAATACAAAAGTACGAAACAATAAAATATGCAAATTTTCAGGGAAATGTTTATTCCTAAGAATTTACTTTTGAACAGACAAGAGAAAAGAAATTAATAAAACAGAAATGTTTACTCGATATGTTTCGGCCCAAGAAATCTATACCTATAAAGCTGAATTCATATAAACACGTACAGAAGACGCAGGAGAAAAGCCAAATATGATATCAATATTTCTTTATAAACACCGAATTTCCAACATACAGATAATGTATATTTTTAAGTCCATTTTGGATAACGTTGGAAGAGATTTATTGTCAGGGTCTGGGAGGCTAGAGGTACACTATAATATAATTCAATTTTGAAAAGGGCAATTCTTCATCATTATGAGAGACAAGTTTGGTGTTTCATGCACGAACATGTCGTAAATCTCATCAGATTCCGGAGCTAAAATTCTAGGAATATAAATTCAGTCGAAGGCTCATAAAATTCAGGATATTTTCTCATTTTTTTCTGAATTTTTTTTCGATGAACAATGACGAGCTGTTTTGTATTTTTTATTCGAGAAAATTGTGATTCATTCCTGGATTTTAGAAATTTCCGTTCCTGGGATAAAAGGGGGGTAAGTGTATACAAGTATTTCACGAAGGCCCAAAAAATAAAATAAAATAAAAACTCTACGGTATAACATTCTAAAATTAAAGTAAAGTATGAAAAATGATCAGCACAAAACAAATAAGAAAATTAATCTCTGGTACATTCGTAAAATATTGATTGGAAGAAATATAAAATTGGAATTTTCGTACGGTATCCAATTGAAAAAAAGAATTTCAATTAATAAAATTTTCTTTTTTTAATTGTATAAAAATAAATGGAGAAATAATTTGGATGGAAATTCACTGAGATATCAGTGATTAAAAAATTCGTACCAACATTCTTCCTACTATACGAAAAGAAATTTACTTCGTAACAATGGAATGAAAATTGACAGAGACATCGGTGATTGAAATTTGTTGAGTTTTGCAGCGTTTTTTTACGTGATAAAATACGAGTTTCTTTTGATCTGTTCTAAGCTTCTTATTAAGCTAAATTATAGAATAATTTGATCTTATATATTGCAGCATTATACTGATTTTTATTATTCTTACTAATCTGTAAGTCATGCAATGTGTATATTCTATGTAATTGCCTCCCTCCTGCTGTCAAAAATATTATGAATCACATGAAAGCATTGCATGGGCTTTGTACTCACGTTCACCATCATCTACACAATTTTCGCAATTCTTCATTGTTTTTGTATTTTTTGCATTGTTTTTGCATTTTTGTATTCATTCTTTATTTTAATTTTTAATTTTTTGTGCTATAATATTTTGTATATATGAAATTTTATGTACGTATGTTTAATTGTGTTTAATAAAGTTTTTTTCCTACACGGTCCAGCCAGGGCCGTCTTAAGAGTATCATGGGCCCGAAGGTCAATTGATTTTTCCGAGGCCCTCTTCGCTTGAGGCCCTCGGGTGGGGGCCTTAAGACGGCACTGGGTCCAATGGCTAAAATTTTCTAAAGCCCATAGAGCCTGCGTCGTGTTCAGTTTGAAAGAAAGAAAGAAAAAGAAACGTTAGTCCTAGTCCCCTTGTGGCTGATTTATTTTTCTCACCTTATATTTATTTAACAAATAAAATTGATAAAGTGAATCGAATTTAAAAAAAAAAATCAAGAATTTTAGTCACCGATATCTAGGAGAATTTTCATCCAAAGCCACGATAAAACTAGACCGTCTTTTTACTATAATAAAAAGAAATTTACTCCATATCAATGGAATGGAAATTCACCGAGACATAAGTGATTGAAATTTTTGTTTTGTTACTTTTCACGTCTTTTCAAAGTCTTGAAATTTTCAGATAGTAATTTTAGCACGTAAAAAGTAACGAAAATCGAGAATCAAATCACCGATATCTCGGCGAACTTATATCCGAATGCATCGAAATGGATTATACTATAAAACAGAGAAATGCACAAATTTCACTAATTAACCTTTCTTCGATTGAATTCGAAGAAATTTTATTTATGATGTTTTGAAAGGAAAAGAATTAATTTTTTTTGTTAATCTCTTTAATTAAGTTTTCAACTAATACATACTAATTAATTAAATTTAACTATTAAATTAAACTTTATTTAAATTAAACTATTATAAGTTAGAAATCATGGTTTACGTGAAACCAAATTTGGTACGGGGCAGAAAAAAATTAGAAGAAAAATCTTTTTTACCAGAATTTCCAAAAGAAGCCAATTCTTGCTAAAAATTTAATGTTTTGAAACAAATATTTTAGTTTCTGAGATTTGGAAATCGTTTCATTTCACATAAATATATTATTGAATACGGTTTATCCAATAATAAATGCAAATTAAAATAACAATGTCATTGGCTTCATTAATATTGATACTCAAAAACAAAAGAAATTCCTTAAAATCCATTGACATTGACATTAATAATGCAAAATCTACAAAAAAAGTGGGAATCATTAAAAAACATACGGCCAAAATTCTATTTGAATAAATTACTCGTCTAATACTAAATTTTGATAACTTATTTATGTAATTCACATCATTACATTTATTTTTATTTCTCATTTGAAAAAAGTCTTGAAATTAAAAAAATAGTAGTGGAAATTCATAAAAAAAATATTTTTTTTATGCTTAAAATTAATTAAATCAGTTTCGAATATTCATGAGAAGAAATTTTAATTTGAAGAACACACACACACATAAAATAATTCCATTTTTTTCTTCTAAAAAAATAGTTTCGGAATCAATTTTACTTTAAATTGACTTTGAAAATGACATAAATAAAAAATAATAACAAGAGGGGAATTACTAATTAATAACTAAAATAGAATGAAAAAAATATTCTTTCTTGAAAAAATTGGAAAAATATCGAATCATCGAATTTGATTAATTAGATTTTTTTAGTTTAGCAATGAAATGAAATGAAATTTTGTTTATAAAGAGGCTTGAAATATGTATCGAAACAAATGGTTTGTGGGTGAGAATATTTAAGCAAAATTTCTAAGATATACATAGGTTTTATTCGTAGCTTATAACCAGATATTTTATACTAAATAAGATCACGTTATTTTCGTTCAAAAACTGATAAAACACTCAAATATGAATAATTTTTCAAGTTTAAATTACTGTAAAAGTTTTCCTCAAATGTCATGTAGTAATATGACTGATTATTATTAAGGCCTAGTTAAGCATTAGGCACTATCCTAGAGTAAAAAAAAATTCACCATAATACAAATAAGAACATATAATTTCTTTTATATGTATTTATTAAAATCACTGAAAATCAGGAAAAAGAACCCCGTTATAGAATATTAGTAGATAAATTATAGACCGTGATTTTAATTAGCCACATTGACATTGAATACCAACAATGGACCGGGAGGAAAATAATAACGCGATTAATGATGTGGCCCCCGAGCTGGAGTACTGTCAGTTCCCCGTCCTATGAGGAGCCATGGGTGAGACTGTGCAACTGCCTAAGTTCAATCCTGTATCGTAAATCGGTTACGATTTAAGATATTAATAATTATTATGTGCATTTTTTTCGACGCATGTCGCACATTACGATTAAATCTCGGAATGCTCCCAACATTCACATGTGATCAGCGTTGTAGTATGCCCAATCACATCCCGTGATATGATCTGAAATTTTTTTTCCCTTTTTCAACATTAAGTTCTTAAAATGACGAATAGATGGCCTATGCATATATATATATATATATATATATATATATATATATATATATATATATATATATATATATATATATATATATTCTAGTTTTTTTTTTATTACAGTAGACGCTCGCTAATGAGGCATATATCAGACCAGGGTGTCGAATATCGAAGTAGCCCTATTACTGGAAGTTAGTTGAAAAAATCACATTTGAATAAGAAAGAGAATCACGTATAATGTTATTATTCGGGTATTGTTACGACTTCTGCAAATCACGGAACCGATCAATATCATAAAATGGGGGAAAAATTCGTTTATAGTTATTAGTATTCCGGTTTAAGTTATGATTTTTTTTCCCGTCAAAACTTTTTTTTGAGCAGTTTCACCAGACTTCAGGTTGAACCAGACTTTTTTCCCAGATAGAATTATCGTCATTAACCTGCAAGAATACGTAGGAATTCCATAGTAAAAATAATACAACCATAAATACATTTTATGGGCATTGTATAATATTTTATCATGTATATATATTGTTTATGGTTTTTGTAATTGCATTTTTAATTAGGGTTGCTGTATTTTAGAAATATAAGACTTCCATATTTGTTACGGGCATCTTTTTCTCAGCCACCTCGTTGGGGGCACTTTGCCTGTTGTGGCCTTGTATTTGTACTTATTTGTATTAGAGGGTGTACGCTTTTTCCTTGTCGACAATCATTTTCATATTCAAGATATCCCATTTGGGCAGTAGTATCCCGTATAAACCATGTAAGCATGAATTTACTTTTGCAATGACCCGCCTGCAGCGGAGACAAATGTAATGTAGAAATAGGGCTGGGAATCGACTATAATTTTCAACTGGTTAATCGAAAATTTTTAATCGAGTAATCGACCGATTAATCGAATTTTAATCGAATATTTTTTGTGATCATATAATATTAAAATAGATGCTATAAAAATATAATTTATTTATTTCACTATTTTTATTCATTTATTCGATTCTACCCATTCGGTAGATGTTAACAAATATAGGAATTGATTAAGAAATTAATACTACTGCTACTTGACCGTACAAGCACCTCGTACACATTCCTCCACACAATTTCTAACAAATTGGCACATGCTGGAATATGTGTGTACGTGTTGTGAACCTAACGTGCAGTTTGTATCTGTGTGATGCTTGTTAGGGGGTCATTCAAGTATTACGTCAGCATCGGGGGGGGGGGGGAAGGGGTTTTCGGATTTGCTGACTTTTGATGACAAGGGGGGGGGGAGGGGGGTTTGAAGGTTGCTTACGTCATCAACCATCCCTTTTTGAAGATATTTAAAATTTTGAAGATATTCTAAGCTGCTGACGAAATTTTGCTGAAGGGGGAGGGAGGGGGGGGGGTCAGTGTTTTGCTGACTTTTGCGGACCAGGGGGGAGGGGGCCAAAAATGGCTAAAAATCTGCTTACGTAATACATGAATGGCCCCTTATGTGTAGTGCTGAAATCCGCCATCGATTTTTCTAACTATTAGTGAAGTGGAATGATTGAATAATTGTACCGCTGTAGGACTGTTGCTCTCTGCGGTGAGACTTTTTGAAGGGGAGATCGGTTCACGTTTGCGCCTTGACGTTGGGAACCACAGAAAACCCGAACAAAGAAATTAAGGCTCTCCGCTTCAAGCAATTTAATATATATGCTGAACATTTGGCCGCTGTGGTGGTCGAGTGGTTATAGTGACGGACTCGCGATGCGAGGATCCGGGTTCGAACCCCACAGTGGTGGTCGGCTGAAGTTGGTTTCCTGTGGTTCCCAACTTCAAGGCGCAAATGCGAGCCGATCTCCCCGTCTCGCCACAGAGAGTAACAGTCCTACAACGAAAAATCATTCAATCATAACACTTCACTCATAGTTAGAAAAACTGGTGGCAGATGGCAGCACTACACATAACAAGCATAACAGAGAAACAAAAAAACTTCACGTCAGGTTTCACTACACGTACACGCACATTCCCGCATGTACCGATTCGTTGGGAGTTCCGCGGGGGGGGGTGCGTGTGTGGTGTAGCAGTAGTAGGTAGGGCCAACAAAAAATGGCTCGGGGATCCATGATGTTCTTAAGTCAGCCACCTCGTTGGGCAATTTGCCTGTTGTGGCGTTGTATTTGTATTGTACATAATAATTGCCGAGACTTGTAATTTTTTCACTTGAATTTAGTTTTTCTTTTAACGGTTTTTTGTGGTTGTTATTCACAGATTTCGAAATTACTTTCGATTATACCGTGTGTGTATGTGTTGCTTGTTTTCCCAGAAAATCCCCTCGAATTGTACTTGTGAGGAGATGAGCTGACGAAAAACTACTGTTCGTAGTGGAAACAACAAATTTTTGTCTTGTCTTCCAAAAATTCCAATCGAACTCAATTTGAAATTGAAATAATTAGTTTTCTTCGAATCGAATCTGAACAAAATATTGATCCAAATATTTTTTTTAACATTGTGGCTTATTCAGAATGTTCTGTATAGAACGTGATTTATAAGACATACCTTATCGGTGTTTTTTCAAACAAATCAAGTCAATTCACAAACTTTTAATAAAAATTTCAATCGAATTTTAATCGAATTGATCGCGAGTCAGTTAACTCAACTAAAATGTTTAACTGCGATTAACAATTGATCGATTAACCGACCAGATAAATCGATTAATCTTACCAGTCTTAGTAGAAACAGAAGCCCTTACCAGTCTTAGTAGAAACAGAAGCCCTTCCTTTAGTTCTTGGCCAGTTTCTTTCAGGTTTACATGACCGAAAGACTTTCTATGGAACGCACCGAATATTATAAAAACTATAATAATTTTTAAAACATATCAGATAATCCCATTCAAACTCCTTACAGTGGCTGAATAAAAATAATAAATGCAGGATTTTAAATTAAAAGACAAAAATATCCTGTTTCAGAACAATGGAAAGAAAAAACGGCACGATTGTGAACATTTTCCAGTTGCGTGGAGAAAGAAAAACCGGGTTGTCCCGTTTTTTCATGTCCCACTCGATTAAACTGAAGTCGGCGTATTTGCTTTTGGATTTTTTTTTTTTGAGAAAAAGTTTTCAATCCATTATTGTTATCAGAAATCCTGAGTCCCGATGTGATCACATTAAGAGACGTGTACTGTATAAACTTCAGAGCGTGGACATGCAGTGACATGTTTCCCTCCAGTATGGGCTTGAAGAAAAAACGCCGGATTAGTTGAGGGCCGGATTATCTAGAGCCTACTGTATTATTAATCTATTTTTTTTAAATTTATTTGTCTGTATTATATAGCAGTGATTCCCAAACAAATTTAATCGCGGACACCCCGTCCTCGCCCGAAAATTTTGGCAGTGGAGGACCAGAAATATTGTTGGCTGCTACGACTCTCCATTTGTAGCATCAGAAACTACGCCCATCTCACAGCGAGAATGTTTTCGAAAAATGAAAGGCATTTTATCCAGTACTAGTACGGTAGTGCCCGAGTGGCATGGTGGTAAGATGCGCGTCTACTATCGTGAAGGTTGCTGTCAGGGTCCCGAACCGCAAGGGAGGATATAGATAAGATATTTTCCGTAACGAACTCGAGGCGACCACCGATAGACAGCGGTCTTCACTTCCAACCCATCTCACTAATGGCAGTAAATAGCGATATGGCCAGAGTTGGAGTTTGGTGAAGTAGTACTAGTATGGTCGACTGAAGTTGGTTTTCTGTGGTTCCCAACTTCAAGGCGCGAATGCGAGCCGGTCTCGCCACAGACAGCAACGGACCTACAAACAGCACAAATATAATTCAATCATAACACATCACTCACTTCACTTCTCAAATATAGATGGCAGCACTGAAAAATCAAACAATGCACTATATACATTAATTAATTCCCTTAATTATGGTAAGTTCCCTTATAATAAAGTTTGTACACGGCGACAACACTACATACGCACTCAGATTGTTAGGTACAGTTAGTTACACTTCCGGCACAACTCACTACGTAGTAAATCGCCCATAAATGATGATAGACCTGAGTTGTGCTCGGTTTGAAAGAAAGAAAGCACTAACAGTATGCAATCGCGGATCACCTGATCCGCCCCTCGAGAGATGCAGTTGATCTAGAACTAGTAAATGTGAGGGGGGGGGATGGCAATGCAATATAGCAATCTATACTGGACTGCAAAAGAACTGAACGAACACCGTTTCATATCTACTGTTGAAAGCTGTCGCCACAAGTAAAAGTTTTTGTCAAATCATTAGCAATATTAATGTTGCAGTCAGTCTCTACCAACGTTTTGAGCGTTAATTGAATTAAAACTTTTCTTTTTAATTTATTTTTTTAAACTCCGCGTTAATTTTTTTAAATATATTTCTGCAATTGGTTCGTGGACCCCTGGGAGTGCTAGCATGGAAACCGCAACTATATAGGTTAGGTGTATAATATTGAGAATTGGTAGAGTGCTTGCCTGTAATTGTGGATGCGAACCCAGATTTACCGGGGACTTATGATGCTCTAAAGACGGACCGCAGTGAGAAGACCTCTTTTCCAGCGCCTACAGGGTAAAAAAATTAGTCCAATTAGACAGTTCGACTGATTTTGATTTTCAATTGTGACTTCGATTTCCTATATTAGTGTTTCTCAGCCTTTCTGAAAACAAGGTGTAAAGAGTGAAGTTTAGAGGGTAAAGAGAAGTGTAAAAAAAAAAGAAAGTTGTTGAGAATTAAGAACCATTGATGTGTGTGGAACAAATAAATTTGGAATTGATGAATCAAATTTTCAGAGCTCTATTGGTCAGTGCTAAATTGGATTTTATAAATGTCTAAGTACACTTCCTGCTGTTTGTCTCCACATGTCGAAGTCGCTAAACAATTCTCGCATCACTCTAGCATTCCATAATCTTCATTTATAATGTATATGAAAGCATACTGTATATCTGCAATGCTGTATTGTATTCTAAAATTGTATACTTGTTCACAGATGCAGAATTATTTCGATATATTTATCAACTTTTTTTCCCCCCCTCCTTTTTTTTTGTTTGTTTGTTCTGTCCTTGAAATTGCATTGTAATTACTCATCAATACCTCATCTCAGCCACCTCGTTGGGCATTTTGCCTGTTGTGGTGTAGTATTTGTATTTGTATTACTTCGTGTTCATCAGTTCAAATCCACGGGATCTCTTGATTAATTTGTTTCATTATTATGTGCTATTTCATCATCTATATATATAAAATTGATTTTCTGTGTGTGTGTGTCTGTCGTGTGTATGTTCTCTATACAAATCTACAATTTTAGATCGATCGTCGCCAAATTTTGCATATATATCAAATGGGACCCGACTTAAACGATAGGCTACTTTAAAATTTCGTCAGACCAGGGAAAATGCCCCAAATGGGCAAAACGCTGTTGGGCAACAATGGTAACGATGGAAAGAAATAATTCTAGAATAAACGAAAGAAATAGTTCCGGAACAAATTGATGAAAACTCAGAATTAATGGAAGAAATAATTTAAAAAAATTTTAAACAAATAATTTTAGAATTTTTTAAACAAATAATTTCAGAATTACTGAAAAAAATAATTTCGTGATTTCCGATAGAAATTATTTCACGATCAGTATAATTCATAATTATTGAAAGACGTAATTTTAAGATATATCAGAGGGGAAAAAACAATTTCTCAGAATTACCGAAATAAATAATTAAAGAATTATTTAAAGCGATTTCAGTTTAAAACTAATCTCAGAATAAATTAATTTGATCAGTACCTAATCAAACATTTTTCACGATTAGTAAAAAAATATTTCAGAGCTAATAAAAACTGATAATAAGAAATATAATTTCAGAATAAATAACAGTCGTCAATTAATTTTTGTCCCTGTTCAACTCGGGTCCCCATCGGCCTTTTCCATTAAGGAACCACTAACTTAAATGGGTTGTTGGTCCGCGGGCTTCGTGGGAAGTTTCAATTTTGCCCGCCGTGTCTGAAAGTTTGAAGACTCCTGCCTTAAAGGGCAAAATAGGGTTGAAATGCATATTTGTTGGGGGTTTAAAAAAATTAGTTTATTTTTTCCCAGGACATTATAATTTAGCCACGGAGAAGATGTTGCACCGTTTTCCGATTCCTCGAAAAATTTCCGTCGGTACTTTGCTATGGAATTTCCGATAATAATCGGCTAGTTGTTTTCAATGAAGACATGTCCTAACGGTTATTCGATTTCAGGCGAGAAAAAAAAAAAAAATTCCAATATTGCATTTATATGCAAATAATATTCAAGGAAGAAGTAATATCGGGAAGACATCGCGAATTCCGCTGACATCTGCTCTTAAGATAAGCGCAATTTTTTTTTTATAGGCGCGAAAAAGAACTGCATCTTATTCTTTTTTTTCTTATTGCATTCGCCAAAAGATGGTGGTAAATATTTACTCTATAAAAGGGCCATATTTGTTTCCCTTTATTTGCGATAAATCCTCCGGAGCATTTGGCTTCTCCTCCATACAGAATATTCTTTATTCTTACGAATAAAGTCTCATATAACATCACTGTGATTCCCATTTCTTATCTTTTTATTCTTTTTTTTCACTGAACGGGGAAGGGAAAAAAAAAGGCGGAATCGGAAATGGGAATATTTCGCTGAACGTAAATATCTATAACTTAGAGATTCATGGAAAGAGACAAAAAATATTAGATGCGCGACGTTTTATTGAGATGATGGCAAAAAATGGAGAATATGCTCTTTTTTTTTTTTTGCCAACATTAATAATGTCATAAAAGGACAAAAAAAAAATTTTTCTTTGAATTTTTTTTTTTATCTTGGAATTGGAGTTTTTCGTTTCTCTTCCTTTGTTTAGTCAAGACTAAAGCAGGATTTTGGTTTTCTGTAGAAGACGAAATAAATATTAATATCTATAATATTTATTAAAATATAATAATATTTATTGCAGCGTCTTCCAGTTGGCGTCTTTGATTATACAGTCGAATCCCGTTATAATGAACTCCAAGGGAACGGAGAAATCACTTCGTTATAACGAAATTTCGTTACAAAGGAATTCCAGGTTTTTGTATTCTTAATATGAAAACTTATCTGGGGGGGATTAGAAAAGTGTTCATTTCAAATGTGAGAACGAGATTCAGTGAAACGAGATTTTCATTATAACGGCATTCGTTAAAACGGAATTCGACTGTAGTTATATGACTGATGCCGGGTCTACAGTATCTGTATTGCCGACTGAACTTGTTTACACAACAATTTTGGCATGAACTCATCTTGTATTGATTTAAATATCTCTGATTGGTGTCTCTCGATTGTGTAAAATTTTGTAATGTTTGGGGTTTTTTCGGGTAACATATCATCAGCTACTACCCCTCTCCCTAGTCTTTTTTCCTTTCGACTGTGTTGTCATGTGTTTTATCTCGATGAGCACTCGTTTTGTTTGCAAAGATTTCAAATCAAATCAAATCAAATTTATTCATTTCCAACATACAGAGATTTAGATTAGTAAAAAAAAACATATTTATCATCCAGAGGTTGTAATGCCTGTACGGATGATTGAAAATTTACATGATGATTAATGAATAAAATATATAAAACATACGACATGAACAGAAACAAAAAAAAGACACATATACAACATAAAAGAAACAAAATTATCACTGTCAGGGGTATAAGGACAAAGTTCTTAGTACATGGCAAGAAATGTAAAATGAAACAGGGCATTAGATAAAAAACGAAACTCGCACATACATAGACAAACACAAACAAGAACAATTTTGTTTTAAATTTAAAAAATATACATAATTAAAGTGGCAAAGCTAAATTGAATAAATTTTATTGCTCCTCCTAAAGGTCAAAATAAGAGTCTACATCGTCTATTGAAATTAATAATTTGAATAATGATTTTTTCAATGCCGCGTGTGAGGGTATATTTTGTATTTCTTGTGGTAGTGAATTATATAATACAACTTACAAACACACGCACAGACGCTGCAAAGGTTAGGATGTGACGGAAACGTTCAATTCTGGTCTGGTCTGGTCCAATTGGCGTGTAAAAAATGGTGGTTGATTATGACGTGGAGATGAATCGCTATAAAATATTCATGTTTGCGTGTAATTTTATTTCACAAATTTTCTTTGGAGAGTCGCTTGCAGGAAACGAATGTAGCGGAAACAAAACACACAGTGTGGGTTTGCCTGCCCGTGTATAAATAGTAGTTTTGTGAATAAACCCGACTACTGGATTTCAATTAAAAAGTTTATGAATTATATACGTTTTTAATCAAGCGCGTGCTCATTTTTCAATTATATTTGCTCAGTGGCAATCTGAAGACAATCCGGATGATCCTTTATTGCAGTTTTCTACAATAGCTGACCGTTGCAATTTTCATGTGGTTCACGAAACATTTCACCCATTTCATGCAGCCGCTACATGATTTTAGATTTAGTAAATGAAAGACAGTCTAAATACTATTTGTGTAGCTTTTCCACTCTGCAGATTATTTCTATTTTCCACTCTGCAGATTATTTCTATTTTCCACTCTGCAGATTATTTCTATTTTCCACTCTGCAGATTATTTCTATTTTCCACTCTGCAGATTATTTCTATTTTCCACTCTGCAGATTATTTCTATTTTCCCCAGCCTGCAAATTATTTCTTCTATTCATGTTTTTCTGTCGGTACCAAATTTTTTCTTATTCATTGCCGATCCGGAACTTATTTCTCCTGTTTATTTTTTTCCGGTCCGCAAATTATTTCACTTATTTATGTACCTATTTCTTGCTGTTATACGAATCATGCGTTAAGGTTTATGTATTTTTAGCCAGCCAGCAAATTATTTCTCCTATTCATGTGTTTTTTTTTTGCTGATTCAAAATTTTTTCTTGTTTATTTATTTATTTATTCGTGGCAAACTATTTCTATGAATTTAATTTTTTGCCAGTCGGCAAGTTTGTTTTTCCGCTTTTTTTTCCTTCAGGGAAAAACAAACGGAATCTTAAATGACATCTTTTCCTGAATT
Organism: Pholcus phalangioides; assembly: GCF_987345545.1. Classification (NCBI taxonomy): domain Eukaryota; kingdom Metazoa; phylum Arthropoda; class Arachnida; order Araneae; family Pholcidae; genus Pholcus; species Pholcus phalangioides. Next base: position 7,589,699 of record NW_028301620.1, on the reverse strand, counting down.
TAAAAATATCTATAACTTAAATTCGCAATAAAAACCAAAACAACGTTCCCAAAAAATGTTAGATGTGACGTTTTATTGAGATGATGGCAAGAAACGGAGAATATACATTTTTTATCATCATTAATAATGTCATAAAAAAAGAACGAGAGAAAATTTTCCTTGAATTTTTTTATCTTGGAATTGGAATTTTTCGTTTCTGTTTTTTTTTTTGTTTAGTCAAGACTAAAGTAGGGTTTTGGTTTTCTGTGAAAGACGCAATATAAATATTAATATTTATTGCCGCAGCGTCTTCCAGTTGGCGTTGGGAAAATGGTGGTTTATTATAACGTGAAGATAAATTGCTATAAAATATTCATGTTTGTGTGCAATTTTATTTTATACCTTTCCTCTGGAGAGTCGTTTAAGGAAACGAATATTAGTACAATGTACTTTTGCCCATCCTCTTTGCACTAGTTGTAATTTTGTGGGGAAACCCGACTACTTTGTTTTGATTAAAAAGTTAATTGGAAAATTTACGAAAGTATTACAAGTTTTAAATTGAGCATGTACTCATTATTTTTCAACTATGTTCACTCAGTTCCATTTTCCTAAGACAACACGTGATCCTTTATTGCAGTTTTCTAAAACCGCTGACCGTTGGAATTTTTATGCAGTTCACGAAACATTTTACACAGTTCATGCATCCGCTACAGGATTTTAGATTTAATAAATAAAATACAGTCTAAATATATAGTGAATGTAATTTTTTCTGGTCTGTGTAAGTTATTTACATTTCCCCCACCTGCAAGTTATTTCTGTTTTTTTTGTGTTTGTCAAATCTACGTCAACGGACGCCGATTTCAGTGATGTATTGCGAACAAAAGACGATATTTATCCTGAACCAGACCACCGATATGATTTATTGTAGACTTTTTCGAAAGCTAGTGCAATGGAAAAATTCTTGGTGAATTTGCCCGATTGTAGCTAGAAGGGTGTTTGCAGAATTAGCGATTAAAATATTTGCAACAATTCGATTTCGAACTTCGCCAATCTGTCGGCACTTGTAGCTTGCCATTGTATCCAGATATTGTGATGGAAATGGTGAGACCTTATAGAATTTTTTCTACTCTTAGTGCTTAGTTTGAGCGTAGTTCTTCCAGAAATTGTACAAATTTGTGGTTTTTCAGAATTTACGAATTTTTCTTTCATAATCCATTTTCCGCTATAACTCGATAATGGTTTGGCAGAGTATTCTCAATATTCACCCTGTATATAATGAACCTGTGTAAATCTCACGAATTTTTTCGAACATTCATGAAATTACTCGTACAACTAATTTCTGGTTAACGAATTTTGAAATCGCACCTCGATTTAACGATTTTCTATTTAACGAATTTTTAAAAGTTTCTCATTAACAGATTCGCACAGGGACAGAATTCGAAAAAAAAGCAAACAAAAACGTTAAATCGTGAAATTGATTATATAGGAGTTCTCAATATCACGGTCCGACTACCGAACATATTACTGAGACTCATTCGGGGGAGGGGGGTGTCATGAATAATCATCGGTAGAAGCAATAAATTTCAAGTATTTATCAAATTTACCAGGTACACTTGGATATTATGTATAATCGTCAGTAAAAGTGATAAAGTTACAAAAATTACCGAGACGATTGAGGATTATGCACACTAACCGTTTAACATGCATAATAACAGATTTTTTTATGTTCACCATAACATACACAAGAAATATAAGAATATGAAACCTTAAGTATGTAAAAAATGTTTAATAAATACATTAATACATAGAAATTTATCGAATAAGTAATGTCTAATACAATATTTGAAATCACACAAAAGAAAACGCTTCGTATCGAATTTTCTGATAAATAACATTACTTATGTAAAACTAATAGAATGATGAAAATGCTTGAGAAATAATAATAAAATTATTAAATGCGATGAATAATGTATTTGTTATACGATACGCATTTGATACAAATTCAACTGATATTGAACATAATGTCAATTAGATATGCAAACACTCTTTCTTTTCCCTAAATTCGATTGTTTCCTTTTTTTCTCTCGAGTTTCCGTTTCCCATAAAACTTAATTTTCTTCTCCTTTATTTCGGAAAGTAACTGAAGAAATGCGCTTTCAAAGGTAAGAACAAAAGGTTTCCCCTCCCAAAATCAATAGAACCGTAAATTAGAGCGGAATGTTTTTGTTCCCGGACTCTCATTAGCCCCGGAGATAATTTAAAGATACAAGATGGAGTAAGAAAACAGACGGGAAAAGAAAAGGGTGGATAAAACTCTCATTTAACATTTAAACGATGAAAATCTGTTCTTAAGTATTTCCTCACTTTAATTGGACTGATTGAGAACGTATTGGACTGAGAAAAAGGATCGTTCAAACTAATTTACAATGAAAATGAAAAGGTTAAGGTTTAGAGGAGAAAAATAAAATTAGGCTAATTAAAAATGCTTCGTTTGAATTCTATACATCGAATGGGAGAGAAAAATTACACAAAATGATGCCTTTTCAAAGTATGTTATGTAAGAATTTCTCTCGTGAGATTTAACTCATTCATTAATTATTTAAATTTCATGTTTTACTTCGGGAATACTCTATAAATTTAGTTTTCTTTTTGAAAATAACGGAATTATTCCGAAGATAGAAATAATCTCGAATAATATGGAAATTTTGAATCTATATCTGCAAATATTCATATTTATCAGAGTAAAAATTGGATTAAATTTTATTAAACGAAATTTTTCGAGTCATACACATTCACAAATTCTAGTTTAGTTAAACCTCGATTAACCGTCACCGTATGGAACAAGGCTGTGACGAATAATAGAAATCTCTTAATACATATATACATTAACGTGGTTTCACTTAGAGTAACGTGATTTCACTGCGGGTTTGGGACGAAAATGAAAATGAAATTGTTTAAAAGTGAGTAACACGCACGCGCGCGCGCACACACACACACACAAAAATGTACATTATGAAAAATTGATTTTTGTCGAAACTCAACAATACCAGCGCCATAGGTAGCTGTAATATGCAGTGTAGTGTGAAAACACTGTAAAACTGAAAACAAATTATGTGAATTGGAAATTGAAAATTCCAGAACTTTAGAATGAAAAAAATCGAAGAATTCAAAAATGAAAAAAAGTCGTAGCCAATATATAGGGCTCTTCTCATCGCGGGAACACCCTGACATTGGCTTAACACAGAAAGTTTCTGAGAGCATCAATTAGCCTCCAAAGACTAAATAGATGCTCGATCCCCCGACGTTCTGCTGTAGTACCATTGATTTCAAAAATATAGAAGAATCAAAATAAATATCTAGAAAACGAAGTTTTTTTTGTCAAGTTGAAAAAAAAGCAAAGTTATAGTCAATATATAAAAAATATGAAACTGCATGACTGCAACTTTGCTTTTTTTCAAAAAAACTTCGTTTTGGCTATTTATTTTGATTCTTCTTTATTTTTGAAATCAATGGTACTACAGCAGAACGTCGGGGATCGAGCATCTATTTAGGCTTTGGAGGCCAAGGGATGCTGTCAGAAACGTTCTGTGTTGCGCCAATGTCAGGCTGTTCCCCCGATGAGAGCCCTAGACATTGTCTACGACTTTTCTCATTTTGAATTCTTTTTTGAACTCTTCGATATTTTTCATTCATTTCATAATAACGGCTAATTATGCATACTTACCAGTCATGGTGAGCTTGATAAATTTATAACTTTTACCGGCGAATATGCATAACAACCAGGTGTCGTTGGTAAATTTGATAAATACTTGAAATTTATTGCTGTTACTTGTGATTATGCACGACGCCCTAGTGTAGTTGATGAATTTGATAGATATGTAAAAAAATTCGTAATGAATCTAGTATGTGTGATGAATATAGCCGGAATCCAATATAATGATAACAAATTTTGCAATCGTACCCCGATATGATGATACAAAACATACATGAATTATCATGTATAGTACATCATATATCACGATTTATCATGTTTACCAAAGACGCGATGCTTGGGTACTATGCACAATCACCGGTAAAAGTGATTAATTTAGGGAAATTTACCAACGACACTTGAGCACTATGCATAATCACTGGTAAAAGTGATAAATTCAGAAAAATTACATCAAATTTACCGAAATGCTCAGTGATTATGCATAATAACAAGTTAATATGTATAATAAGCCTATCTATCGTAACATATACACCAAATATATCACACGCATTATATATCAGAAAATTATTTTGTGATGAACTCAATAGTATTGAGAAATAACTCGATTTACAAGATAAGAAAGCTTAAATTATTTTATTTTTATCTTCTATCACGGAGCCATTGAAACTCACTCAAACCGAAAACTTGCATCGACCTATAAGAGAGAGAAAAAAACACATTAGCATTTTATTACTGGATCGTATTTTTATATATATATATTTTGGATTTAAAGGGAAATATAGTCACTTTTATTGGTCGTGGCGTTGTGTCGGTGAAGCGATCGACCATATTTATGCTTTCCAGAGGCAATTCCGATGACTCTATCGGTCGAAAACATCTGCTGTCTCACTTGACAGCTCCGTGTTCATGAAGTTCACGGCAGACAATACATAGATTTATATAAAAATATGCGGCAGTTTTATAAGAATAATAATAGAAACCATTTTTACATTTCATAATACCTTGTATAGAATTTCGTGGTTTATATTACTCAATATAAACTCAATAATACTCAATATAATATGAGTTTTTTTTTGTTGCGTTATTCAGAAATAGTGGGAGAATATATATTTTTTGCTCATGATATAGTTAGATACCACGTTCGGTGAATATGTTATATCATATATATATAGGTAAATTATGTTATGATGTGTTTTTTATGTTATTTTTATTTTATCACGTTATCCAGGTCTAAACCACGTCTGGATAATTCGTTCCCGACAATTTACCGACGGAAACGTCACTGTCAAAAGCTCGCCTATACGCAATTCACTGACAAAAATCCTCCGATGACATTTTACTCTACACAATTCACCGACAATATTTCATCTCAACGTAGATATGCAACTCAGATGCAGCCCCGCCTTCTACATCCTTTGGAGATTTCAAGGCGTTCCATTCGGAGTGGTTGCAACAATTCATTGTCTTCACACAATTTATCGACAACACTTCACCGCAACGACAGTTTACTTCTACTCAATTTACCGACGGAAAATTCACCGACAACAGTTTTCCTCTACACAAATCACCGAAAATGAATTTTCTAATTCTTATTTGAGCTATTGATTTCAACAGCAAACCTGGTTAATAGACTATTTACATTCATTATTTCTTATGACGAAATTAATTAGCTATATTCCAATCATACTTTCATTTCGAACACACAAATTTCTTGTAAAATATTTGTTACGGGATTTTTTTTCCTTTCACTTCGTTGGGAAAGTAGCCTATTGTGGCCTCTGAATTTATAGCTGAATGCATATTTGGTGTTCTGTTCACTGTGACGAAACCATTTCGAAGCGGATGCCAACTTACAATGGCACCTCGCAACTTCAATCTACTATATACAGGGTGTTCTGTTAATGGACCGACAAACTCAGGGGGTTGTTAGTAGGCATCAAGAGGAACAAAAATTGCAAAGCAACATGGTGTCGCAAACCACGTTGAGAGGGTGAAAATCGCGAAAAATGCACGCAGGTTTCGACGTCAAGCTGGAACGACAAAAAGTACAATAATAACTACAAAAAGATTTATTTGATTAATTATTACAAGAGTTGTTGGAAGTGTTGGCCGCCGACGTCATTGCACAGTACATTGCTACAGCGACGTAAAAAGATTCCCGGACGCGCTCGAAGACACCAGATATGCTTTCGATGTCTGCCGCAGCGACAACAATCCGCGCTATGAGATCCTCCGGTGTGTCCACAGGCGTGATCCTACCTCAGCGCATGCGTTTCGCGACGCTGCTTGTGTCAGATATGGTGAGCGAACCCACGAACGCATTCAACGATCAAGTGACATCCACCTTTTGTCTCCTCTGGACACAGAGCCTGCACGCGCTTTTCGCGATTTTCACGTGGTTTCACGATTTTTACTTGGTTTGTGACACCATGTTCCATTGCAATTTCTGTTCCTCTTGATGCCTACTAACAACCCTATGAGTTTGTCAGTCCATTAACAGAGCACCCTGTATATACTAAGCAGACCCTAATAATTTGAAAGAGCAAAGATGTGCCATATTGGATGTTATGGTTCATATTCTGCCATTCAATAAGGCAGTTTCACACCCGGACGTGAATTGATTAGTTGAATCGTAAACAGAGAATCATTTTATCTTTAAATTTCAACATAGCAGGTTGGTGACATTTTACGTTGAAGCAGACTGACACTTTTTCAAACCAAAATACCGATATTCTGTTCAAAGAACTCAATAAGAATACGTGTATCGCAAATCTGGTTCCGCGTAATCTTATGGGCATGCAAGAGAATCAGTCAACCATCATATTTTCAGGTATTCTGCTTAGTCAATGCGAAGCTAATCCATCATATCTTGATAACATCAAGATATGACCCATTCTAACCCATTCCGGATGCTCAATACTATCCACGCGACTGGCTTTTGGTACGCTTTCCACCCCAATAACAAAACCCCTCTCGAAGTCTTCCAATGGGTGAATCAATTTCTTGAGTGTCAGTTTGACCCTGAGCGGCCCCACCGGTTTCAAAATCAAGGGTAAAAAGGAAAGATAAATGTGGGAAAAATTTTTTGTCTGTAAAATTTGAAACAATCGATGTAGTTGGATGAACTAATTTGCCAAAAAACAGTAATTTTTGATTGACTGCATCTATTAGCTGAGAACCAGATAAACAATGAATATGCATCAGTTTACAAAAAAATGAGGCCCAGGGTAACATTTTAATGACTGAATTGCCCATTTCTCTCGAAATTACCCATGGTGGACACAAATCTGCGCGTTTTCTGGGTAATTTTACTGACACAGCGTTATACACCAGTGTGTCACCCCTGGTGCGGCCCACTACACGGCAGCGGTCAATTATGTTGGCTCTCGAATAGTGAGAAGTTGTCCACACCCTGTTCTAGGTCATTCATTCTTTCTGCCACTCGATCACTCACCTTGTCACTAAATCACTCACTCTGCCCCTCCTCACTAGCTCACTCATCACACACTCACTCTTTAGGTCAGTAACTGCATTTAAAAACTACTCGCTTCACTCACTCGCTCGCTCTTTCAGCCGTGGGCCCATCCGTTAAGACACTACTAGTACTGTAGTTTATAGGAAGTGCCCCTCGTCTGTAACAGCAAGCTATTTTTTCTCCAATTCTCAGCCGACCAAAGCTCATTAACCACCTTGTCAAGTTAACTTATCACTTTGTGTCCCATAAACAAACTACAGTCACTATTCACTAAAACCAACCGACTATTTCCTCCAGGACACGTTGATAGAACAACACCAGCTACAGCAAGCACTAAAAATACTTTAAGACACGTTGTATTTCAATTCTTCGAGTTTCTCCCAGAAGCCACTTTTCTTTCTTGTTCTTATTATTATCATCTTAACGAAAAAAAAAAACTCTCACGGTTTCTCTACTTTTACCTAGTTTACCGAAAATAGATGAAATTCCCCCAGATCTCGTAAAAACTCGAGTATCAACCAAGTCTCTCGAATAAAATATATATATATACCCAAAAAAAAGAAAAGCATGTTTTAACGGGAATTCTGGGAATAAGTTGAGGTAGGTACTGGATTTTCTTGCAAGTTTATTCCTTGTAAGGGTTCGAAATTCCCATGGCGGAGATTCGGATGAAGTCGTTGCTGTACTGGAAGTAAATTTATATTTAAAGGAAAAATAAAATACTCCAACAAAATTTTATACAATGTTGGGGAAAATTTTCGGATGCAGCTTCTCTTTTTCTTTCATAGAATCACTTTGATTTTATTCGGAATTTTGTTTCGTAGACATTTATTTTCTTTTATTTCTTGCATTGGTGAGCCGAGCCTCTGAATGTTGTCGAGAAAAAATGAAACAGGGTAGGCTGTGTCGTGATACGGCCGTTGAATACGTTGATTTGGCCGGGATTACCCTGTGAAAAATTGATAAAAGATCTTTTACAAAACGTGAAAAAAAAATAAGCAACCAATAAGGCTATTGATTACATTTGTTGTAATGAAACCGACACGCTTAATGGTTGAATTTTTCACGTTTTGTGAAAATAACTTTTATCAAATTTTTATAGTGTAACTGGCTTTAGCAAAGCATTACAAGATATGCAGGAAATTGGTTGTTTGGTCGGGATTACATATAAAAGTTTGATAACATATCTTTTACAAAACAACCTATAAATTAAAAAAAATTTGAGTTTAATGAAATAATTTTCCATCAAACTTTTATATTGTAATATTGGCTTTATGAATAGATGATGATTTTTGGACAGAAAATAATTCACGGTTGCTTCTACTACTGCAAGGGAGCTCACCCATTCTGAGAGTGAAGGTAATTTCATTCGTTTGAAACGCTTTTTGAATCTTTATCTTTCCAACGAGATATTGAACTTTGTCTTCACATGTCGTTGCTACCAACGACGCGATGCTTGGGTATTATGTATAAGCACCGCTAAACAGGATTAATTTAGGGGAAGTTATCAAATTTACCAACGACACTTGGGTAAAATGGATAATCGCCGATAAAAGTGATTAATTTAGGGCAATTTATCAACTTCACCAACGGTACTTGGATAAAATGCATATTCGCCGGTAAAAGTGATTAATTTGAGGAAATTTATCACTAAATGCTATAATATACGTTTATAAAAATCATTCTGATTCAAAGTTTGATCTATTTTCGGGACACTCAAAAATTATTCTTCATGCTTAGCGACACTATTTTATTACCCAATGACATCATACTGAGGTCAAAATGTTATCACTAATCTTCAGCTTTTTAACGAGAGTCATTGAACACTAAGTTTTATACGACACACGTGAAGACAATGTCAATATCTCGTAGGAAGGATGAAGCTTCAAAGGTTCTAGTGAAAACTGTCCGATATCAGTAGGTCTTCATCGGATAACACAATATTGTCGCAAACATGAATTATCGTTTTTGAGTGTCACGAATATCAGACTTTAACTCCGAATAACTTCTATGCAACACATGCGAAGACGTTCTGATTTCTTTAAAGTCAGACCTATTTTTGTGACGCTCAACAATCATACTTCATGTTAGCGACATGGTTGTGTTATCCGGTGACATTGTACTGATATCAAACACTCATCACTACTATTAAACCATACATGTACTTCGTCCACATTCCTCTTTGGAACCTCTAACGAATTGGTACATGCTGGAATATGCGTGTACGTATTGCGAACCTAACGTGAAGTTTGTTTCTGTGTAATGCTTGTTATATGTAGTGCTGCCATCTGCCATCAAGTTTTCTTACTACGAGTGAAATGTAATTATTGAATAATTGTGCCGTTGTGGGCCTGTTGCTCTCTGCGGCGAGACTTTTTATAGGGGGAGATCGGCTCGATTCACGCCTCGAAGTTGGGAACCACAGGAAAAAACACAACACTTTGAATGTTCATCTTTCTGACGAGATAATTAACATTGTCATTGCATGTGTTGTATAAAAGTAATCCTGATTCATAGTCTGACCTATTTTCGTGTGACTCTCAAAAATAATACTACATACTTGCGCCACTATTGTGTTATCTGATGACGTCATACTCAGCTTATTACTAGAAACTGAAACTTTGAATTTTCGTTTTCTTCAACGAAACATTCAACATTGTTTTTGCATGTGTTGTATGCGAGGTATTTGGGTTTAACGTATAACTTATTTTCATGACGCTCAAAAATCATGCATCATGTTTAGCGACACTATTTTATTATCCGAAGACGTCATATACTTAGATCAATCTTTTACCAATAATAACCATTTAATAATAACCAGGTGTCGCCGGTAAATTTGACAAATACTTGAAATTTATCGCTTTTATCTGTCATTATGTATGATAATTTAGTTTAACTGATGGAATAATATTGAAAAAATTCTAAATGAGTTCAGTATGTGTGATGAATATAGCCGGAACCCCAGTAAAATGATGAAAAATTTCACGATTGTACCCCGGTATAGTGGTGGTGCAATACATGTACGAATTATCATGCATAGTATACCAAATAGCACGATGCATAATGTTTATAACTACTCTTGGGTATAATGTACTATAATCAACGAGAAAAGTGATAATTTTTTAATGCTTATTAAATTTACCAACGACGCTTGAGTGCTACGCATGATTACAGGTAAAAGTGATTAATTTGAGGAAATTTATCAAACATTCGAAAATACTTGGTAAGTCTGCATTATAACCAGTTATTATGTGTAATAACGCATTTATCACATATATATTTACCTTAACATATTCATCTGAAAAAGAAGTGTCTCGATATTCTATTCGTTACAGCAAGTATTTCGAGATGTCGAATCTTTCTGGGGAAAAAAAAACATAATATTGGATATCGAAAGAGTGAAACACGCCAAAAATTGCTATTTGTAAGTTTCTGGGATATATATGTTTTGGAGAGTATATCCTTCATCGGGGATATAATAGGATATTTTCAATTGCCAATTTTTTTTTCCCGTATTTTGGTCGGATCAGCAATTTTTTTCACGTATTTTTGTGAAAAACCAAGAACTTTTGACTTTTGATGAGCGTGGACAGAAGATAAATCTCTAAATAATTGCATCAATTTCTTATTTTTTGTGGAAATAACTTTTTTTCTAGGATTCAGGGATAAAAAAAAAAAGAGGATGAAAAAAATATGTTTTGTGAGATTTATTTGTTCGTGAAAGGAATGCACCGAAATTGCGATAGATGGCGGTCAGCTGTCGTAAAGTGAAAAAAATTCTATATAATTTATTTATACCATTATTTTTGCGAAATAATTTAATTTCAGGGCTTTACATTGAATTGAATTTGTCTTCGCAGATGGCGTTCAGATAAATTTCTGTAGCTATATTGAGTATTTATTGTATTCTATGGGAGAGCATTATTCTTTGTTATAGACACTATCACGTTAGACACTATACGTTATCATAAACGTATTTTCGGCTCGCAGCTTGGATATGAGCCGCCAGACCAGACCAGAATTGAACGTTTTCGTCGGTTTTTAGCCTTTACAGTCTGTCTTGCGACCTACAAATTGCCTGGGATTGGCATATGAAGGAAAAGACAAGTTTGTGCTTGCGTAGTGTAGTGAGTGTAAGTGTAGAGAAATAAATTTTTTAATGTCAATCCAAGTGGGTAATTTATAGATCTTTGAATTCAGAGCACTCATCAAGAGAAATATTTACTGTATTCTGGAAGAAAATTTGTAATTAAGGGGGTGAAAAGAGTAGCTGAGGGGTCATTCAAGTATTACGTCAGCATCGGGGGGGGGGGGGGGTTTCGGATTTGCTAACTTTTGATGACAAGGGGGGAGGGAGGTTTGAAGGTAGCTTACGTGATCAACCACCCCTTTTTAAAGATATGAAATATTCTAAGCTGCTGACGAAATTTGGCTGACAGAGGGAGGAGGGGGGGAGTCAGTGTTTTGCTGACTTTTGCTGACAGGGGGGGGGAGGGGGTCAAAAATGGCTGAAAAGCTGCTTACGTAATACTTGAATGGCCGCTGATGTTGTGTTACCCAAAACTTCCCACGGATTATTTTACATAATTGAGTGATGCTAATCAGAGATTAATCTTTACAGAGCATGAGTAATTTTTTTTAATATCGTACATTCATTAAATAGTTCAATAATTATACACTTATCATAGTTGCACTCTCTGTGAGAACCCCTCAGTAGTCAATCTCCTTATGGGTTGTTTTTAAATTGCAGACCTTGCAATACTTTACGTATGCATTCATAACTATACAAGCAAGACTAATGCCGTTAACGTAATGAATATCAAAAACTAAGTGTAATTTCCAAAAATAACAAAATTATAAATCCTAGGCAGATATTTCTAATTACGAATTGAACCGAGGCAGGCACCATCCAGGGCCGTAACTAGGCAGGTGCAACAGTTGCACCCGCACAGGACCCACTTGGAAGGGGGCCCAGAATAGACTCAAAAATAGGCCAGAAGGGCAAAATTCAAATTCTTGCACAGGAATGGCTAGATACGGCTCTGACACCATCAGTGACAAATAAAGCCGAGGTGATATCTCCAGCTACAAATAATGCGGAGCCGGATATCTTCAGCAGTGAATTGAGCAGAGACATTCATCTTCAGCTGCGAATGAAATCGAGCAGACACTCTCAACTACGAATGGAGTCAAACAGACACTCTCAGCTAACTACGTATGGAATCGAGCGAGCAAACACTATCAGCTGCGAATAAAATCGAGCAAACACTATCAGCTGTGAATGAAGTGAAGGCAGACACCATCAGATGCGCATAAAGCCGAGGCAGATATCAATGACCCCGACTGGAGCTATGAAGTCGAAGCAAACACCAACAGGTTCGTTGAATCATGGTCCCGTACTTTACGGGACAGATAAAATTTTCCCTCATTTTTTTGGCTCTCGGGAGGGCGATCGTCTTCATTGCATCCCCTCTGGATCCACTCATGGGTTTACGATTATCAGTTCATTTCTGAATTTTCCTGTTACTGAGAAGCCTACATAAGGTTTTCATTGTTATGTTGACATCGGTGGGTACAGCACCACCGGTGAAGACGTTTTACCCCAGGCCACGGATCGCCGGCTGAAGCTTTATGAATGTTTCCTATAGAGAAAAGATCGAAAAATTTCATGTCTAGTCACTCCTTATTCGCTTTCTTGCAGCGTTTTCTATCGACTAAAATTGGAGCTAAAGTGTTTTTATTTACTAAAAGAATCTCCCTTCATAAGAATTTTGCAAATTGCATTCCTAAATAATAGCATTTAAAAAAAATCAAATCCTTCAATTTTCATGAATTTTTGGAGTAATTACTAATCTATAGGACACAACTGAAATTTAAAATTTCAATGCAAAAATATTGGTATGTTCCTCAGAATAAAATCAGTTATATGCATCGCAAATAGTAGTAGAACAACCTTCACAACTATTTCTTAACTTGTCGTAAAAAATGAATGTGCTCTGTATTTTTAGAGGATTTAAATTTTTATGCTAATTCAATATTTACCGCAAACTCGATTGTTAAAACATTCGAGGAATTACGAAATGTGTTTTAAACGAGGAGTCGTTTTCAAAGTTTTGAAGATATTGGTTTGAAATCTGTTATCAGATGAAATAGATATGGGGGTTAAGAAATGAATTGGTGTAAGCCACATTGAAATTATTTTTCAAGAGAAAAAAAATTTGCATTTGAAATTACTAGCAATTATCATGTCAGGAAAATTATATTGTTGCCATCTGTAGGCTATTTCATCAGCTTCATTAACTTCATTTCTAAGTGATTATCAAAATTCTTGGTTATTTTATATATTTTATGTGACTAAGTACACATCAACCAAATCTGGACTTGTACCATTTCATTTCTCAACCCTCCATATATTGCAATGCATTGCAAAAATGCCGAAACAATTCATAAGATTTTACCACCATAACAACAAAAGATGGTCTTCGTACGTGGAGAAGCAGAATACAATTTTGATACCTGAAATTGATGATAAAAAGAAGCTTAATTTTTTTGAACGTGACATATTCTCTTATCCTTCATCGCAGCAAGGTGCTTCATCATCTCAAGGTGATCTGGATTTTTTTTTTTCAAAGAAATTTTTCAATATGAAGTTCTTAAAATGACGTACCGATGGCGTGCGTACGCATATATTCTAGTTTTTCAAAATTATTTCTCTATTTTCCAATAGGTTTGCTTGCGTTATGTCGAATGATTGCGAATTGTTGAGTGGTGGTAACGTGCCCGATCATTCCTTTGTTGGCGATTGTGGGTTCGAACCCAATTCTCTGTATCGCATTTTTTTTTCGATTGTATTACACAATGAAACCTGCACGAAAAGGAATGCCAAGGGACAAATAATATTTCATTTTAGACAGGTTTCCCTTTCATAAAGGCGCACACACACTAAAGCCTCGTTCACATTGAAGAATTTCAATGAAAGAATTTTTATACCAATGACTTCTCTCCATTTCTTTCTTTACGAAGGAAAAAACTCGTCAAGCGGGTGCTAGAACTCCCAGTGCTACCGCAATATTTGCACACGAGACGGGGCTATAAAAACATAAATTAATGAAGGGACTATTTTTCGATTCCGTCGAACACTGGTTTGGTCTCATAAAGTGTCCATCTTAGATAGGTCTCACTGCACAACGCCACCTCGGCTAACCAACGTGATTCCGGAACAAAGTGTTTTCGTTAGCCGAGATATCACTGTATTTGCAACGTATGAGTTTGAGTAGCATTTATCATTCACAAAAAACAACCGCAAAAAAAGAGGACATTTTTTTGTTCAGCCGTTTTTAAAGCAGCATTTTTGCGACCATTCCCGCAGCATAGGGGATAAATGAGCTCTAAATTCAATTCCGGAAGTCCGTTCTAACAAAAATCATAGCTTAGGCTGGAATTCTCTAAACGTTTCAGAAAATTTCTTTTATAAAACTTGAAACATGCAGTCAATAAACGTATCGGTCACATTCGAGCGAATGTAGCCAATAGGCTTATTGGTTGCTTTTTTTCACGTTTTATGAAATATCTTCTAACAAGCTTTTGTAGCGTAATCCCGGACTTGGATGGATGATGAATATCTTGTTCGAACAGAGTTATGTATGCTTAAAATATTATTTTATAATTCTAGCTAGACTAAAAACATTAAACATAACTTTTTTTTGGGGGGGGGGATTTTCTCCGAGAAATTTATTTAAAATCGTATTTTTTTTAGGATCTTCTAAAATTAGGTTTTGAAACCAAGTGGTTAATCTGAAATATGATGTATTTTATGGAATTCGCAGCAGCAATCTATATGGAAAATTAAAGCCAATTAGAAGTTTTATACGCATAAAAAATATTTTTTAACTTTAAAACGATGATAATATTAACTTTAACCACTTTACGATCAAGGACGCAATATTGCGTCCAGGGGAATAAATTCAAACAAATTTACCCTGTTTTCTTTCCTGTCTCCTCATCCTCGCGAAGAGTTGTTGCAACCCTATGAGTTTTTTCCTCTCGGTTTTTTGTATATCCTGCTGATGATTTTTTCCCCATATGATGTATCTTTCTTATAAGAGTGAAAGGGAACAGGTTGGGTGAGGGTGAAAAAAGAAATCTAATTTTGCACCCCTGCATTCTTTTTTATCAACACTTATCTATTATACTCTTTTTCATTTGTTTTTCTTCCCTTCCTTTCTCTCTTCTATTCTTTTAACGTGCGGCAGTTTAGGACAAGGTTACCATTTTTATTGCCGATTCGTCAAATATAGAGTATCCGAATTTCTTGCAAATCACTTGTAATCGAAGCGGTTAATGCGATGATCCAATATATTTATATATCTTCTGAAATTTTAATGATCTCCTTCCTAAAAATATTTCTTGGAAAATGAAATTTTTCAACCGGCATGGGTGTCATGGACCAATCGTAATCGTACAACGCTGGTAGGTGTCGAGTAATCTGATTTGTTTAAGTGCTGAAAAAAGTATTTTTTGTGTCATAAGCTATTTGAATGTACAGTGGTTTCTCGGCTAACGAACACTTCAGTTTATGAATTCGTCATCTAATGAAGATTTTATTTGACATGGTTGCACGTGCTTACATAACACAGCAGTGTTGTGAACTGATTTTTCTTTTCACGCAATCATTCAGAATTACAGTCACTCAAGTCCGGTTAATTTATTCCTTCATGAGAATGAGTTTGATATATATGCCTGTATTTTTTTCCAAAACGCTTTCAAACCATTTCATATTAAATGATTGATTCAGCCAAAATGGATTTAAAGGTGCACGGACTTCCTATGATTTCCTATGCGGGAAATCTACTTTTATTTTTAAGGAACATTTAAAATTTTTCTATCAGTTTAGACGCTCAATTCTTTCTCTCAAATGTTATAGATATGTTTATACAAATTAACACGAGTATTTAGGATTTTAATTGTTTGTTATTTTTTCTCGAACTTGAACAACACGCAACTTATTCTAAAAATCCCCAAAATATACTCATATTTTGTGGCATTAAATTTCTTAAAATAATTTAAACAAAACATTCCCTGGTAAAAGGATGTAAAACCATAGTGTTGAGAGACGTACAAAGTTTCAAGACATTTGAATGAGTGGTTATCGAAAAAATGTTTCTTATCTAACAAAAAACTTAAGTTTGGGAAAAGAAAATTTTAGTGGAAAACATTGGCACATATGCCTGCCAGCAGTTTATATTAAAATATTTCAAAAACCTGAACGCAGTTAGGCACGAAAAATTTCATACTATTCGAAAGTTTAACAACTGGAAATTCTTTTGGAAAATTTTCGTGCAACCCCTTAAAGAGAAGAAGAACCTGTTATATTTTAAGTGCATATATTGGTTCAATATGAAAATCTCTCAGCACAAAACTAAAGTATCTGACATTCTAGGAAATTAAATTTTCCATCTGCGTGCAGGGGGCACAGAAATGAGATGACCCCATCGTATACGTATAAACCCATGAACTGGACTGGTTTGCGTACATAGTGTAAAATGAAAGGATTTCTTCAATATCTCATCTATCTTTAAATTTTTCTTGATAGGATTTTAAAGTTATTCATTTCAGCTTTCGATCGATTTTTATTTTTTATAGTGTTTCTTTGCTGTTTTATGGCACCTATATTAAAATTTTGAACCGTAACTAGAACGAACTAAACGATTTCTCATAGATACCTGTGGGAAATAACGTTTCGGATAACGAATGGGATTCCAGAACGAATTATCTTCATTAGCCGAGATATGACGGTTATGATATGTTTTCCAAATAAGAAAAATAAAACCAAAGCAACCTATCTCCTTCCGGAATTAAATCGACAATAAATTTGCCTCAATACCTCAACGCCGGTTAACAAAGAGGAGCTAATAACACAACCGCTGATCGCAAAAAACAGTCAAAAACGTGTCAGCACCGAGATATCGGAAAATTCCTCGCGTAGCCTACGAACGAACAAAGCATAGTGTTTACACAGATATTATACACTTTTCTTTGGTTTGTTTTGGGGGGAAAAAAATCAAATAAAAAACTGGAAAACAAAACAGAGTAAAGTGGATTCTTTTTTGGACTTTTTGAAAATAAAAGAATATTTCCTCAGCGTTACGAAGAAAAATGGTGGTTTGGAAATTGAAATGAAAGAACAAAAAAAAAGGGTTTTTTTTTTTCACCTCCCCAAGAAATCGATACTTGATATATTGGATAGGGGATTTTTCTCGTCTTTGGTTTCGGCCTATTTTCCTCTGGAGGATTTCTGTCGTTGATCCTCCTCCTCCTCTTTGGTGTTTGCTTTTCCCGTCAGATAAGGATATGCCACAAAACCGATACGTGCTCAAATGGGCCCCAGTTGTCGAAAAAAAGAGATATACCAGAAATCTCATTCTTCATATTGTGGTAAGGTTTACGTGTGTGTACCGACAGACAGACAGACAAAATTTCATTGTTAGGCCGCGAACCTAATACGATTTGGTGGCATTTGAATTTATATTATACACTGAAGAGTGAGTGAGACAATACATCAATTTGAGATTGGGGGAAAGGATTGCACTGAGTCAAATATATTCGTGACGCATACATTGCAAACAATACATTGAATAAAAGTAAGAAAAATATATATTTATAGATAAAAATATTTAAAAAAAAATACCGCATTGTATAGGAACATTAGAAAATATTTTAAAGAGAAAAAAATATACACACACACACACATCAAAGAGTGCAAGAGTGTATCCAAATATATTTATGTATGGAATTCATTCGCGCGCACACTCGCTTTCCGCGAGTTTTTAGTCTTTGAGCAGCTACAATGAAATTGAAAATTGAATTATATTGTTTACGAGATAGTTTTTTAAGAGACCAAGTTCAAATCAAAATGACTTATGAAGTTAGACGGATATTTCCGTCTATATGAGTGATATAGATTGAGCAACTGAAAAAAAATACATGGTGACAGGTTTCGAGTTCGATCAGAGATTACACATATTGCAGAAATTGTGGGGAGATATTGCAAAAATTTTGCCGTGAAAAAAGATTGAATTACGTTTCATTCTAAGTTGAAAAAAGGACCCTTTTCACTGTGATATTGATTTTTGATGTCATGCAATCCTCAACAAATGTGTGCGATTTGAGAAACTTATAATGAGCGTGATTATTACTAATTCCATATCACATAGATCAATATGGAGATTTTGGTCTACATATGTTTGCAGAATCTGTGGCAGAAACTTAACAGCTGTGTTGGGATCCTGAGCAAACCTCACGAAGCCATAGCCAGATTTTTCAAGTAACAGTTTGACGTCTGAAGCCCTGTTAAATTCTGATTCGATGATCGAGTTGCTGTAATTTGGTGTAAATATGATTTTCTACTAAGTCTATAGTCAGGGATTTTGAGAATACGTATCCAGAATTTAACAATCAACTTTATAAACGTAATAGATAAATAACTGTGTGTGTATACTGTATACAAGGTGCACGATAAATTCGTAAATCGTTTATAAAATCATAAAGGCTGCAGTGGTCCAAGCCGGTATGATACTCGCCTAAAATACCAAAGGATGCTTAGAGGTATCGCGTGTTCCATACCCGGGGTTCGTCCTTGTCAGAAAGTTTCCTGAGACAGGGGTACCACAGAAACGGCGACATGACCAAATAAAAAAATTGCTACCGCAGGGAGTCCCACACCGAGGGGTTAGCGCACCAACCTCTCGGTGAGTTTATTAAAGGCTGCCGTAACGCATTTCATAATACCTCGAATGTTTTAATAGAGTTTGCGGCAGATATTGGATTAGCATAAAAATTTAAATCCTCTATAAATACAGGACGCATACATTTTTATAGCAAGTTTAAAAACAGATGTAAAAGCTTTTTTACTATTTGCGGTGCATGTAACTGCTTTTATTATAAAAATAACATGTCAATGCTTTTTTTTGCATCGAAATTTTATATATTTTGCAACTAAAATAATGTTGAGAATAACTTTTCGGCATTCCCAGCCAGGATGGCTTGCATTGAATTCAGACAGAATTTTGAAATTTATTTCTAAGTTTGTTGGCAGATGGCACTGCAGTCTGAAATATTAAAATTTGATAAAAATTCATAATATTCATAATATTTTTCAAATCCTGACTATGGCGTTTGTACGAATTTCGTTCTGAGACTAAACCATGTTGTTGCCGCGAATGGTAGATATTTTTATATTACTTAAGTGACTCATGAACCCGTAGTGCAACTCCAAATGACTCAAGTTACCTGCTGCACAGTTCCAGATCACTCAAGCTATCTATGACACATTTTCACATGAGCTATGCGGCCCACGGCTCATTTTCTCATGAAGTTAAGTACCCCGCGACACTGTTTCACTCACGCGACTCGCGGTATATTCATCGATTAATGAAATGGCCCGCGCCACAACTCCACTGCACATAAGCCGCCCTCGATGTGTTTTAAAGCCCATGTTGCGGCCCGCACACTCGTAAACGTTGAGCATCCTTAAAATAATTAATTTCTTTTTAATAATTCCGAAATTATTCCTTTCGTTAATTCTACAATTCATCGTTCTCCCAATGTTTTTGTAACAAATTTCTGAAAATGATCGACGGGCCACGTGTTGAAGACCCCTGATTTACGAACTGGTCTTAGGCCAGTTCGCTGGTTTCAAGCCCCCTCGTCGTGCAGTAGTCCGTTGTGCCTGTTCCATTTTGTATTTGTTGTTTGCAATAGTAGCTTTGATGGGGATGTGAAGCTGCTTACTCTTCCATTTCCTTCAACACATGTGTCTTGTTTTCCTTCGTTTCGAAGAGTAATAATAACCGGGTCGTTAGTAAGTGGATTGAGCCACCGGCCACCCATGCTGTTAGAGATCCCGAAAACGTTGGGAATCGTCCTAGAAACATTCTGTTATGGGTTCTTTATTCTTTATTATCGCCACTGCACTTCCCAGTACACCACCTAATAACGAATACGTTCTCGTTTATGGAACAGATAATAAGCCGATCGAGTGATTATTTCCATCGCCGTACAGTTCCTCTCTTCTTTATCCGCGGCCATTATGGAAGTTGTAGTTCGTGAAGTTGCCCGGTTTTAAGCGGCTTTGAAGCTACGTGGAATGGGAAGAGCGCGGAATCAGGTCAGCACACGCATTTTACCGAGCCATTCCACCCACTAACTAACTAACAACAATGAAGGCCGAAGCTATTCGATCTAATTTGGAAGGATTAACAGTTTTATCGGCTTCTCCCCTCTTTCTCGTTCGAGTTTCAAAAGGGAGGAGAAGCGGGAGGTTTGGGGGAAGAATCATTATTAAATTCCGAATAGCTGAAATCCATCTTTGGCTTTAGCGTGAAAATTACTTTTAGTCGTTCGATGATGGAGGGCGGAGATGTGTTTGTAGGGTGGCTGGTGGTGTTGTTAATGACTTCGTATTCACCCTCTGGTTGACTCTCTCTCTCTCTCTTACCCGATTTCTAAGAGATTTTCCGTAAAGTTACCTGATACTCATTGAACTCGTCAACGTATAAATTCAATTTTACGCTTTGGCTTAACGAGTTTCCGCGGTTTCTGATTGTGATGAGCACACATTAAGCCAATTACCTGGAAAGTATGTGCCCTTTTTTTTCCTGTTCTATCTTCCTATTTTTTTTCTTACTGTGTCATCCTTTTCTTTTCCATGTTGAATCTTTTAATCCCCTGAGATCCGTGTTTGCAGGTCTTAAACACTCTTTTTTTCGGATTTTTTTTTGGCAATATTCTCTTTTCCACTTGTTCTTGTGATTAGAAACTTCGCGGGGAATTAGATAGAGAAATCGTAACAAAGATACAATCAGAGGTTAAAATGCAGAACACGGCCTACCTTCATAAATCGCCAAATGTGGCACTCAATGCTATGATTGTTATGGTAACCCTACCGTAGAGGGGGCTTTTCAGATTGACGTCATTCCATCACAATCATCAACACCGACAAAAAAGAACTGAAATTCAATTTAAATATACATCAATATAAAATAATTCCCTGATAATTAATTCTCAATCAATGCATTGTTAATAATTAATAATAATTTACTATTAATTCTGAAAAAGAAATTCATTATTAATTCTGAAAAAGAAATTCATTATTAATTCTGAAAAAGAAATTCATTATTAATTCTGAAAAAGAAATTCATTATTAATTCTGAAAAAGAAATTCATCATTAATTCTGAAAAAGAAATTCATTATTAATTCTGAAAAAGAAATTCATTATTAATTCTGAAAAAGAAATTCATTATTAATTCTTAATAATAATTATTATGTACTACAAAATAAACGAATGACTTCTACAATGGCTTTTGAAAAACGAAAGAAAGAAAGAACAGCGTTAAACAAGGGAAAACCATTTTATCCGCATTCAATGGGTTTTTTTTTCTCAAACTTTCTTCCGTTTTTCGGATTTGAATATCTCAGTGAATATTACACTTGGTAACGTGGAATATTTTTAGTTGAAATCAGAAGAGACTGGGCAACAACTTTCTAATCAGGTTTTTGGGCACACCGGGAAGGTAACGCCGTAAAAAAAAAGTTAATTTATTTTATTTTAATAGCTACACTACCACTTTCTTTCAAACTGAGCACAACTCAGCTGTATCACCATCTATGGGTGATTTAGTACCTAGTGAGCTGTGCTGGAAGTGAAACTGTGTGTGTACCTTACAGTCTGAGTGCGTATGTAGTGCAGTGTTTGATTTTTCACTGCTGCCATCTATATTTCAGAAGTGAAGTGAGTAATGTGTTGTGATTGAATTTCATTTGTACTGTTTGTGGGTCTGTTGCTCTCTGTGGCGAGACTTTTCAAAGGGGAAATCGGCTCGCATTCGCGCCTTGAAGTTGAGAACGACAGGAAACCAACTTCAGCCGACCACTACTGTGGCGACGGTTATACAACCCCTTGCAACATGAAGAACATATATCTATCTGAGTACTACACTTTTTCTAATTGGAAGTAAGTGCCTCTAAAACCAACGGTTCGCCAGTAAAATGTCATACGCCCTGTTACCTATGCATCCTGTATATTGTAAGAAACAAACTTTTTGAAATTTGGCATATATTTTATATTATACATACTGTTAGTTTTTACAATCAAGTTAATATTTACAACGAAGGCAAATCCTTCCAATCTCTGTACAGTGCATATATGTCGGTATTTTTTGTTTTCGCACAGGTGTTTTTTCAGATAAAAAAAATCAAATAATTTGTGTACATAATATTGATATTACACTAATAATACAAACTGTAAATACAGTCGAATCCTGTTATAACGAACTCCAAGAGACCGGAGAAATCACTTCGTAATAACAAAATTTCGTTATAAAGGAATCCCAGGTTTCACCATTAGTCCTATGTAAACTTATCTGGGGGATTAGAAAAGGGTTCGTTGAAACGAGATTTTCGCTATAACGGTATTCGTTAAAACGGGATTCGACTGTATATGTATACATTTCCATTAACGAACTCACTGTGATATTTTATGTACAAAAATGTCAAGTAAAATATCGATTTCACAACCCTAACCATAAATTAACAAATTTTTATGACAAGTATAACGGTTTCCATTGAACTAACGTATGATTACATTTTTGTAGACCTATGGGAAGAACACCTTAGTCCCAGGGGGTCACAAAGCGAATGTACCTTATTAACGTGTATTTTTTGCGTTACTGTTTTTCTTTGCTATTGTTTCTGTCTTTTGTAGTGATTGTCATGATATTTGTCCAATGTTAAAAATATATATACATGTATATATTCTGGAATATATTTTTCATTAATTATGAATTTTCAATGGCTTGCGGAATCATTTTTTTAAAACAATTCAGGAACAATTTCTTTCGATAATTATGAAATCATTTCTTTCGATAATTATGAAATAATTTCTTTCAATAATTACGAAATTATTTCTTTCATTAATTCTAAAATTATTTCTTTCATTAATTCTAAAATTATTTCTTTCATTAATTCTAAAATTATTTCTTTCATTAATTCTAAAATTATTTCTTTCATTAATTCTAAAATTATTTCTTTCATTAATTCTAAAATTATTTCTTTCATTAATTCTAAAATTATTTCTTTCATTAATTCTAAAATTATTTCCTTCCGTAATAAAGAAATCATTTCGCTCATTAATCCTAAAATCATTGCTCTCATTAATCCTAAAATCATTTCGCTCACTAATTTTGAAATCACTTCATCACTAATTCTGAAATCCCACTTCACACACACACTTCACTAATTCTGAAATCATTTCTTTCAATAATTTTAACATTGTTTCTTCCATTGATTCTAAAACTATCGTTAGTTCTGAAATTATCTCTCATTATTGCTAACTAAAACTGTCATCAGTTCTGAAAGTAATTTTTTCATCGATTCTGGAATATATTTTTAGTTGCGGTTCATTCGCCAGTGTTTATATAAATTCCGTGTCAATGTAAACGTTTTCGTTGGCGGGCCACTGCAAAAATGATTCTAGTGCTGCATGTGGCCGTATGTTGACGATCCCTGGCCTGCACCAACTGGATCAATCAATTGAAGTGTCTGAAACGTTGAGAACTGCCTTTTTAAGACACAATTTAATCTGTATTAAACCTTCCTTAAAAGTAACTATCATATTCGATTTTCCGAGAGCTGCGGCTCCCATTACTCTTATCTCCACTGATCTTTATTTTCAAAGGCTTTGGGCGGAAAAGGGGTAACATGAAAGGCCATAGAGATATTTGAGCGCTTCCACCTTTGAAGTCCTTTTTTCTTGAAATCTCCATCAACGAGATGAAATTGAAAGCAAAAGCCGCCATCTAATGACTACCACGAAATTGATACAAAATATCGAAGAGGTAGGTGGTGAACAACAAGAGCAAAATAATTCCTTAAAGGCCAATTATTTTCAAATTTGTGGATGCTTTTAAACTGGAAAGACGTGAAATGAACATGTAACCAAATGCAATGATACCTCGGCTAACGAAGGCAATTCGTTCCAGAATCACGTTCGTAAGCCGAAATCTTCGTTAATCGAAACACGATATTTTCCCATAGGTTTCTATCGAAAATCGTTCAATTTTTTCCCGATACGGCCCAAAATTTAGAGATAAGTTTCTTAAAACATAACAACGAGCGCCAAAAAAGACAAATTGATCGAAAGCTAACATTAGCAGCTTCGACATTGAATAAATGAGAATTTATAGGAAGATGAGATGCCGAAGATCTTTTTTATTTTATGTAATATGTTATGGTAAACGTAATAAATCCGGGTGTTATGCATAATCGCCGAGCGTTTTGGTAAGTTTATTTATTTATTTATTCAATATTGCTTGGCAGAGGCCTATAAATGAATTTCCCTAAATTAGTCACTTTCACTGGTGCTTATGCTTATGCATAGTAGCCAAGCGTCGTTGGTAAATTCGATAAATATCCCTAAACTTATCACTTTTACCGGTGATTATGCATAATACCCAAGCGTCGCGTAGTTGGTAAACATGATAAATCGTACTATATGGTACACTTTACATAATAATTCATACGTATATTGTATTATTATATCAGGGTACGATCAAAATTTGTATCACTATATCGGGGTCCGACTATAATTGGGTAATTTTTTTGATTGATTCATTGGCAAATTTTTCTCTTTTTCTTGTACTTTTATAGGATAACAATAAATTTGATTTGATTTGAAAAACAAGTGTTCGGTACGCATACTCACACTTCCGGCACAACTCAATCGGTAGTGAATTGCACATCGTAACAGAGAGCACCAAGCCTACAACGGTACAATTATTCAATCATCACACTTCACTCATGGTTAGAAAAATTTGTAGCAGATGGCAGCACTACACAAAACAAACATTACACAGAAACAAACTTCACGTTAGCTTCACAACAAGCACACGCTCATTCAGGCATTTACCAATTCATTAGAAATTCCGTAGGGGAATGTGTGCGAGGTGCATATGCGGTTAAGTAGTAGTAGTAAGTTGCCCGGATAGACCGGAGTTGTGCGCCTTTTCAAAGGAAGAAAGAAAGAAGCACTACGCACAAAAAACAAGCATTACATAGAAACAAACTTGCCGGAAGGCGCACTACACGTACACGAACATTCCAACATGCGTCGATTCATTAGAAAGTTCCGCAGAGGAATGTGGACGAGGTGCGTGTGTGGTTTAGTAGTAGTAGTGCTAGCCAAATCCGTATTCGTTCGCCGAGGCAGGAATATCACGAAAAAACTTCGTTAGCCGAAAAATTCGTAAGTCGAGTTATCGCTGTATGTGTTATTCATTTTCATAATTCAAATATGACACCCGTTTTGAGTAAGTATGTGCGGAAATATTCAGCCCGGAGCGTAAAACATCTGCGGAATACGCTTCTTAAGCATTCTGTGGGCGAATGCGATATTTTTGCTTCGGAGAGAAGAATTCTTTGAAATTCTTCCTCCACACTCAAATATTAGAAATTCTTAAAAGAATTTCTACTTCCTCAATTTTTTTTGTAGTTGTTTCCTTTTCCCGTAAGAACTCATTACCACAATTTCCGGCCGAAGTACTAATTAAAGTTTCCCCATTTTTCGGAAGCGAAATTGAATGACAAATTACTTTGTGGGGTCGTGTATATCCGGCTCTTTATGACATAAAAGCCTTAAACTTATGAAGTTTCAGTTTTGTTTTCTGTCAAGTAAATTTCTTAAAATTTTGTTCTTACACAATAAGGCATGAAAAGAAAAATATCGAAGGATTGCGTGCTTGCACCAGAATTAACTGAGGGAGCTGAAACATGGCCACTTATACTGAGGGAAAACTGGACGCCCTAAAGATCAAGCGTACGCAGATTCAGTAAAAGGGCAGGAGGCGGAAGGAAAGGTCTGAAAAGAGCACAAGCAGAAGAAATTCAGAAAAAATTGTCAGGGGGGATATTTGGATAAGTACAGGTGGCAGATAACTAGAAAAAAAAACACCGGCGGAAGGAATTCAGAAAAAATTGTCAGTGGAGAAATTTGGAAACGCGCAGGTGGCAGATAATCGGAAAAAAGAACGCAGGAGGGAGAAATTCAGAAAAAAATGGCAAGAGGATGTAGACAGATATTCAGGGACATTCAGAGAAAAAAGGCAATGAACAGAGATTCAAAAAAAAAAAAAAAGAACAATCGGGTAGGTATTCAGAAAAAAAGAGAGCAATGGACAGAAGTTCAGAAAAAAAGACAAGTGGGGAAGATATTCAGAAGGAAGAACAATTGGTTAAAATTCAGAAAAAAGAATGAGGAGGCAGGTATCCAGAAAATTGGGGGCATTGGGAAGAAATTCTGAAAGAAGAGATGATAGACATTCTTAAAAAATACAAGGGGGCAAATATTCAGAAAATAGGAGAAATTGGCAGATATTCAGAAAAAAGAGGTTTAAACGATGAAACCAAGGCGGAGAGGGGGTGGAGGGCTGATATTCAGAAAAAAGAGAAAAGGGCAGAAATTAAAAAAAAAAAGAGCATAGGGCAGAAATTCAGAAATAAGAATATCGGAAGAATCTCTGCAAGCAGGAAAAAATTTAAGCATGCGCACTAAGATTGCCCACATACCTGCACCAAACCACTCTCCCCCCCCCCCCAGCTTTATTAGTTTACGCCCAAAAAATTATGGTCGGATACTTTTTTAAACAAACTCCTTAAACAATGAAAAACCATATACTTGAGTTAATTGAAAGGAAATATATCGCATTTCTCCCAGTTATACACCTAACATAGCGACATCTATATGTAGTTTCTGTTTCGATGTGACGCTATCCATCGGAAGTGATTGGAAATAGAAAGCCATAAACGTATCGGTACCGAATCCAAACAGTTTATATGCGAGTCGATTTGGTTGGATTAATGCTGATACTGTACGTTCGTGGTCATTATAATAAGACACTTGCCCTCCTTCGGATGAAAGTCTATTGTGGACACAAGGAAAAGTCCCGAAATGGCTTCTCATTTCTGGAATATTCGTTAACATTTCTGACGTGAACAAATTGCTCTGCATTCATCAAACTCCTAAACCGCAGTCAAACGAATCTTGTAGAAAGATTATTGGATCCCTGATGTATGGACGTGCGGTATGGACTCAGTGGTTGCGAGAACCAATGGGCTCTCCCTCTCCGTGTATCAACAGAGCCTCGGATAAACTAAATACTCGCTAATTAACGTTTCCCTTTCACTGGGCAACATTTCTCAGATTCCATCGGAACGATGGTGTGTAGAAAAGAGGAGCGGCGTGTGTGTGTGTGTGTGGAAATTACTTTGAGATGATTGATTACCACTTGAAAGTCACTTAGCCAATGAATTTATCGGGCTTCTTAATGAATAATAATTAGCATAGAAGTCTCCTTTTTGGAATTTCTTTCGAGATGATCATTGATTGGGGGAAATTCAATGCACAAAGTGGATTTTCCCCTCTTTAGGGAAATTTCATTACTCTTTGACTCAATTTATACGAACATTTGTTTCATTTTCTTTAGCGAAAATATACCGAGAAAGAATAATATAGTTATATATTTATTCCTTATTCATGGAGAACGTCGTATCACTGAGAAAGAAGCTAAGTTGCCCTGTTACCTGTATCTTTAGCTGCCCCGTCTTGTTATAAATATGTTCTGTTTTTTTGTATGTTTTCAGTCTTTTCAACAGAAATTTTATCTTAATTGAAATAATGGGTAAAGACGCTTTGAAGTTTTATGATTATAATCGTCCCAAAGTTGACGGGCCCTTTGAAAAATGAATCGACAGAGAACGGGAAGCGATAGAAAAAAGCCTCGTTTGATGCATTGGGTGCTTGGGAAAGCTGTACATTTTCTGTCAGACGGAATTTCAGAATTGGTCAGAAGTTTTTTAAATAGATGGCACACAAATATAAAAAACACTAAAATATTATATTTTCATGATGTGCACCTTGGTAGCAACACCAATGATACAGTCTCAGAATTCGCAGAGACCCGTTTGAACGACTCAGGCTGGATTATAAAACTACCGTATTTTGCTTGTTCATTGGAATTTAGAGGAACCTGTTAACAAACTTTGTAACTAATTTTAAATTTCTGTCGAATTCAACTCACGTCATTCAATCAAATGCACACATAATTTTGCGTTTGCAGAAATTATTTTATATACATATACACGCACGCACGCCGTCTTTGGGCTAATGTTACGTTACGAGCTGTTGCTGAGTTAGGAAGCTGTCTACAGCACAGTCCCGTTCATCTTAAACATATGTTCTAAGGAAAGAAAATGTCTGCGCTTTGTAGCTTAATGGTAGAGCACTCGCTCTGACTGCGAAATGTTGGTGGTGTCATTTCCTACAGAGTAAAGTGAATTTTCTTCCGAAATCATCTTCGCTTGTTATCCGAGCAATTTTACTTTGTGGGGCTTTTTCTTTCATTCTCTTCACAAGGTCTCACAAGGGCCACTTCTTAAGCCACTTGATGGCACTGCCAAGGACCGCCAAAAACTCACGTATACGGGCCTGATATCGTTTGCAAAAATGTCCTCATTTTTGCATCCGTAATACTAAGATCGAACTACTGCAGGTTAACATGCATAACGAGGAAAAGCATATAGCACTTATTCGATCAACTTGATGTCCATTTGGATAAAAATATTCATCAATGATCGTTTTAAGTCACATGTTCTAATTTTTATTGAAAAAGGTTCTAATGTTTTGCAGCAAAGAGTTATTTACATTTTAAGTCACATTCAAGCTACTTTTTGACTAGATGAATATTTCCCGGTCTAATTATCCCTCGTGTGCAGAAAATGACCGTAGTGCGACAAAAATGATCAAATGATGAATATCACATTTTATTTGGTGATGAGATTTCTAATTTCTAGAAGATTTCTGAGATTTCTAGAAGATATAAATGCAAATTATAATAGCCATGCCGTAAATCCAAACTTTCATACTTGACCATTTAATAAACCACACTCGGAAGTTTCTGAGATTTTCTTATAATTAAATTTGTAATAAATGTGCACTTTTCATAAAAAAAAACACTTGAGAACACATGACAAACACTTTACAGCAAACTCGCATTCTCATTCTCCAATTGGTTGATTTTGTATTAATTTTTTGAATGCGTCTTGTTCGTTGTAGTTCACGCTATTCATTGATTTCAAAAAATCGCGCTCTTTTTTACTTTACTACCGGACGAGGCCCCACTCCCCATCTGACAGATATCAGAGGGTTCCCGAATGTTGGACATTCTTTCAATGCAAAAAAACCCAAATATATAAGATGCCAGAATCTGCTAATTTCATACACGACCTACTTCATCAAACACCAACTCCGGCCATACCGCTATGTTGCCAGTTACTGTCATTAATGAGTTGGGTTGGAAATGAAGGGGGACATCTATATGTGGTCGCCTCCAGCTCGTCAGGGAAAATGTCTATATTCTTTCCTAGGTTCGCACCGGGGACTTGACGGTAACCTTCACGGCGGTAGACGAGCATCTCACCACCACGCCACTCGGATGCATTCATGCACGATCTGCAAACACCCGGTAGCATTCATTTAAATATTCTAACAACTCTCCCCTTCAAACGCCATTGGTTAGTTATACTACGGCTGTAGATCGAGATCTTATATATATATATAGATATATATTTTCACAGTGAAGGCAATTTTCTACAACTATTTCGTTTAGATCAGTGTTCTTTAACGTTTTTACAGCTACGGACCGGTGGAAGCAGCTGAATAATTTCGCGGACCAGCAAAAAGTAAATAAATGGGAAATATACATAATTTGCAGAGATGGGCAAAAAAAATAAATAAATAGGATGTTTAATTTGTAAGTAGACAAAACATAAGTAAACGCGGGAAATAATGTGTCCGACGAAAGACAAATGTTTGGGAGAAATAATTTGCGGACCGGTAAAAAATAAATAAATAAATTTGCGGACCGACAAAAATGTCAATGGGAGACATAACTTGACCGGCAAAAAATATATAAATGACAGAAATAATTTGTGGGTCGACAAAAAACCAAAAATAGAAATAATCTGACTGGTGAATGATGAATAAATGAGAGAAATAATTTATGGGACCAAAAAATATGTAAATGAAGTAATATGCGGACTGACAAGAGTAGATGGGAGAGATACGATTTGCAGATCTCTAATGGCTAATAGAGGAATAAGAACCAATACATAGAAAAACGGTGCTACATAAAACAAATCTAAGATTATGTAAGCGGCAATATATGAAATGGTCGAAATGTTGCATGGATCGGCACGTTTCATGGACTAGCGTTTTAAATCAGCGTTTCTCAACCTATGATCAGCGAAGATAAAGCAGGTGGTCCGCAGGAAAACTTTTAATTTGGTTTTAATTTAATGAAATATCATTCAATAGTATGTGCAATTGATATTAGTCGTATTCTTATAGGTTCAAAATACGAAATAGGACTTCAGGGTAACCCTATTTGATCGAGGGGAAAACTACGGGAAATTATAATTCTAAATATGGAATATCACTAATTTTCACCAAAAAATTAAATTTTTGACAAAATTAAATTTATTGCGAATTGCAGTGAACAAAAATGTAGTCTATTTTATGATATATATTTTATTTTGGAAAACATGGGAAAATGTTTCATGAATACAGCGAAATGCCGGACATCGCAGAATGTAGCCTTATGTCGAAAAATCAATAATTATTGCTGAAATGCTGAAAATGCACCAGTTAGTGAAAAAAAATTAATTCAACTGAGATCGCAGTGAATCACAATGTAATTCGTGGACGGATGTAATTTAAAAACGTTAAACACGAGAAATACGCGAAATGAATATTTATAGCCATAAATGCCATAATGTAACTTATAATTGTAAATGAACATTATCTTCATTAATAATTTCAGTAAAGCAGCTTACAAACTGAAACAAGCTTTGTTGAAGGAACGGGGCAACTATGTAAAAAAAAAGTCGGTAAGACTTTAATGAATGAGACTTTAAGAAATGGTTTTTTTTTCTATGGTCCATATAGCGTATACAGTCGAATCCCGTTTTAACGAATACCGTTATAGCGAAAATACGTTTTAACGAACACTTTCCTAATCCTCCAAATAAGTTCGCATACGAATGCTAGGTAAACTGGAATTCCTTTATAATGAAATTTCGTTATAACGAAGGGATTCTTCCGGTCTCGTGGTGTTCGTTATAATGGGATTCGACTGCATGCCAAGTTTCAATGGAACACGCCCACCAGCACGGGTGCTACATTGGTCTGAGCAGTTTCAATATACTGAAAACCAGCTATGGTGGACGTACTCCATTGAAAGTTGGTATATACGCTATGTGGACCGTGGAAAAAAAGGAAAATGCAATAGAAAAGCTCCACTTTTTCATATTTTGGTTAAAAACTAAACTATTTTTTATTGCATAAATTTCTCTCCCATTATCCCATTAAGATATCCTGAAAATTTGGCTGTGTTTGGATGAGTAGTTTTTGAGAAAAACTATTCAGAAGTACAGGAACTTTAACTACTAGCCATTAATCCAGTCATTAATGGGTTAATGGTTACACTACTGTAAGTTAGTGTTCCGTCGAATTGTTGCCGACATTTTACTAGCCCTTGGGTACAGAAAGGTTGAGAAACCCAGCTTTAGATATGTGGAAATTTAAAAAAAAAATGTATTTCACAACAAATTTCTTTTTATTCACATTTCTTAAAAGTCTTACGAATACCAAAATGTAGCGAGTCCACGATTTTTTTGGACACCGGTGTGCAAAAGGGCAGAATAATCTTCACGGGTCATTTATCCTCAGAATCCGGAATCCGATTCCTGCCCCCTCCATATTTTCGGAATAAAATGACATTCAATAAATTCCAGCTTTATCCTTTCTTCCTTTTTTCTAGGAGCATTTAAAAGAAAAATACTATAACTAATAAATTATTATTTCTAGTTTCTTCAAGACAGAAAAGTTTTCTTGAAGACAAATTATAGGATTTCGATGAATAAGTTCGAACTCATTCCTTAATATATCGACTGTTTAATCGACAAAAGCACGAGAGAAATCGTTAACGATTTTTATTACTACAAAAGTCGTCCATATTGTTTTCCGATATTCTCAAAAGCTGACAAAGAAACGATCCGAAAAGGATATTCCATCATTCATGTACGTATTAAAATGATTTTTTCCGTTTCCTGACGAATATTTCTGAAAAGACGGGATCAC
Source organism: Pholcus phalangioides (assembly GCF_987345545.1). NCBI lineage: Eukaryota > Metazoa > Arthropoda > Arachnida > Araneae > Pholcidae > Pholcus > Pholcus phalangioides. The sequence goes on along the minus strand of NW_028301620.1, from coordinate 7,557,286 downwards.
TAAAATTATTATTCATAGTCGTACCACCAATACTGCTATTACTTGTGGAATGAGTAGCGTGATAAATGTTGCCCATACTAACGGGATATTCCAAGTGTTCTTACGTAATATTGGATATCATTTTTTTTTCTTAAATAAAAAGGTCCCGTTTTCCCATATTTTCAATTTCGAATTTGTAATCTGAACTGAAATCATGGAAAAAGAAAAAATTTCATAACTTATAAATGACATTACCTCTACCTCCGGTGGTAAGCTGTTCCATTTATTGACAACCCTATTAGAGAAAAATTCCCCCTGCGACACCATAACCTTGCTTTGTCCCTTACCAATCGATACTGGTGTCCCCAATCGACTGCTTTTACAAGGGGACACCATATTGTCAATAAATGGAATAGCTTACCCCCGGGGTAGGAAATTGTAACACAATTGACACGTTTAAAAAGAAATACGATAAACATGTTGGGGTAAATCGAGAAGCTATCAATTCTTAGAATCAGACAACCATAAGTATTCTTTATGGGCATTGTATAATATTTTATCATGTGTATATATATTTTATCACGCGTACATATTGTTTATAATTTTTCTAATTACATTTCTAATTGGGTTGCTTTATTTTTGAAATATATGACATCCATATTTGTTATGGGCATCTTTTTCTCAGCCATTTCGTTGGGCATTTTGCCTGTTGTGGTGTTGTATTTGTATTTGTATTACGATAATCATGAAAATGTGAATATTCACCATGTTTCCGAAAGTCCGTATCCTTTTTGGAGTTTAGACATCTCTTATTTCTGGAAAAATACTGGCGAATTGTTCTGAAATTTCGGTCATATATACCCTACATTGGTAGTCAACATTTCCAGTGAAAATTCAGCCATGAGTGGGGGAAACCAGCAAAAAATTAAATAAGAAAAACATGTTTTTTATTAACCCTGAGCACAGAAAAAGCTTCAAATGATTTGTAACTTTGAAAAAATATTTTACTACCTTTGTGCATTTTCGTAAATACATATTCACGAAAATGTAAATGTTTCCTATAAAAAATTTAAATTTTCATCGCATAATATTGCTTATGACATGACGAGTTTTCAACCAAGTTTTACCAAATTCACAAAAGATATGAAGCTATACATGAGACATACTGCGTAGAAATTTAAAATGTGATAAATTGTTATTGAATAAAATATGAGTATTTTTAGTAAATGATCATTAATTGCGCATTGCGCAAGAAATACAAATTTTATTTTTCATAATTTGATTGCTAGATATATAATACACCTCATACAAAATTTCTAACTGAATATTATTGAAATTCAGAAAGATATACTACGTGGTACTTGTGAGCTGTATAATATAATAAATATTTGTTATTTCAAAACTTGCTGAAAGTGATTGAATAATGAGGAATTTTCCCACATCCCTTTCATAAAGGAAGTGTGAGTGCCGTCACATTTTCGTTTTTCACAAAATGGCAGGAATAAAACTTGAGCAACGCTACTACATTAAAATTTGTTTGAAGGTTGGTGATTACCGCGAGTAATATATATAAATATATAAGTAATAATTCAGTAATTCTTTCAACACAATGACTTTGTAGGCTTTGGTGGGTATTTGTGCAATTTTCTTGAAAATCAAACATGTAGCTTCCAGTAGCACATTCAGCACCTTCCTCTCTCGGAGTCAAGAACACCCAAGAATGGTTTTAGATCGATGTGCTTGAATTCGTGTTCACAGCTGCCTTCTAGCAGTTCCGACTCTTCCACCCATCGGATTACAAACTGTGGACTGTTCCTGTGTGTTTGTGACTCAGTGGCTTTAAAAATTTCGTTATTCTATATGCTGACCATATTCCATCGAAAACAGTTACGGAAAAACTCACATGATAATGATTTCTGGATCTGAGAGGGCGGCAGAAGTTCTAAAAACGGAGGGTGACAGAAAATTAATAAGGGACAGCAGTTCAGAAATCCTCAACACTGAAAAATACGGGATGCAACCGACGTTCACCAAAAATTGTGGCTAAACGGCGAAGATATTTCCTAATGGGAGGGATGTTGCATATCGCAGTGAGTTGGAATGTGTTTTATGAATAATAAAAAAACAACAACAACATATCGATATTTACAAATGTATGAGGATCAGTTTTTTATCTTTATTTACAAGCATAAGAGAGTACAGTAGTAAAATTTTTAAGTTAGGAAAATTGTGTTCATCAACGATTTCTGTAACGGTTATAAATTTAAGTAAGCTTCGTTTTAAGGACAAGGGGAAAAACAGATAATTTTCATAAGAAAGGCGGGACTGAGGACTGGACATAAAACTGCAGGAAAATGTGACAATGTCTAATAAAATTCGATTTACGAGTATATTAGTCACCGGTGATATACGGGGTGTTATGTAAGTGTTAATGTGGCCTTTATCTCATCAAGCGAATACAGGTATGATTCCTGTTTGCAAAATGCGCAAAAGGCGTTAAAAAATTACCCCGTATCAGTTTTGAAAGTGAAAATACAGAGAGTATATAACAAAGTAAAAAAATCTAATCTTAATCTACGGCCACCTGTCCTCTAACGTCCAATTAGGAAGTTATAGCCCTGTTCTTTCTGAGTCCAATAAAAGAGATTCTAACGAGTATTAAACTGCAGTATTCGCTGAATATTCAAATTCAAAAATCGGAGAAAAGTAATGAAAGAATAGCAAAAAATTAAGGGACAACGCTCCTTTCCTTCCTTTATGCTGTCCTTTTCTAACTTTGCTCCAATTTTTGAATTCGAATGTCTCAGCGAATATTCCACTTAGAAACGTGGGATGTTTTTGTTGGCCTCAGGAAAGACAGAGCAACAACTTTCAAATCGAAAGTAAGAGAACGGGAGACCGTATAAAAAAATTTAGATTTTTCGTGATTTTTCATGGTCGCTCATTTTGGTTCGAACGACCCACGGATCTCTTACGAGTTGAATGGTGTTACTATCCCGGATGCAACTAGGGTCACCGATTTGGGAATTCTCATTGACGAGCGACTTAGGTTTTCTGAACATTGTTCAGCGGTGGTCAAAAAATCGAATGGAATGCTTGGTATCATTTTCAAAAAGGTCTCTTCGCGTTCTCCTAAAGTCATTCTTCCGATTTTTCGAGGCTTAGTTCGTCCTGGACTGGGGTATGCTGTAAGGTTTTGGAGACCATACCTACAGAGGGACATAGACTTGGTTGAAGGGGTGCAGAGAAGAGCTACGCGTGTCCTTATTGGCACACAGGGCTTGAGTTATGAAGAGAGACTTCATTTTTTGAATATGTTTACATTGGATGAACGCAGGTGTCGAGGAGATATGATCGAAGTGTTCAAAATTTTCAATGGGATGGATAGGATGGACCATGAACTTTTAGTACACCGCCAATCGACTGCTTTTACAAGGGGACACCAGTATCGATTGGTGAGAGGGTGAGAGACAATGCAAGGTTATGGTGTCGCAGGGAATTTTTCTCTAATAGGGTTGTTAATAAATGGAATAGCTTACCCCCGGAGGTAGTAAATTGTAACACAACTGACACGTTTAAAAAGAAATACGATAAACATGTTGGGGTAAATCGAGAAGCTATCCATTCTTAGAATAAGGCAACCATAAGTATTCTTTGTGGGCGTTGTATACTATTTTGTCATGTGTATATATTGTTTATAATTTGTGTTAATTGCATTTTTAATTGGGTTGGTGTTTTTTTTTTAAATATATGACATCCATATTTTTATGGGCATCTTTTTATCAGCCACCTCGTTGGGCATTTTGCCTGTTGTGGCGTTGTATTTGTATTTGTATTTATTTCATTTTTTACACACCGTATTTTCACTCTCAAAACTGGTACAGCGTTATTGTTGAATGCGTTTTGAGCGTTTAAAAATTTAAACTAGACTTCTACGAGGGGTAGTTGATGAGAGAAAGGCCGCATTAGTACTTACAAGACACTCTGTATAACAAAAATAGAAGTTATATAGAGGTTTCGCTGTGAAGAGATTAACACTTAAATGGCGGCTTTACATATGTGTAAATTGTTTTTTAAAACGTTCATTACGGCAGCCAGTTCGAAGATAACTCAGAATTGCCTTTGCATATGCGTTGAAATAATTTTATTTCCATTTTGCATTTTGAATTTCTCCCAATTAACAACAAGCCATTGTTGCTGACCATGTGTGGCTGCGATTTCGCTAATTTGTTGAACTGTTTTGCTTGCATTTCTTTTCTTTTTGACCTTGAAGTTTGCGATCCGAATATGTTTCTTACTATTGTTTGAAATGCAAAGGTAATTATGCATGTGGAAAGTAATACTACTTTAATACTTTTACGAACGATTTTTGAGGTTTTGCACGTCTTCAATGATGGCCTGTATAAGCAGGTCAATTCGAAAAATTGGCTTTTTAAAGGAATTTTTTCTCCCAATAATAAATGCGATAAGTTATTGCTTCGACCCAGAAATTTCACTCTAATACTAAAATGATTGTAAAAAAAATCCTAAGAACTATTCGGTAAATTTCTTTAGTTGTGATACAAAAACTATGATGATTTCATTTTCTCCCCTCGCTTTCTCTTCCCTAAAAGTGGAGAAAATGATGTAATCATCATTAAGCATACGCTTCTCTACATTAATAAGAAAAAAAAATTGATCGCGTTTACATTATTTGAAATTGGTTGTTTATCGGGAAAATACTCGCGTATACAGAAATCGATTATTTAGTTTTGAATTAAGGGACCCCCCCCCCCCCCCATACCTTTTAACACGTTGTTCACCAGTCACGTGTTAACTCGTGTTTTTATATCTTTACGCGTAGCCGATCTGTGATGATGAGTGATCTTTTTCTTGAAAAAATGGGCTTGCAATGTGTTGACGTGATGAAAAAGAGTAAAAAACTTTGCTCTAGTAGAAATATCATTAAACCATTGATTTTTTTTCAAATTTGATACACGTATTTTCCATTATATATGCTATGCAATGACAACGGAAGTTTTTACATATCTTTATTATTCATTTTTTGTGAGCAAATTTTCAAACACTAGGAAAAAAAATGTAATATAGATATTTTATTTTATGTTGAAATTTGATATAAACATCTGATGTAGCAAAAAGTAAAATTGATGAGGACATTATACTTTTTGGATTAGAATCTGCACATAGCCGATAGCAAGACAGACGATGATAAGATTAAAATTTGAATACAAAACGAATCGACGATTATACACTGCTCAAAACAATTAGGGGAGCACATGGTTTTAACAAAATTACGCAAAGATGTATACCGATAAGTAACATAAAATGAATCATCCATAATTGAAAGCCTAGCAGGAAACGGAAGAAGAAAACTTCATATGCAAATCAAAGTTCATGACGTCAAAAACCAGAAAAAGGAGATAAGGGCAGAAATCGGGATGTTGCAGAAACGTCTGTTTTACTGCCGTAACTGTCAAATTCGATTGCGCAGTATTTTTTTTTTTGAGACAAGTTGACTTGAGGATGTCTCAACAACGTGATTTAACGGAATCCATGGCATGGCGTGTTATAGGCAGACTGGAATCCGGGCAAACACAACGTAGTGTCGCGGACGCTGTTGCAGTCGCCAGAAGTGTTGTTGCAAGGCTGTGGAATCGATTCCAAGAAACAGGAAATGTTAGACGTCGACCAGGGCAAGGTCGGCCACGCGCCACTACAGCAACTGATGACCGGTATGTACGGTTAACAGCCCGTCGAAACAGAACATAGAATGCTACGCAGCTGCAAAGACGGTTGCTCTTGGCAACAGGACGAAGGGTGTCCAGCCAAACAGTACGTAATCGGCTTCATGAGGGAGGGCTCTATGCACGTAGGCCAATGGTCTGCATTCCGTTGACCCCACGCCACTGTGCGGCCCGAAGAAGATGGGCTGCTGAACATCGAGATTGGGAGCAACATGATTGGAGCCAAGTGCTGTTTACAGACGAGTCCCGATTCAGTCTGGAGTGTGACACCCGACGTGTTCTGGTATGGAGGGACAGGGGCACTCGAAATAACCCCGAATTCGTTCGTGAAAGGTCACAATACAGACGGGATGGTTGGATGGTATGGGGTGGAATCAGCATAGGCGGACGTACGGACCTGCATATCATTCGGAATGGCACTTTGACGGCCCGAAGGTATGCAGACGAGATACTACGACCTCATGTCATCCCTTACGCTGGAGCCATTGGAGATTCCTTTGTTTTACAGGATGCTCGACCGTATAGAGCTCGTCTGGTGGAGAACATGCGTGAAGCTGAAACAATACAGCGTATGGAATGGCCAGCGTGCTCTCCTGACCTGAATCCAATGGACGACGCATTGCTGCGCGACCAACGCCGCCTGTTTACTGTCCGAGACTTGCAGATTGCACTTCTTGAGGAGTGGAACAGTATTCCCCAAAGTCTGATCGGTAACCTCATCGCATCCATGGCAAACAGGTGTGCAGCAGTCTTAGCTGTTCGAGGAGACCACACGCCCTATCAAAACTCATGCATCATGTCTAAACAGTACTTTTTTTTATCGTTTACATGTAACCAAATTGTTGCCCTAAATCATCTTTTCATGTTTTTTCCATATTTTCAAAGAATTAAAGCTTAATTCCAAATTTTTTTACGTCTTTTTTCTGTATTGCGCATTGATACGCGTGTACTACCCATTGTATGCCAATACGTGGCTGTCTCGCACGGTTTTCTTCACTTTTTTGCTCGCTCCCCTTATTGTTTTGAGCAGTGTATTATTGACAACTATTTCCAACTCTAAATTCATTTCAACATCCATGTACATGTATTTGTGCGTGTATACTCATATATATATGTATGTATTATTCACTTTGAAAGGATTTAATTTTCATTTTCGATCAAAACCCGCAGTGAAATCACGTCACTGTATGTATATATTAAGAGATTTCTGTTATCAGTCTTTCCGGTTATCCGTCACAGCCCTGGTCCGGGACGGTGACGGTTATATATAATCGAAATTTCACTGTAATTTTTTTTACCCATTTCTCGTGCTCAGCACAGTACCACCTCCAGCTTCGTACGCCAAGTCTCTCCTCAGGAGAGACATGATAGCAAAGTGGCAACTGGATTGGGATACACCGGAGGCATCAGGAAGATCAACTCATGAAGTTATAAAGAAAGTAGATACTAGGAGCAGGGGCTGGTCACGCGAGCTCATCTTATTTGTCACCGGTCATGGACCTTTCCCGGCAAACTTACATCGCTTTAAAGTGATTGCCAGTGGCAAATGTTCTTGTCTTGAGCCTGGCACGCCCCTGCACTACGCCACATGCTGTCCAGAAACGACACCCTATCACTTCCGTTCGCCGGCTGCCCATCTACACAGACCATGGATGCTTGGCATACTACGTGGAGAGGAATCAAGAGAAAAGACAAGAAAAATGGTGAAATTCCTTGAGGAACATCCTGGGAAGATAAGGGATCCGTCTCCTCCAGCTCCTGCAACTCCGGTACCAGCACCTACTTGTTAAGGAGATCGCCGCGTCTTCACCCTGACAGTGCGCTGCCCGAGCGCAATGGGGTGCTCTGCCTTTCTGTCAAACAATCCTCAATCAATCAAATTTATTTATTTATTTAATTTCAATTTATTTATTTATTTAATTTAATCAAATTTCTGATTGCGCCTTTGCGATATGATTTTATACAACTTTCCATGATTATTTATTATCCGTGGCCGTTGCACTTTGACTTTAACTTTGAGATTAATATTTGATTCTTCTTTTTACATAATTCTTAATTTCCTTTCACTATATGTAATCTTTGACGTATCAATAAATAATGGTTTTGCCGGAGATGCCCTGGACCTCCCCTTTTCGGGGGGATTACAAATATCATTTAACAATTGATAACAAGTAGGAGAACCCTAAACAACTTTGAAAAAATGCGCACAGTTGTCAGCTAAGCAAAAGGCAGCCATCTTCGCCAATCGGTACATCTCCGACGTTCAACGCCATGCAAAAAAAACCAAAAAAAAAACCGCCCTAATTTTTGCCTGTTTTGCCGCATAATGCCCATCTGATGCATCCAAGGGTATCTAAAATTACTGAATTCATAATAAATTTATAAGTACGATATCGATATATTTATTACATTTACAGATACGCTTTGCATAAAATATAGGAGAGAGAATCTAAAACTTAAAAGGAGGATTAATTTTTAGTGGCCATAAAGTTTTTCCGCTGCGAAATATTTTTATTATATTGTGTCCAGAAAAGTCCCGAAGTTTTCTGGGAAAGTTTTTGTTTTATTCTTATTATCGGGAAGAAGTGAAAGAAGAAAGTTTTATTTGTTGAAGAGGCTGTTGCGTTACAACGTCAAGTAATAGCAGCGATAACAAAAGAAAGATGCAGCAACGGCCGACGTCTTCGGTCGATATGAAGTAGTCTGAGAATGTTCCTGCCACGTAAAGACATACGTATATATACGGTGTATAAAATAGAAAATGGAAGATAAAGACGGCTGCGCCGTGTAAGAGCGGGGCGAAAGAAAAAAGAAATACCGTATATATACGTTCTCGTACTTGTCGATAAGGAATGGCCAGTTTTTTTATTTTTCGTTTCGGGTGTTTTTCGGATATAAAATTCGGCATTTGATACGATTCTCGAACCATCCAAAAAGTTTTTTCATGAACTTGTAAAAGTTATTTCCCAGACTTTGTATGTTGCCAGAAAATTTTCCCCGTATCCATCATTTTAATTTCAGATGTTTCCGATCGAGTTCTGGCATTTACTTCGCACAAAAACTCTGGTAAATATCCAAAACTTACGCGCATTCATTGATAATATTTTTATAGTATTAACCGGAACTTGTCTGATATTTAAGGGGGGGGGGTCTCAAACCTTTTAACATGGTGAAAAACTATGTTCTCGTAGAAATATCATTAAAAATACCATTTAACCATTGATTTACGTCAAAGTTTTTTTACATGTTTTCGAGTGTATGTGCTGTCTTCCGTGATATAAAATTTTACATATCTTTGGTACTTAATTTTTTTTGTACAGTAAATTTTCAAAGAAATGCATTAAAAACAGCTTGCATACGTGATAAAATAGTATTACATCAATGTAATTGAATAAAAATTTATTCAAACTGTATAAAGAAAACTGTTTATATAGTTCATGAAATAAAGAGAAAAAGATTCAAATTTGATTGACTCAATCTTATTCAAAGTTTTTTAAATTTTCATTAAATTTTGTTCCCATTTTTTAAATTTTTTTGTTAAATTTAAAATTTAATGTTAAATAATAGTGAGTCAATGAAATATGAATAATCTAAAACGCTTTATTTAATGAGCTGAACAGTTTCCTTTGAATAAAAATATCAATTCAAAATATATAATTACATTGATGCCATGGTATTTTATCATGCACGCAGGCTGTTTTAAATGCATTTCTTCGAAAATTTACAAAAAAAAAAAAAAAAAAATTAAGTATCCAAGATATGTAAAACTTTATACCAGCATAGCATAGCACATACAATTAACAGCCTGTATAAAAAATTTGAAATAAACCGATGGTTAAATAGTATTTTTAATGATATTTCTATTAGAACGATATTTCGGGAACCCCCTTAAGATGCTTCGTACGATGGTTTTTAGAAGTATAGGTCATTCGGAAATGTACCAGTGCTATGCAATAAGGGCTGTTTCATGCAAGCAGACGTCATGCGTGACGTCATTGTTCAAACAGAACCGAGCCGGTGCGCTCGTATCAGGTTATTGGTATACCTAGCATTTGTCAATTTCGGTTGAAAGTATGGAAGACAGATGGCAGCATCAGCAAGAACACGAATCAAACACAACTCGAACAACATAAATACGTTAGGTGCCCCCCCCCCCAACACACACACATGCGCGCACACACTCCGGCATGTACCGATTCGTCAGGAATTCAGCAGAACAATGTGTAGGAAGAACATGTATTGCTAAATAGTAGTAGTAGCTCCGAAACCACGCCCACTTAGCCAAGATGAGAAGAGCGACTCCAAAGGGACGGAACTATAGGCTATAGTCCTGAAAGATGCAGGGTGGACGGAGAAGGTCTGGAAACATTTTAAAAATTAATTACTAATCAATTAATTGACATAAATAAATTCGGTTTGCACAAAATACTTGTCATGGTTTAGAGTTGTTTCTGATACATAGATCAGAATAAAAGATCAAATTTCACTCACAGGTGGCGCTGTAAAACGAAAAAGTAGACATAACATGATTTACAGAAAGTGCATGATTAATTTTTATGATGATTTGCGTTACATAAAACTATCACATTTCAATATGAGCATCTTTTTTTAGCTCGAGCTAATCTGAACGGGTAAAAGGGTGTTCATGTTAAAATATGGTAGTTTTTATGTGACGTAAAATTGTCATACACATGAATTATGAATTTTTTGTATTGAATTTTATGTGTTATGTTATCTAGTTTTTCATTTTCCAGCGCCACCAGTGATTGAAATATGAACTTATTTTTAAATTTATTAAAAAAAAAAAAAAAACTACAAAACTGTATGCGCTATAATAAGTATTTTATTGCAAACGGTGGAAATGGTTGATATGTTATCAATTTTTAAAATGTGTGCAGGACATCTCGTCCACCTTATATATCAATGAAAATGGCTGACCAATGTATGCAATACGAGACGATTCAGATGCTTTGATAGCAGAAATATCTCGATTGACTTCATCTTCACCAATTGCTCTCATTCGGTTCTCCTTCCCCCCCCCCCCCACACCATCTCTGCAATCTTATATCGAACTCCAATACAAGCATCAATTTCTTTCCACAGAAACTAAGAGGGAGTCCAATCTCTTCAACTCAATACCCATAAGAAAAGGGTGAGGGGGACGGACGGAGTAGAATCTAGTTCGGTTTATCCCCCAGGGGACATACTGTACATATAACCAGTCGAAACGAAAACAATTGTTTTCCGCTTCTGAGCAGCTGCTGCTTCTTCTCGATCCAATGTTCTTCTAGACGGGAAATAGTAATTAGGGGCGGTGGTCAAGGCTTTTGGACAAACGGACTGCATCTGAGAACAATCCGTTGGGAATTCGGATAGTCATAGGATTCTAAGGAAAAAAATATGGTGGATATGGTGGTAGTGGCGGTGACGGAATAACGCGTAACACCTCCTAGAAATCGATGAAGGCGGCTCTAAAAATCACTCATTTGTGTCCACGTGGAAGCAATCGGGCTGGTTCAGCTTCAGCCTGTATTGGCAAGGCCTTGACATCTAGGGATGTGTCGTGAGAACTTTCTCTCAGAAGTATTTTTTATATCTTTTTTTAAATTGCTTTTTAATGAATCATATAATGCAAATAAATTATTAATGCACCGTAAATCGACTGCTTTTACGATACTGGACACCAGTATCGATTGGTAAGGGACAATGCGAGGTTATGGTGTCGCAGGGAATTTCTCTCTAATAGGATTGTTAATAAATGGAATGGCTTACCCCCGCGGGGGTAATAAATTCTAAACTCAATTGACACGTTTAAAAAGAAATACGATAAACATGTTGGGGTAAACCGAGAAGCTCTATTCATACTTAGAATAAGGCGACCACAATATTCTTTATGGGCATTGTATAATATTTTATCGTGTATATTTATAGTCTTTAGTTTTTATGATTGCATTTTATTTGGGTTGTTGTATTTTAGAGAAATATACAACATCCATATTTGTTTTTCTTTATTAATTTAACAATACACAAATATACATATGAAATTGAGCGCGCACACAACAAACAATAAAGACATCTGTGTGGCCCCAAGGGACAATTGTCCTTCCAGGAAGCCTATAAGAATTATATCTTATCTATTTACACAAGCAAAATAAGAGATAAAAAAAAAATTAAATTAAATAAGAAATAAAAAGAAGAAATAATAATTATAAAAGTAATACAATGAGTGATACATATATATATTTTTTCTTTTCTCTCTTCCTTTGAATATTTCTATTTGTTTAGCCGCCAATTTGAACCAAAGTACATTACAATGTTATTAGGTTTTGTATTTGCATGAAGACATAAAGCAATGGGATAAAATTTATCAGAGAAAAAAATATAAAATAGACGATCGTAACTTCACAATTGTGAAGGTTTCGCAAAAAATTCGAGAATTATATATATTGTAGGTGATTCAGTGTGCAAGACATAATTTATGTAATAGTGTCTAGATATGCTATTGGCAGGACATTTGAAAATGAAATAGAGCAATCAAAACATTTCATAATGCTAGGAAAATATCATTTTCATTATTTCAGACGTTTTTACATATTGATATATTTCATACTTTTTGTTAGTGTTGTTAGTTGTTTGGTACTCTGATTGGAAAAAATTCATTATTTTAGGTGCATTGAAAGAGAAACTTTTCTGGAAGAGATGTTTTTTTTAGTTTTTGGTATTTGATATTCGTTTTTAAGTCTTACCGAGGATCTATTTGTTTTTCTCTGTAACCATTCGTTGTTTCTTGTTAAGAAGTTAATCATTCTGTAAATATATAGCTGTCCGATGTTAAAAATATAGCTATTTATATTATTATTGTTTTCACGATATGTGTCCATTATCATACTTCTTATTTTATTATATATGTTGCTTAGCTTTTCAATGTTGGTTTGGTATGCACCTCCCCAAGCACATAAGCCATAGGTTATTATCGAGAAAACCCAAGCATAGAAAATATCTTTTAGAAAGTCTGCATCTATCAGGTACTTCAATCTATATATCAGGACTGTGTGTAATCTAAGTTTTTTGACAAGTTTGTTGCAATGAGCACTCCATTTTAGGTCATCTTGAATGATTATTCCTAGATATTCATACACGTAAACTCTTTCTATGAGTTCACAATTACAGTTATGTTGTTCCTGTGGGTGACAGCTATGGATTTTAACGTGAATTTCAGTGTCATGATGAATGCTTCGTGTTTTTATGCATTGACATTTTGTTTTACTAATGTTTAGTTTAAGTTTATTTTTTGTCATCCACTGATTGATATTTCTAAGGTCATTTTCAGTTTTTATTATGAGTTTTTTTTTTTTGTCATCTTCTATATATAATGCTGTATCGTCTGCAAATGAGATTAGCTGTCCGTTCAGATGCATTTTGCAAAAGTCATTTATATAAATTAAGAATAATGTGGGACCCAACACTGATCCCTGGGGAACACCTTTTTTGGCTTCGTGGTTTCCTTATTTATAGTAACAGCTTGGTGTCTATGTAAATAATAAGTTTTGAACCATTCAAGTACATGTCCCCTGACTCCAGCCTTATGTAATTTTATTGTTAATATATTTAAGTCTATGTTATCAAATGCTTGCTTTAAATCCAGATAGACTATTATGCAATATTTGTTATTATTGTAACCATTATTTAGATAATTACAGATTTTTAGTATAGCCATTTCAATATTTTTGTTTTGCTGGAATCCATACTGATTACATGCAATAAAGTTGTTATGGTTTAAGAAGCTAATTAGTTGTCCACTCATATGTTTTTCAATAACTTTTGAAAATATTGGAAGAACTGAGATTGGTCTGTAGTTAGCCATATTGTTAGGATCTCCTTTTTTGTAGATTGGATGTACAAGGGAGAACTTAAGTTCATCGTAAAAATGACTTTTACTTACTGAAGAATCAATTAGGTTTTTCAAGATATCAATGTGGTATAGTGCAATAATTTTCAACATTTTTGGTGTTAGCCCGTCATACCCATTTGATTTATGTTCATTTAAATCATTTATTAATTTTTTTAAAGTGGGCATTTCGATTTCCACGCTGACCATTCAATTTGAAACACAGTCATTGTCATCTTCATACATGTGTTCATTATCTTCTCTATCCAGGTTTCTTGTAATAAAATCTATGTTAAGTAGATTTGCCAATGTTATTGAGTCTTGGTGATTTGGAAGAATTTTATTAGAATTATTTTTGTTGAGTACAAAGTTGTTTATATATTTCCATTGTTTTCTTTTGCCTTTATGACATTCAAAAAATTTGTTTTTTTGATGTTCACATTTGGCTTGCTTAATTTGGTTTTTCAGTGTCTTATCATAGTTTTTGTATTCCATTTCATATGTAATTATGCCTGGATACTTTTTGTATTTTTTATATAATTTTTCTTTGATGTTTATTTGTTATAGGCATGTTTTTATCAGCTACTTCGCTGGGCATTTTGCTTGTTGTGGCATTTTATTTGTATTCAAATACAAATGTATTTGAATACAAATACATGACCTACCACTGGCAAAATGCCCAATGATCTGGCTGAAAAAAGACACCCGGGATAATATGGATGTCTCAAATATAACCAAAATAAAGGAACCCAATTAAAAATGCAATTATAAAAACCAAAAACTATACATACATGATAAAATATTGTACAATGCTTTACAATTATAAAAACATATACACATCACGAAAGAAAAACTAATAATTAATATTATATAATGCACTGCCCATAAAGAAGATTAGGGTTGTCTTATGCTAAGTATGGATAGCATCTCTATTTATCCCACTGTGTTATGGTACTTGTTTTTAAACGTGTCAGTTGTGTTAGAATTCACGACTTCCGGAGGTAAGCTATTCCATTCATTAACAACCCTTTAGAAAAAATCTCCCTGTTACACCGCAACCTGGCATTGTCCCTTACTAAACGATACTGGTGTCCGTTTGTGGAAGCAGTTGATTGATGGTGTATTAATAACTTATGGTCGACCCTGTTGGAAATTTTAAGCACTTCGATCACATCCCCCTGTACACCTGAGTTAATCCAATGTAAATACATTCAAAAAATGAAGTCTCTCTTCATATCTCAAGCTCCGTGTGCCAATAAGGAGAAGCGTAGCTCTTCTCTGCACCCCTTCAAGCAAGTCTATGTCCCTCCATAGGTATGGTCTCCATAACCTTATGATATGTTATCGGACTATGTTTATCATCATGTCCAGCACCAACTAAGCCTCGGAAAAGCGGAAGAATGACTTTAGGACAACGCGGAGAGACCTTTTAAGAATGAAACCGGGCATTCTGTTCGCCTGTCTGACCACAGCTCAACAACGTTCACAAAACCTAAGCCAATCATCAATGATATTTCACCATTCAACTCGTAAGAGAAACCTGTGTTGTTGGAACTAAAATGAGCGACCATGCACTTGCCAACGCTAAACGTCATGCCCCATTCATTTGACAATGCTGCAGTCCCGTTTAAGTTGGTCTGGAGCAACCCCCCCTATCGTTTTGATTCTCGACTACCCCCTATTAGCTTCACGTCATCTACGAATTTGCTAACAATCCCATCCACATGATTGAAGAGTTTAAAATTTCCAACGGGATGGATCATAAGCTATTAATACACCGTCAATCAACTGCTTCGACGAAGAGACACGAGTATCGATTGGTAAGAGACAATTCCCGGCTGTGAAGGAAGTTTTTCCTCTAATAGGGTTGTTCGTAAAATGAACTACCTTACCTCTCTCCAGAGGGTGTGAATTTTAACACAATGGACACGTTTAGAATTTTTTTTTATCTAAATAGAAGTCCGATAAACATAGAGGGATAAATCGAGAAATTATCTATACTTATAATAAGACAACCATAATCTTTTTTTATGGGCAGTATATTATATAGTATTAATTATAGTTGTTTTTTCGTGATGTATGCTTTTATATTGGGTTGCTATAATTTGGTTATATTTGACATCCATATTTATTATGGGTATATTTTTTCAGCCAAACCTCATCAGGCAATTCACCGGTTGTGGCCTTTGTATTTGTATTTATTAAGTTGATTTCCGAGTAAATTTATAACGTACCTACCTTACATCGATTTAAATTGGGACCGTCTCAATCATTGTAAAAATGACGCCAAAAACGTGTCATCAGGTTCATAGCTATTTTAATATCGCAAAAATAGTAGACTAATGCGGTATTATTTGGGAAGTCATTATATATGTTCCGGTTGATCAATAATCCTGCTATGCCCATTAGAAAAATCCCAACGATGACATCGGCACATTATTATTATTATTATTTTCGCTACACCGACTAGATAGATGATCCGAATATAATGGAAGCCACATGAAAAACACACCATGAAGAAAAAAAAGAAAAACTTATTCTAATTAACTTGAATCTGGAGAGTGAAAATTGTGTTCGGAGCTAATGTACCAGAGGAATATCCCGAAGACTGCAAGAAAAACACTGTGTTAATAGGTGGAAATAGAGGAACAAGAGGAGAGGACATCAGAGACAGAGAGGAGAGAAAGAGTCGCTAATTTGCTTTGTCAAAAGATAATTGACGGCGATAATGGACTCGGAGAAATCCAAGCAAAAGTTAATTTAATGATTTTGTCACTTCAGTGTTACGGGTACAGTTATACCGCGTAAATGCTCCGTGATTGGCGTTGCACTTTATGGGTCGCCATATTTCCGAAAGTGTTCGGAAGAAAAACCATTAAGAGCTCGAGTTCTTAGACTGAAACTAATGAGTGTCTGAAGTCAAATTAAGCTCCGATTCATCATGCCCTTCCTTTACAATTTTTTCAATATTTTTTTCAAAAAAAAATGTCGACATTCACAAGAGAGAGAGAAAACACAAAAATTTTCATCTCATATAGGCTCAAGGAAAAGGAGCTCTTTGGGATATGTTATATATGTTACTACACCAAAGTCTGGAATTGACCAATTCGCGACGGGGCAAGCTACTTCGCGAATTTGCCAATTTCGTTAAATATTGACCCGGCCAGTTCGTGAAGTGGCCGGTGATCCCAGGTCAAATTCCGATAATGAAAGACATGATTCGGCGTATTTCTGCGGGGTAATTGTGTCCACGTTAGTTATGGCAACATATCAAACATAGGCGGAGATAGACTTGGAAGTCTGGGGTGAGCACAGTCATTATTCCTATTATTCCTGGGGGGGGGGGGCACGATGATGTCAATTCATATATACATATATACATTAAATCATTCGACTCCACCTTTGACCCTGGGGGGATGCCCCCCTCCACGTCCCCTCCCCCCCGCATCTCCACCCATGAAATCAAACCGCAGTCATTATGCGGTAATAATTTTTTTTCTCTCCAAAATTTGGCAGGAAAACTATATGTTTATATAATTATTTTTATAATTTTTCTCTCAAATTTTTTTCACTTTTCTCTCTCTCGTTCCATGGAGCTAATCCAATACAGCCGCTATATATATAGACACGTTGGCGATTAAATAAATGGATTTGGCTCCTACCGGGCCATCTTACATCAGCACATTGAGCTTTGATCAGCGATCTCCGGCCACTTCACGAAATGGACATCCAGAGCCCGAATCATTTCTGCAATTCGGACACTGACCAAAACTCTTGGTCAGTTCGTGGAGTGGCCGGTCCCGTAACGAATCGGCCGCACTTACAGGTGTGTATGTTATTGGCAGTAGCATACACAAAATCTAGACATCAAACTTTAGAATTAAATCATATATTCACAGAAAAAAATATAGCATCGCAACACAAATAAACAGAACATTATATGAGTCTAATAACATTGAGCATTTTTGCAATTTTCGCATCATTGGAGCAATTTCTTTCTTAATATTTTTAAATTACGACTCATAAAGGTGCCGGAAAGGACACGCAATGCCTATAAGGCTACTACAGTTTAATCTACGGCACAAGATAATAACATGAGGGTACCAAAAAGAAAAAAAAATTATGCAATGACCTAACAATGCAAAATAACGTTACCACGGGTTCGAAGTGGTCACGGCACCAAATAATATATCACGGGCCGTGATACATGACATATTATAATTAAAAATGAAAACATTGCTCAATTAAATACTCCAAAAACATTAATATTTATGCCACATTTAAATTTTAATAGTTTACTCGATATTCAAACATACTTTATATAATTAAGACATTTTGTATTCACTTTCCGGAAAAAGGAATATGATAATAAAAAACTTGGTCACTCTCTCTCTCTACCAAAGCAATCTCCGTTTTAGAACCTGCTCACAAAGGAACTCGCGAGGTTCAGCTTAAAGCAACCGACCATTTTAGACTACAGCGAAAGCAATTGACACAGCACCTTAAGACTTAAAGGCCAGTCGCGGTCCAGGCTCTGTCCCTGATGGGATGTAAGCACCTTAAGACTGACAACACGACTGAGTTAAGTCACGATTTTTCGGTGACTATGTGGTCTCTATAGAGATGGGCGAGAGATTTAACTTTCGGTTTCTTTGTTCGGAAAAAACCAATCTGATTGGTTGGACAAAATGACTGACGACCGGGCCGCGCTTCATGATAGGTTCGAGCGGTGCCGTAACTAGCCATTCCTGTGCTGTATGCAAGAATTTGCATTTAGGTCCCTTCTGGCTCATTCTTAGGCCCAGAATGGGCCATTCTGAGCCCCTCTTCTAAATGGGCCCTGTGCGAGTGTAACTGTTGCACCTGCCTAGTTACGGCACCGGGTTCGAGGATTGAAAGAAAATTATTGTAATTAATTTGTCGCGTGAGAATATTTACATATATCAACAGGGTGTTTTGGATTCGAATGTGGGAATGTCTGGATTTCGACAGCGATGTAAATGTCAGCGTCTTTTTGATACCAGAAATATTTCGAAAAAAAAACAAAAAAACAAGGCATGTTATATGGCTTGGCGACTTTATGTCATGCGAATGCTTTCATATACTAGTGTCAATTCCGTTGATGTGTCCCAGCAACTTATGCCTAGTATAAATAAAATGAGGGCGTTGTGGGATTTCCTAGCGTGGTGAAAGAATCCAGGAACATCTTATCTTCTGATTAATATATCTAAAAAGTAGAGTTTTTAGAATGAAATACTTTAGGGGGGGGGGGATTGCGATCATGACGATAATTAATCATAATTACCTATACATATAAAATAACATGCCCTGACTGACGGACAGATTCATCGTCACCGAACCAAAACCGTTAAAGCTATAAATATGACATTTGGTCAGTAGTTTCATTTTATAATGTTAAGACTCAGTAAGACGGCGTTTCTCAAAATTCGACCCCTGGGGGGGGGGGGTTCAAATGTTATTACATGTATAGAGAAGTCACGCTGAGCGAAAACCGCTGAAAATATAAATATCAAACTAGGTCAATAGTTTCATTTCATGACGTAAAGACTAAGAAGGGGTTTTTCCGAAATTCAACCCCTCAGATAGGTCATAAAGGGGAGGGTATCCAAAGGATACATGGAGAAATCAGTACGAATCATAACCGCTGAAGCTACATTTATGAAATTTGATCAGTAGTATTATTTTTAATTGATCAGTAGTATTATTTTTAATTGATCAGTAGTATTATTTTTAATTGATCAGTAGTATTATTTTTAATTGATCAGTAGTATTATTTTTAATTGATCAGTAGTATTATTTTTAATTGATCAGTAGTATTATTTTTAATTGATCAGTAGTATTATTTTTAATTGATCAGTAGTATTATTTTTAATTGATCAGTAGTATTATTTTTAATTGATCAGTAGTATTATTTTTAATACTACTGATCTAGTCTATTAAAGACTAACTAAGAAGGATTTTTTGTTTTTGAAATTCAACCCCTAAAGGTTTCATAAAGGGGCTCAAAGGTTATATAGAGAAATCATGCCAAGCTGAAACTATAAATATGAAATTTGGTCAGTATTATGTTTCATAATGTAGATACTTCCTAATATGGGATTCTGAAAATTAAACCCCCAGAGTGTCATGAGTTGTTCAAATGTTATACGGGGGAAATCATCGCAAATTGATTTTCAGATTACCAAATCCAGGCGAGTGAAGAAGCGGGTAACAGCTAGTCATATAATAGTTTATGAGACATGAAAATGCTGTGAATTCTTGATTTCAAAAATTCAACTGAACTTGTTTGAAAATAATGAAAAAAAACGGAGCATTTTATAAAAGAAATTCGGGTTATACGGGAATATCCCGTAAAATATACACACTTCTATACAAACAAGACTATATGGATATCTATATGAGGTCATAAAACCTAAAAAGACACTTATTCAGAAGCAATTTTTATACTTATCACCAAGATCTTATAACACATTAAGTAATGATATAAAATTCGAAAGAAATATAAACCGCTTCAAAAAATTGCTTGTAGATTACATTAACCCCTGTTAACTCAATCTAAAGAAACACCATTATCTGCCATGTGTTTAAAACTGTGTTTTATTTTGTCAAATGAAATATTACCAGTGAAAATAATAACCATACCTCGTACTGCGGCCTACTGTTTGATAAACTTGTATTATTTATGTATATTTATAATTGCTGTGTATTGTGTTCAATAGTCTGTGTTTGCTAACGATAAAATTATTTGAAGTTTGACCCTGGATAGATCATATATATATGATATATGATATAATATCTCTTCGGTCAATTATGGATATTTGCTCTTGATTCTCCCTCCCCCATCCCACTGTAATATGTTTTGTCTACCCCCCCCCCGTTTTGCATGGTTTTTGTCAATAAATTCTATTGTATTCTATTCTATATAGGTCATATGGCCCTTTATATGTGAGTTTCTGACCCGCCAACGGCAGAAATATCGCATATCTGGCCCCGTGGACGGACTGAAAAAGTTGTCCACCCCTGCTGTGGTACAAGTAAAATCATCCAAATATTTCATCTGCTTCAGAGGTGGTCAGAGTCAGAGGAATAGCGTGACTATGAATTGAGGAGGAGGAGAGTGAGAAAATCTTGTAGAAATCCCCGTATATCCACTTTATGACGCGTGGATGGAGGTGTGTACGTATTAAACTCACATGCATCTATCGACGGAGGGCACAGATTGCCTTTAAATATGGAACAGGACAGAGAGAACGGAATACGACAAAGCTTTAGTAGAAAGCCGAGCCACTTTCGAGAAACGTGCGTCGACTGCCCGATTCATTAGCATCCGTACACCCTACGCAAGACCGGGTCGCATGAATACCAAATTATAGAAGAGTAGGCCCACGCACTAGACAAAGTTACATCGTGTGGGGGAAATGGATATACATATATGAACTTCTCTCTCTCTCTGTCTCTGTATCTAAATGCACGTATCTATTTGAAGCAGCAACAGCAGCACAGAGGACCGATAACATCAGCACAATGTTAGCATATATATATAAATCGGAAACATCTCTCTCTCAGTTTGAGCGTGTTTCTCTCTGACTACGAGTTCATGTGTGTCATATGTGCATGCGTGCGTGTGTGTATATGTGTGGGGTCATCTGATTGTAATTTAGGGCATGGATGACCGTTCTTACCGGCAAATTCCAGTCGAATACGCAATCTCTGTCAGAAATATGCACGCGTTTGAACATCCGGCGTGATAACAGTTCTAGAGAGAGAGAAAATTGTCCCGGTGTATTCATAGCATCCGCACCCATCTATAGTCTATGGTGATCTGAGCATTTTACATAATCATACTTGTTACAAATCAGCTTCAATCTACCCGTCCCAAAAGTTAGGATATTACTGGAAATATGGAAATCGGAATCCTATAAAATGCGAGGTGGACGATTTTAACAGCTTATTTCCGGATTTTCCTGTTATTGGCACTTACATAGTGATGTTGACATTGGTCGATCAATGGTGGCGCTATCGGTGAAGTTCTTTTACCTCATCCATATGAATTGCCGCAGAAAATTTTACGAACGTTGCGGGCACAGAGTCTTACATCAGCACATCAAAGTTTGGGCAGGAATATCATGCCACTTCGCGAATTGGCCGCAAAAAATTCGGACTTTGGCAATAACATATACATTTACATTATACAAGGTATCCTATAAGTGCGAACATGTCCTTTATCTCATTTACAGTTCATCGTAGAGGTATGTTTTCAATTTAAAAAATGCTCAGCAAGTGTTCAAAATTTACCCTGTACCAGTTTTGGGAGTGAAAATACAGTGTGTAACGTAACAAAATAAAAAAAAATCTACATTTTTCGACGGTCCCCCCCTGTGCTCTAACTTTCAGATAGAAAGTTGTTGCCCTGTCTCTCCTTATGCCAACAAATAAAATTCCATGAATCTAAGTTTCTAATATTCACAGAGATATTCCAATTCGAAAAACGGAGGAAATTTGGAAAAGAACAGACACCGTTAAATGCGGGAAAACCGTTTTACTCGCATTTAACGCTGTTCTTTCCCAAATTTCCTCCGTTTATCGAATTCGAATATTTCTGTTAATACTGCACTTAGAAACATGGAACATTTTTGTTGGCATCGGGAGAGACAGGGCAACAATTTTGCAATTGGAAGTTGGAGAACAAGGAAACCGTATAAAAATTTAGATTTCTTATTTTGTGAAACACAGTACTTCCACTCTCAAAATAGGTGCCGGGTCATTTTTGAACGCCTTTTGAGCATTTCTTAAATTGAAACCATACCTCTACAACGCACAGCTGAAGAGATAAAGGCCGCATTAGCACTTACAGGACACCCTGTATTTTCCCACCGTGAATAGCAGATAGAAAGAGTTGTGTGTGCGATAAAGATTTAAATCGAATAATAAAAATTTTATTTTTAAAATTTCAAAAAAATCATGTTCTTCATTCATCTCCTGAATCGATCGCAGCGCCACTCGTAACCATGGTGACGGATTCATTCATCAATATCCAGGATCACGATACCTATGCATTTCTGTACATGTGCTTTCTGAACTGGCGCTCCCAAGGAATCCATTACGGCGAAAATTATGATGTATTCCTTTTAAGAAACCAATATTTACTCTCTTATAACAACAATGTGTGGCCTCACGAGAAAATGACTAACAAAGTTCTAGTCTGAGAACCCGAAGAGACACATTACAATTTAATAAACATATACTATAAATTCACTGTAAAATGAATGTAGATTTCCGTATATAAATTCCTGGATTGGTGATCCCATTCCAAAACAAAAATGAGAAATATGGGGAAAATGCGTGTGCACCATAAAATATGTGGGACGATCTAACGCACCTACACAGTAAGTTATACTCTCCAACGTATTGCAGTGGATCCACGCCTTACACACGGGATCCGTGGGATTATATATCTTATATGACATGAATGTCGCTCTCCACTTGATAATACAAGATATACAGAAGACTGGATGTTGTGAAGATATTTATTATTTGAGATGTTAATTTCTTAAGGAAGGAAAAAACTCATCTCTGCCTCTACCGGCAATCGAGGGACCCGGGTTCGACTCCCGGTAGAGGCAGAGATGAGTTTTTTCCTTCCTTAAAAAATTAACATCTCCAATAATAAATATCTTCACAACATCCAGTCTTCTGTATATATTGTATATATCTTATATATAAATGTGAAAGTATGTCTGTATGTATGTATGTCTGTTGTTTATACAAATCTACAGTTTTGAACCGATCGTCGCCAGATTTTGCATATATACCAAATGGGACCGGGATTGAACCGTAGGATACTTTAAAAGTTCGTCAGAGCAGGGCAAATGCCCCAAATGGGCGAAAAACTGTCGGGCAACAATAGATTTGGGGGCCTCAACAATCACTTTCGAAACGTTTATTTTGGATACCGTGGTTCCCAACAATGCGTTTTTGTAACTTTTCCAATCCTCCCAGTAATTGAAGAAAACCCGGAATGTGCCAGATATTTTTGCTTGCCTATATACAGGGTGTCCTGTAAGTGCTAATGCGGCCTTTATCTCATCAACCGCCCATCGTAGAGGTATAGTTTCAATTTTAAAAATTCTTAAAAGGCGTTTGAATAATATTCGCTGCACAAGCTGAACATATGACGTCACTAACAGCAGAGAACAACAACTACGACGACAAAACTGGGAATAAAAATGTTCAACGCCAGCTGATGAACTCAATACTTGCCTCAAATCATCAACACGTTGATCAAACTTGGCAATGGAAGAATTCCCGTAGAGATCCAAGCACTGGACTGATTACGTTCCCAAATGGATTTTGCCAGTTGTTAAACTCAGTTCAAGAACAAGTCTTCCCAAACATTCAACAAAATCACCGAAACTATGAGTGGCTTTGTGAGAGAGCGATTCTGGCACCGAAAAATGACAGTGTGAACAAGATCAACGAAAAAATCGTGAAAATTATTCCAGGAGACTCCAAATCTTACAAATCGGTTGACACTGTCACAGACAGTTCTGTATCCTGCAGAATTTCTGAACTCTTTGGATATTCCGGGTGTTCTACCACACAACTTGACCCTCAAAGTCGGAGCACCTATAATGCTTTTAAGAAATTTGGAGACACCGAGACCCTGCAATGGCACCAGACTCTGCGCGAAGAAATTGCACAATTACATCATTGAAGCAACGATTCTAACTGGATGTGCCATAGGAGAAGACGTCTTCACATTCCACGTATCCCAATTATCACTGAAGAAATGTCATTCACTTTCAAGCGATTACAGTTCCCGATTCGTTTAGCTTTTGCCATGACAATCAACAAAGCGCAAGGCCAGTCGTTAGCAGTCTCAGGTATCAACCTACTTGAGCCCTGTTTCTCACACGGACAGCTTTACGTCGCCTGTTCGCGTGTTGGTAATCACAAAAATTTGTACATCTACACACCAGATGGACAAACAAAAATATTGTGTATCTACAAGCAATTGCGTGAAGTTTTAATTAAAATATTTAAAAATAAAAGTAATTTTTTCTTACTTGATGCAGAATTTTTTTTGATTAAGAAATAATTAATAAGCTATATATATATGTAAATTTTTTACAGGGCGGGCAACGTCGCCGGGTATCAGCTAATCTTAAATATAAATGTGAAAGCATGGTGTCTGTATGTATGTATGTCTGTTCTTTATACAAATCTACAGTTTTAGACCTATCGTCACCAAATTTTGCATATACAGTATACCAAACAGGACCATGTACATCGTATACTATGTATACACAATTTATACTATGTATACACAATTTATACTCTCTATTATTATATTGTATGCTACGAAGTATTGAAGATGGTATACAACGGATATCAACATTTGCGATCTAGAAATGAAATGTTTTGAATTTTTGGCATACTTGTTTATAGGTAGTCGATAAGAACAGTATAACGGAATGCAAACTGGTGATATCGAGCTAAAATGCGGTGTTCACATGTTGGAATATGGTGGTTTTATGTAGAGCAAATCGTAATAAACACTAATTATTCACTGTATCACATTTTATGTTACGTCAAAATTTCTGTGGTAAAGTGTCATCTGTGAGTTATATTTTAAACTTTTTTTCCAAACAAAAAAACAAATTTTATACCATAAAAAGTGTTTTAATGCAAACCACACTCTTTTGTTGATTTTTTATTTTTTTAAGAAATGCAAAACGTAAGTATTTTTCTTATTCTGTATCTTTCAACATTTTATACTGTTAAATTTTTTTATTACTTTATTTTATCTAACGTTACTTCCATGTATAAATTGTTGTATTCCTATATTCTGCTGGTGTTGACAGCTTTAGTTTCTAAGAAAGCAAATTTGTGTTATATTGTCCTTCATTAGTATTTCCTTTTTCTTGACGAAGATTCATTTCTTTTTAAATAATCCAATAAAATTTACACCCTTTGGAAAACAACGCGATAAATAATAGCCACGAGAGTCTAACTATAGCTACCAAGATTCATTTAAAGCAATAGGAAGTTAGAAAACGTCGAGCATAACCAGAGCCTTCAACGCCATATATTTTCTGTGTTTGCTTTAACAAAAACTTCCTTTAGGCTTAAATTAACTGTGTTTGTATATCACTTTTATGTATACATAAACACACGTTCATAAACATCCAAATTCTTCACCGTAGAGGAAAAAGTAGGAAGCAAAAATCTCCAGCATCTCTTGCCGCACACATACTCACAAACCCAAACGAGCAACCATTGATACATTATTTTCCCAAAAAAATGTTCCCAAATATTCCGTCGTTGCTAAAAATATTTCCCTGTATATATTTAGCTCCAACTGGAATCCGGAAACAGTTCCCACGCATTTATTCATACAGACGTCTTTCCGGAATAACAATAAAAGGGCATCGGTCGTCGTCTTTTGAGTTAAGAATGATTGAAAAGATGGAATATCACATACCATTCTTTCTGCTCAAAAATGGTCTTCTTCCGAAAAATGGTCATCTTTCTATCTTTTTGTCCGAATTCGGAGGGATGTGGTTAGAGGGAGCGATGGACGGGAATCGCGGTCCATTTATCTGCTGCACCATGGATTTTGTGGTGATTTATCTCTGGTGGGGACGACTCTTGTGTTTCGTTTTATTTGTTACCGCAGAGTTCCCGTAATTTATGTGCATTTCATATCTTTTGGAATACCATAGCATTTTTCTTTTTTTGTTTTTTTCTATGATTTCTCGTTGTCAGAAGGATGGAAATATGAATCTGGGATAACTCTATTTGGAATGAGTTGTGCAGTCGATGCCGCTTATTAAAATCACGGATAATGTTACCTTTCGAGTGTTTTTATCATAGGTGACCGGATTATATGCACTAAAAAATGACGAAATATTCTCTAAAAATTGTAAGTATACACTTAAAAATGCCAAAATAAATATTAAAAACCCTAAATATGTATTAAAAACCCCAAAATGTGCATAAAACCCCAAAATGTGCGTAAAACCCAAAAATATAAATAAAACACACAAAAAAACCAAAATATGCACTAAAAAATTTGAAACGTTAAAAAATTCCGAAATATGGCCAAAAAATCAGAAAATACATGCATTAAAAATCATCATTAAGGAAAAAAAAAGCAGATATGGTTTCAAAATGCTTATCTTCTATTTCTTAGTGCAGATTTATTAGAAAAAAATATTCTCTTGTATGTATATGTTGCTATCAAAAAGCCCGAAATTGGCCAAATCGTGACGAGGCCGGCCACTTCGCGAATTGGCAAATTTCGTTAAATATTAACCCGGCCAAATGTCCAGCCAGTTCGACAAGTGGCCGGTGATCCCTGGCCAAAGTCCGATAACAAAAGATGCGACTCGGCATCATAGTCAGTGAAGTTGGCGTTTTTTTCGTGATAATTATGCGTTAGTTATGGAAACCTATCAAACCGCAGTCACGATGCGGTAATCATTTCCACCAAAAAATTTTTCAGAAAAAACAATATGTTAATATTTATTTTTATAGTTTTTCTCTGAAATTTCTTTTTTTTTCTCGTCACATGAAGCTAATCCTGCACAGTTGCTATACATATAGATAAGTATCACACGTTGGCGATTAAAAAAAAAAAGGATTTGGCTCCTACTGGGCCGTCTTACATCAGCCCATCGTGCATCTGACGATCTAAGACGGCCGGAGATTCCTGACTTTTTTCAGGGAACTCCGGCCACTTCTCAAAATGGCCGGCCAAAGTCCGAATCGTGGGTGGTATATATATATGTAGTGGGCGTACGGAATTTTACTGGAGAGCCGTTTGTCCAACAGGCATACTTCCAATTAGAAAAAATGCACAGATAGCGTGTAGTAGTCACATTGTGTCATCCATGTTGCAAAAAAGTTGTGCAGTTATTGAAATAAAAAGAATTAACATTTTATAAAGTCCCTGCGTGTGCCCGCAAATCCAATTAGAAAGTTGAGAGATGCCCCGTTTCTCTTGATACCAACTAAAGAAATGCCCCGTTTCCAAGTGTGAGTGAGATAATCGAATTCGAAAAACGGAGGAAACTTGGGGAAAACATCATTAAAAATGCAGGAGAACCGTTTTACCCGCATTTAGCGTTGTTTTCCCCCAACTTTGCTCCGTTTTTTGAATTCGAGTATTTCAACGAATATTACACTAGGAAACGTGGAATTTTTTTTAGCTGGCATCAGAAAATTAGGGCACACAGGAACTGTATGAAAAGTCAATTGTGTTCTTTTTTTAATAGTTATACAACCCCCTAGCAAACATGAATGACATATCTGAGTACTACATGTTATTTGGATACTTTTTCCTAATTGGAAGTATGCCTCTAGAACCAACGGCTTGCGAGTAAAATGTCGTAGCCCCCCCCCTGTTACCTATGCACCTTGTTGTATACTATATCTGTAGTATAAGATACTCATTTCCCTCCCATGGAATTGGGGTTTTTTCCCCATTTATTCGGATTATCGCTCTTTCGTGTTTTGAGGAACTTCGTAGCATTAATTAATTAATATCTAATGGAATGTTTCATCATACATCTATTGATCGTACGACCGCGCTGCTTTTATTAGTGAGAGAGCGAGAAAGGCAAATGGCAAAAAAGAGACGAATACTCACTGATGATACTCTTTTAGCCTTTAAATATTCATGAAAATATCATAATATTGGAACAAGAGACGGTATATAAGGAACACAGGGGAAAGGTATTGTGTCGTCATCTTGCTCATAGATTCAATTTCCTTCAGCCTACACATTTTGCCAGTTGGCATTAATCCATGGACATGGTCTTCTCTGAAACTGTTTCAGGTGGCTTTTGGTAATGAATAAATGAATGGCAAATCAAAGATTTAATATTAATGTATTCTAGGGTTGGGAGGGAAGGAGGAATATCTCAAAATTATTAAGGACAATATATAGACATATATATCGCCTTTTTTGCTTCATTAAAATACGAACAATCCCTCGTAATGAAACTGGAGAAGCGAGAACGTCATGAATCTTGATGATGTTGGACTCCGAAACGTCGAATTCGTTGAATAAAATCGTAAAATTACGAGTAATTTTGTTTTTGCAAAATTTTAGGGAGTAAAAATTTACGAATTAATTGTAGAAATTAAGGTATCCGACTACGTTGTAAACGTCATTTTTGGAAAAAAATACCGATTTTTATTTTTTCATTATTTGTGAAAGCCCTGTTTGTTGTGATTCCACAAAACAGGCTTTGTTCTGTTCATGTAACACTTAGAATTGAAGTTACGTCCACTGTATAGTTGCGTTTTTACATACAAGTAATCCGTGAATAAAAACTTTAAACTTGTTTTACGAAGAATGCCGTTTTTGACATTTCACTTGAAGTCAAAACATGATTTACAAATACAAATACAAATACAAATACGAATTTCTATACGAATTCTAAAAATCTATTCATTGTGTCATTATGAAATTTTAATATGACTCTCTGCTATATATTCTTCAGGTTATGAACCAGAAACTAAGGTCTATCACATACGTTTGTCTAATTATAGTGTTTTATAGACGATATGTAGAATGAAATTTTTAAAAATTTATACGTACATTAACAGCGTTATTACTGTTTTCACTATTTTGGGATACTTTCTATCAAAAATATGTTATTAAAGTTCACTCCGGTACCATTTTATAGAAAAGTGCTCTCAAACGTAGTCGGATAGCTTAAGATATGGATTGTGGTGTGTGTGTGTGGGGATTGGAGTATACTTTCACTTAATCACAAAGGTACGCAGTGTCTCTTCTCTGAAAAGGATTGTGGTGGTTTCAGAATAACTCTTCATTGAATTTGCTTTTAAATAGAATGACCCGTGCTATCCATGGCAACCCCTTATTTTAGAATTCCCCATTTGTTTTTGGCAATTGCGACCATCCCGACTATTTTATAAATATTTTCGTATTTACAACGATTACAAGCACTACTGTCGCCCTAATTGTGGCTCGGATGCAAAGTTAGTAGGAAGTATCCTCTCATGACTCTTGATACAGCTTTGTGCGGATGTAATCTTGCCAATCTTGCCAATCGTCAATGCGTCGTCCGTAATTTTATCATTGGAGCTCATAGTGTGAAGTAATGGAGTAATGGCAGCATGAAAGTTTTATGCATAAAAAAAAATATTTGTATTTTATCCTAGAGGAAGGGTCTCACGCTAAACGACCGACGATGAAGAAGGAGACGCTGCTGCCAGAATAGCAGCAAGAACGACACGTTTTACTAAAACCATGAAGCTCCCGAGAGATTTGGAGGGCACTGGAGAAGACCAATCCCTCCTAAAAAGGAGCTACAGCTTACAATCCGTGTATCGCTCTACAGATAATGGAAAAAGAGGCATATCCGAGGATGACGTCACTCTTCGCTATCCATACAAAGGGTTCTTAACAGCTGGCTGGAAAGAGAGAAAAAATTCAACTTCCCCTGCGTGGAATCGAACCCACGTCCTCTCACTTTCCGGGCGAACGCCCTAGACGACTATAGTCTACACAGGGGCAACGAATATCTAAATCTTTTCTTGGAGCTCGTGTGCACTCAAAGGGACATGGGCGGTCGGACACAATTCAGGCCTTAAGCTCACAATTGCTGATGATGCCACCAGATCGCGACTCATCCGAGGATCGTCTGCTATCCATACAAATCCGTTTGAATTTTCTCTCTCTCCAAAATATACAGCCAGCTGTTAAAAACCTTTGTAAAGAGGTATATGCCCACTACTGGTGGGATCTCACGGGGGAAAAGAGTCCCACGGGTAGCCCATCAAAAGCGGCCAAGAACCCAAATTCCCCACCCCCCGTAGTAGTGTAGTGGTAGTAGTTAGTAGTGTACCCTCCGCTTGTAAACTGCTTGTTATGATTCTGAATTGTGCCCAAAAATATTATTCTCTTTCGGGGACATTCAAGTGTTAATTGGGTAACTTGAGTGATGTAGAACCACACTGGTAGCCGCTTAAGTGCTCTAAAACTGTGCCACATATCACTCAAGGGATCTATAAATGTGCCACGGATAGCTCAAGTGTTATGGAACTGTGAATCTGTGAATGTGCCACGGGTCTACTTGAGTGATCTGAAAATGTGCCGCTTAAATGCTCTGGAATTGTGCCACTTAGTTCTGTGATGTCTAATGTGCCGCTTAGCTCATTACAAAAAAATAAGTTTGAGGGGAGCAGGCCGCATCAGATAGCCCCCCCCCCCCGACCATATTTGTTCCGCGGGCCATGGGTTTACCATATAGGGCTTTGAGGGTGGGTCGCAATGAATTTCTTAAAAATAAATTTTGGGTTCTTAGCCTTCAAATACCATTGAAATTAACAGAAATTGATTACAGTAACATGTAAAGGTATTTTATTTCGAAATTTTAATTAAAAAAATTTTTTTTGCATTCAAAAAAATAAAGTTTTGATCGTCTGGGGGGAATGGGGGTTCACGATTCTCCCCCCCCCCCCCGGTAGTTGCAAAGCTGACGCAATTTTGCTTACAGGGGGAGGCGGTCAAAGTTTTGCTGACTTTTGCTGACGGGGGGGTTAAAAAATTGGCGAAAAATTTCCTGAAGTGATACTTGGACGGCCGCTTTGTACTATCCACGCATATACAGAAGTGCGGTCTTTATCTCATCACCGTCATTCGTACAGGTATGATTACAATAAAAAAAATGCTCAAAAGGCGTTCAAAATCACCCAGTACCAGTTTTGAGAGTGAAAACGCAGCGTGTCACAAAATCAAAACCTAAATTTTTATATGATCCACTTGCCTAACTTCCAATTACAAAATAATCCAAATTTTTTTGTAGCCATTATTTTTGTTCTTTTTTCATACTATTTATTGTATTTAAAAGTTTTTCTTTTATCCTGTCTCCTTTGCTTTCCCAGCCGGACCATGGGCTGAAGTTCTTTTCTTCATGACCACGCTCTCCGGGGCACTGAGCTGAAACCGCAAATGCGACAGAGACTGGTCGTGTTCGGTTTGTTCAATTCGGTTCAGTTTAATCAATCATGGAGACAATATAATTACTTTTCCTGCTGGAATAGTCAGGACCGTGGGACAAGTGAGAGGATGATGTTTTCTCATAGTTTCGAATTTTTGATCAATTACTTGCAACAGGAAGACAATGGTTATCAAGACACTCACTAACGTAAAGGATACTCATTTAAAATCTTCACTTCGGACTTTTTCAACTGTCTAATGACGGACAACACGTTATTTTAGACAGGGTCCTAAATCATGGAATAAAACTCTCATATCGAAATTAAACTGCAATTTTTTTATAATCTTCGAAAATTTTTCAAAAATTTTCAACTGAAAATATAAAAGTTAAAGCAATATTTGTTGTCTATTTCCACGATAACTTCGAACAAATATAACATTTTTTGGGAAAAGAAATCCAGATAAATATTTAGTTGTTGGAAAAATTTATGCTGGATGAACCGGAATTCTAATCATATTATGTAATATATTTAATTTATTTGTTTGTCTATTGTTGAGGGAAATATAAGTAAAGAAAATTTCTTCGATTTATAGTCCACCATATTCTTACTGGAATTTCTTTTAGTATTCGTTCCTTTTTTTCCTGAATATTCGTGAATATTTTCCTCTCGATGTTTCATATTTGCTCAGTTTTCACTTTTTTTTCTTCAAATACATGAACAAAAGCGTAAGAATTTCTTCAAAAGTTATCGTTTTGATGCGTTTCAATTTCAGGCCATATTTACTTCCTCAAAATTTACATATTTCTCTCTTATCTGGCATTTTCTTTGAAGTCCATACTTATGTATATAATTTTTCGTATTCTTTGTTTGGTTTCCATTTTCGTTGATATAAAAGCCAAATATTCAAAATGTATCCTCGTAAATATTCAAAATAGTATAAGTTATTTTCGATATACGGAAAAAAAAGGTTAAATTCAAAAATATTTATTTTAGTTTTAAGTTTCCACCTTGAAAAAAATATAGATAAATCTCGATATATAGATATAAATTGGTCATTTTCGATTTATTAAAAGCTACCATGTATATTTGATTGTCTATGCTATCCTACGATTGTTTAAAATTTTAAAAATCTAATATACTCAACTTTTTGCAAATTTCTAAAAAAATTCAATAATAACAACTTGTGTGCATGATAAAATTGCATGAAATCGATGTAAAGTAATTGAATAAAAACGATTCAAACAAAAGAAACTGTTCATTAAATGAAATGAAGCAAAATGGATCATTTATCCATTCATAAATATTTAATTTATAAAAAAATATGTTAATTTAACTTTTATTAATTATTTAATTTTATTAATAAATCATTTATCTATTTGTTATCATGTGTGCAAGCTGTTTTTAATGCGTTTTTTGAAGATTTGTAAAAAAAGTAGATGCTAGAGATGTGTAAAATTTTGTACTGACATGGGATCGCATACACAATTAAACACATGTGGTAAAATTTTGAAATAAATCAATAGATAAATATTATTTTCAATGAGATATTTTCTACATATGAAAGTTCGCCCCGTCCCCCCACGTTTTAAACATGGCTACTTACGGACTGCACCTCGAGAAGGTGCGAATTGGACCTTAAGCCTCTACTCCAAGTCGATTCCTTCAAGTCTTCACAATGAAGTAATTGAAGGGTCTTCTTCCAGTTGACAAGTAAAGACTACTCAACAGCCCCAACTTACATATATAGTATAAATTTATTCAGTTTCATATCATATATTTCATTCGAAAGATACGGATTCGCTCCTCGTGGCCACTCAGTTCACGGATTGAGTGAGAAAACCATTATATGGATAAAAAAAAGTGCTTTCAGAGAGTATGAGAGAGAAAGAGGAGCATGGTCAGCCTTTTCATTGGGAAAAGAAGGACGGTGAAGAAAGTGATAAAAGAGCATAATAACTAGATAGAATTTACTAGATCGAATCCACTAGAATCTCAAGATAGGCATTGGCACTGATACGAAGTTGTTGTATCTCGGGGAATTTTTCCCCAGACAGGGTTGCGAATTCATGGTACAGGTAGCTCCAGGTGTCATGAATTTTACACGTAGCTGACACGTTTGAAAAGAAATAGGATACTCTTATGGGGAAAACTCGAGCAGCCATACATACTTAGTAATAATAATATAATCTTTGAGACGTACGCATTGATTATGGTTGTCCCATAAAATCAAATGTGTCCCGTAAATTCGTAAATAGATTAAAATTTCTTCAATCTTTTCTGTGTCGGAAACGATCGTAAAGCTTCAGCTTATGATTCGTGAACGACTTCACCAATAATGCTTTACCCCCTCTAATGTAAAAATCACAATTAAAATTTTATGTAAGCACCAGTAAAAGGAAAATTCAGAAATTGTTTGTTAATCGTGCATCCTGCATTTTATAGAACTCAAATTTGCATATTTCCAGTGATTAGCTTTTGTGCGGTGCCCTCTGTCGACGAAAACTCGAGCAATTCTTTTTCCATAGTAAAAAAAAACACCTCCTTCGTGAGAATTACTTTTTCACAAACCGCATTAACATATACCGATCGATTCATTCAATTTTTATGCATTTTTATATTATTTATGAATTTATTGGACACACTGTACATACTATGAACTTTTATCGATATGAACCAGTTGAATTATTCAATTGAATTTCATCCAAATGTCGCGTTATTATGATAATTCCACTGAAGCTGAATGTAGCTCATAACTAAAATACCGTCCGACTGAATTCCTCGAATCCTGAAGAACATTTATTACGGACCGAGTTAACTGGAGCGTTTACTGGAATAGTTTGCGTTTGCTCATGGAAACAGAGAGAGAGAGAGAGATCTCCACTTATACTATTTATCCATTCAACAGACTCGAGGAGATGTTTGTTTGTTTGATGTTCCAACGATTTTCTTCAGTAGCAACCGAAGCAGACATTTTCTCTCCCAAATTAATCGCCGAGAGAGAAACCCCTTCCCGAAAACTCTCTCATGGTAATGACTACGACGAGAAGAAGGAGTTTTTCCATGAGATAAGACAAGTAATTTATTCATCGGTTCAATTAACTTTGTTTTCTCTTATTTTAATCAAGAGGAAAAAAACTTTTCTTTCCAGTTTTTTTTTCTTTTCGGTAGCACTAAAATTACTGGAAGTGTATAGACCGGCCCTTGTGTGATTCGAATGAAAGAAAAATTCATCAAGCTCCGAAAAACTGATGTCAAAAGAATTTCAATTTTATTTTATGCTTAAATTTCCTGAAATTTTTATTTTCGTGATTTATTTCCACTCCTTATTCTTCATGATTGTTGATTTTTTTTCCTCCAGGGGTCATATTTTAATTGATTTTTTTTTTGGATAATTAATTTTTCGGAAAGAAATCTGTATAAAAGATGTATTTTCAAATGGAATTTCACTGGTTACATTGTAAAGCTGGCTTCATGTTGATCACGTTCCTGATGTTTTAGGAGTTTATTTATGTGTGAGTTTCGTGAATTTTTACATATAGAACTTCATTAAGGTTTTGGAAGCTAAGATTTTGGCTAATTCGAAACTAAAGTTATAGCTTTTATACTTGTTTTCTTTAGCATCATATAATGTTATAATTTAATTTATGAATGAAATTTTTCCTCAGTGGAAATCTGACGATATGATATTTCCAAAAACATGAAGATTTTGCTCATTTTATTGAAAGAAAAAAAAACATTGTCGTGAATGGGCTTTCTAAATATTGATTTTCAGTTCTAAAAATGGACGGCCAGTAACCTTACCTAATGGGGAATCCTTGTAATGTAAAATGCGAAGAGGTTTCTGGTGAATATTCCGACTGATTTGATTTATAGAAAACTATGAGTGTGACAAATAGGAGGAGAAAAGGGGAGGGGGGAAAGGGGTAATTTTCCGAAGCTATTATGCCACCATTTCCTGAAAAAATTTCGTCATCATTGTTTGAAACAATTTTTATCATTTCCTGAAGAAATTTTGTCACAATTTTGAATTTATTTTTCATCATTTGCTGAAAGAATTCTGTCATCATTCCGTTGTAAAAGTTTCTCATCATTTCCTGAGACAATTTTTCATCATTTCCTGAGACAATTTTCTCATCATTTCCCGAAACAATTTTCTCATCATTTCCCGAAACAATTTTCTCATCATTTCCTGAGACAATTTTTCATCATTTCCTGAGACAATTTTCTCATCATTCCCTGAGACAATTTTTTCATAAGTTCTCAAAGCAATTTTCTTATCATGTCATGCAAACATTTTTCATCATTCCCTGAAAAGATGTCATCATTTAATAAAACAATTATGCCGTCATTTCTTAAAAAAGTATATTCATTTCCTGAAACAATTTTGTCATTTCTAACAAACAATTTTCTTATCATATCCTGAAAACATTTTGTCACCATTTCCTGAAACAATAATTTTTGAGGATCCTCAAGACATGGACTTGGGATAATGAATGATATAATTTGACTTACATTGTACCCTCTATGCAATAGCTACATTGTCTATGGCACTCTATGGGATAGACCTACGAGTCCTCACGTATAAGGGCTTCAATGGAGTTATCGGAGTACGACTTGACTATGCAAATAATACATTATGTAGTAATATGTTAGTATACCTCGATAATACCATTCAAGTTTAATTATTCCGTAAAATTTTCAGAGTATATCTGATGCTCAATTATTAATCCATTTTTACAGATGATTTACTTCTTCTTGGGAAATAAATGATTGCAAAAACCCCTAATTTTTGCGTAAATGAAAGCAATTTCAATCAACTATGTTTATGGTGTGACGGCGATGAAGAAGTGTATCGATAGTTGAAACGGAAATTTCGATGGGTTTTTCGTAACGCTCTGTTGCTGTGAAGACCTTTAATTATTTTGCAACTATTGGGTGTGGACCCACTTTCGGGCACTCCATGGATGGAATGAGGTACGTGCAATAAACACACTCACACGGTCAAAGATGACGTCATTCGTGGCACTCGAAATCAATTTGAGCACCAGAACAGTGGAAGTGATTAGAAATCACTGTAATGTTTGTCATCAGTTATTCATAAGAGGAATGAATATTACATTGATTTTTGTTTGAACGAATTTTCTACTCATGTTTCTCTGTTATCGTTTTTTGAGATGCGAACATTAAAATTTATATGCAACAAAACATATTTATTTCCTTATTCTACTACAAAAAGGTACAGAATATTTTTTAAATGTTTTTTAAACTGCTATGAATGAAAATATGTCCTCGAATTATCAACATTTTGTGAGTAGATTATCATTACTTAAAATGGTATCAACTCATAAAAATGTTTGCATTTTCTAAAAGAATATTATCATAACTTTCTAAAAAAAATTGTCGTTATTTATTTTCAGAAATTTTATCACGTCTGAAATTTATTCATCATGTCTGAAATTTTTTTCATCATTTCTGAAAACAACAAAATTTTTCACAATTTCTGGAAATTTTTTTCCCATCATTTATGACAATTTTTTTTCTGTCATTTCTTAAAAATTGTTTTACATCATTTAATAAAAACTACTTTCCATCATTTCCGAAATATTGTTTTACATCATTTATAATTTTTTTCGCAATATTTCTTAAATAAATTGTCATTATTACCTGAAATAGTTGTGCCCTCATTTCTTGAATTGTTTTTATTCATCATTTTTAAAAAAATGTGCCATAATTTTTTATACAATCGTGCCATCATTTTTTATACAATCATGCCATCATTTTCTGAAACAATCTTGTCATAATTTCAAGAGTTTTTTTTCATCATATCTTAAAAAAATTGTGCCACCATTCCCTTAAACAATTTTACCATAATATTTCCAGAAGCAAATAAAAAACATTTCCAAAATATGAGGTTTTTTCCATCATTCTCTGACAAGTTCTATTGTTATTCCTTGTGAAACAATTTTGTCATCGTTCTCTGGAAAAATTTTGTGTGATCATTCTCTGAAAAAAAAATTTCATCACTTCTTAAACCACTTTTATCATCTCTGAAACAATTTTGCCTTCATTCCCTGCAAAAGTGTTTTTATTTCCTAAACTACTTTTTTATCATTTCCTGAAACACTCTTATTATCATTTCCTGAAACACTCTTATTATCATTTCCTGAAACACTCTTATTATCATTTCCTGAAACACTCTTATTATTATTTCCTAAAAAAGTTTATATTTTTCCTGAAACAAGCTTGTCATGATTTCCTGAAAAATAGTTTTGTTGTCCGTTATTTATTTTAGAAAAATTGTGTCCTCATTCAATGAAACAGTTGTATCATTATTCCCTTAAACAGTTATCATTCATTGAAACAATTTTATCATCGATTTTCTGAAACAATTTGATCATCGATTTTCTGAAACAATTTGATCATCGATTTTCTGAAACAATTTGATCATCGATTTTCTGAAACAATTTTATCATCGATTTTCTGAAACAATTTTATCATCGATTTTCTGAAACAATTTTTCATCACTCGCTAAAATAATCTTGTCATTCCCTGGAAACAATTTTCACATCATTTTCTAAACTAATATTGTAAATTTTTACCAATTTATTCATGAATATTATCATTATATTCTGACAACATTTTACAAACATTTCCTTAAAATATAACCATTTCATTAAAACTATGTCCTCGTAATTTCTTAAAATTTTAACATTATTTCATAACAAACGTTTAGTTCTACCAAAATATAGTGTTTTGATTTATAAAAATCGCATTACAATTTCTACTCAATTCGCCGATTTCTAAATTATTATCGTGCCGTAAAAAATTGTCATCTTGATTTCCTGAAAATGTTATCATATATTTAAAAAATGTCATCATTGTTTTGAAAATGTAGTCATAATTTTCTTAAAATTGTCGTCATTATTTTTTAAGAATAAAATCAACATTTACTGAATTATTCAATTAAATATTACGTTAAGAAGTACAATTAAATATCATAAAAAAAAGAAGGAATTGAAACTACAAAAACTTTATTATTGATAAAGTATGGTAGAGAAATAGAATATTTATTCGTAAAAAAAATGAAAAAAATAACGAGTATGTAAACTTTAAAAATAAAAATAAAAAAACCTCAAAAACGAAAAATATTTCGCAAATTTCTGGAAATTAAGAGAAAAAAACTTGAAACATCAAAGCAATCGCACAAAAAACCCGAAGTCAAGTTATTTTTGCCCCGTTGACTTCGTTAAATCATTAAAACAAATATTATAAAAAAAGACACCATAATAATATGAGGAAACGGAACAAAGAAACAATTATAGCTGAAAAGAAATTATTTAAAAAAAAAAAATGTTTAAAATAGATAAATAGATAGTAAGAAAATCGCAGTTTTCAAAAACAATTTCCGTAACGACGCTCTTGAGAATTACGATATTTCTCGTAAAAAAAATGGAATGACTATTGAAGATACGAGGAAAAAACTATTCAGGAATTCACATTTGCCTGCCATAAATAAGCCATAAAAATAAAACATAAATTTCAAGTTATTTTAGTTTGAGAATGCGGAAATAATTAATTGAAAATGAGCCTTTTTTTCAGCTACTCGAGGGTTTATGTTAAATCCATAAAAAAAACGAATCGCTCATTTCCATTCAGAATAGCGATAAGCATTAAGTGTCAAAAAGTGTTGAAATCTTAATGAGAATCAACCAAAAATAAAATTAATAGATTATACAGAAATGTTTTTTTTAAAATAATTTTTATTATTA
This sequence comes from Pholcus phalangioides, assembly GCF_987345545.1. Lineage (NCBI taxonomy): Eukaryota > Metazoa > Arthropoda > Arachnida > Araneae > Pholcidae > Pholcus > Pholcus phalangioides. The sequence continues at coordinate 7,517,906 of NW_028301620.1, read as the reverse complement.
ATTAATTTTCCTTTATTTTCCGTGATTATTAATAATAATATTTTATTTGTTAAAAGAAAAAACGTTTACAAATAAATTATTTATTTTTTTATCTATTTATATAGGATAACTAAATGTCTATTTTGGCAAAAAGTTCCAGCGTGTGGGTCAGATATGCGGTATTTATTTCTGCAGCTCGCGGGCCAGAAACGTGTGTATAAAGTATGGCCATATAACCCGTAATTTACGGGACATCCCATTTTGACTGTCGCAACTTTTTTCATAAAATGTCCCGTTTCTTCCCTGTGATCACAACGAGGTTCAGTTGAATTTTTCAAATCAAAAATAAAGATTAAGCTATTTTTCAGCAATTTTAGCAACAGCTGGTAAATTTACTTGCCCTTGAAGTTTTTTCACTATAATTGGCAACTTTACATGCCTTGGACGATGTTTCTTGGCAGTAAATGGTAACGTTTTACGTGCCTTTCATGATTTTTTCGGCTGTATTTGGCAACTTTACAAGCACTTGAAAAAAAAATATATTGGCGGTAAATGGCAACTTTACTGGCCTTTTCTTGACATAAATTATATTACTTAATTATTAAGGTATAATATATAAGATATACCGGTAGTTACGCATAATCATCAATCGTCTCGATAAAGAAAAAGTTTGATTAAATTTCACTGCATTTATCATTTACTTCTACCGATGACTATGCGTAATTTCCAAATAAAATTGGAAAGTCGGAAAAAAACATAAAAAAATTTATAACCGTTCTCTCTTCATTAAACCAATTAATTATTTTTTACCCATACATGATACGTGCAATACGCATATTTTGCAATAAAAATTAAATTAAAACAAGTGAGTTAATCAAATAATTATTTGATGGATTATCATATGAACCAATACGGGTTTGGGGTTATACATAATCACCGTTATATATGATAAATTCTTGATTTATGAACAAAACCACACAAAAATTAGAGTTTGGAAAACAGATTAGTTTGCCTGATTTTACTGTCCGCTATCGAGAGTGTACGTTAACTTGGAGTGTCCGTTAAGGGAGGTTCCACTGCAGTAATTCTAATTATGTTTATGTTGGCTGCTTTTGGCTCTGAATTGGCGATATTTAAAATTGTTCGTGATACTGATAGATAAGTTTGTTGTTGTTGGATACTAGTTGGAGACAAATAGATTCATTTCCCACCGCCATGTCCATTAAATAATCAAAAAAAACCATATTACTTCAAAAGTTCTCCTTGAAACTGTACTTCGAAAAACCAGCTTAATAAATAATTAACAATTTTTTAACGTTTTGTGAGATTGTCCCGTTTATCTTTGATAAATGAGTTTTTTTGCCATAATAATTTATGATTACTTTTGAATAACCTGATAATTAATCAGAACTTTTTTTCCGAGAAAAAATACATAATGCCTCGGTAATTATTAATAACTTTTTGCTTTCAACTTTTTTAATACAATATTTTTGAAAGATAATTTATACCTGCCGTTTTTTAAATGTATGAAAAGATTTTAAGTGATATTTATTAACTTTTTTAATTATTAAAGTTGCGTTTTTCATTATTTCTATTGGGTAAAATAAAATTTCCAACCTCAAAAATTAAAAAAACATAATTGATCTATTTTGAAATAAAATTTATAAAAAAAAACAAAAGAATATATATATATATATATAACATGTTCTGAACATTACAGAATCTTTAACGATACAAAAAGATAAACATGCTGAAACATTTTGTTTGCTATGTGTTTCAGATTTTGTTGTATTGCATGCATTTCTTCATGGTAGCATTTTCTATGACTGGTGAAAAATAAAGTAATTGGCTTTTTAGTTACTTAAAATTAATAAAAAAATATTAAAGAAAACTAAATTTATATTTTATAAAAGTTCTTTGAAATTTTCATGGATTTCTTAAATTTAAAATAATACCTGAAAACAAACAGGTATCAGATTCATTTGTAAGATTTTAACTATTATAATCACCTTTCGGTTTTCTAACGCACTAATAGTCATTTAAAAACTAATAATTCAAATAAAAAAAACTCAATCATTCAAGAAGTTTAAACTAATTTAAATTTTTAAGATACAAAATCAATCATTAAAATAAAAATAATGATAATGAAACAAATCAATTTTAATAACAATTTAAACACATCAAACAAAAAAATTAAAACTGATTATATATCAATTAATTACATTGATCATTTGTATAGAAACTAATGCTTTAAATAAAATAATATTTAAAGATAAAGTCCAGCAATGTAAGCTAAACAGGCAAATGTTGTTATTTTAGCGCATATCGTTGGATTTTATTCTTCTACATTAAAAAAACTGTTCATTCAAATAAAAAAATTGAAACGCATCATTTAAATAAAAAAATTGAAACGCATCATTTAAATAAAAAAATTGAAACGCATCATTTAAATAAAAAAATTGAAACGCATCATTTAAATAAAAAAATTGAAACGCATCATTTAAATAAAAAAATTGAAACGCATCATTTAAATAAAAAATTAAAACTAACCATTAAAAAACATGGTTATTTAATTGTTAAAAAAATTCGATATTTATTCATATAGAAAATTTTCTACGTGCTTACATCGTATTCAAATAAGAATTGAAAGTAAATATAGTTATTTTAGTTATATATATTTTGGTATATTAGTCCCGTTATGTAGTTTTAGATTGATTAATAGAAAACTTTTCAAATTGATTCGTGAAAAGTTGTTTCGAAACTACTTCCACAAACAAGGAGAATCACCGTTTATTGAATCATTTCAGCACAAAATTTCTTTCTTATATTCACTTATTACGTGTGTATAATATATATGTTACGGTAAATGTGATAAATCCGGTTATTTTACATAATAACAGGTGATTACGCATACCTAACAAGTATTTTGGTAAGTTTGATGACTTTTCCTAAATTAATCACTTTTACAAGCGACTATGCATAGTACCCAAGCGTCGTTGGTAAATTTGATAAATTTCCCTAAATTAATCACTTATACTGGTGATTATGCATAATACCCGAGCGTCGCATCGTTGGTAAACATGATAAATCGTACTATATGATATACTGTACATGATAATTGATACATGTACTTTATTATTATATCGGGTAATTTTGTTATTATTAGTCATAAAATTTGTTATCATTAACAATCATAAAATATGTTAGCATTATATCGGGGTCCGACCGGTGTTCGCCAATACTCATCTAGATGCGTGATTCACGCATCAAAATTTAATTTCACTAATCTAAATTTCGTTGAGGAGTTCAACTTTTAGGTAATTTTTTAAAATAGCGTTATTTCTCTCTGAAAAACACCTTAAAATTTTGGAGAGTAGTAAACTTACTCTTGAAAATCATATTTTTCGATAACAATTGGTCCGACTATATTCCTCACACATGCAAGACTCCTTTGGAATTTTTTTTTTCACATTTATCAAATTCATCAATTGCACACTGTGATTATTACGATAAAAGTGGTAAATTTCAAGTATTTATCAAATTTACCAACGCCACTTGGGTATTATGCATATCGACCGGTAAAAAAGTGGTACATTTATCAAAATTACCAAGATGATCGGTAAGTACGCATGATAATCAATTTATCACATTTACCGTAACATATTGCGTGCAAGTGAAAAATATTGGGAGCAAAATAATTGTTTAAATAATACTCAAAATCGTACAGACGAATACAATATTTAAAAGAACAAACGCATATATATAGAAAGCATCAAAGGTCTTTAATGTCGTCTCTTCGATTGTTGTACCCGAAGGTGCAAATCACTTAATGAATATTCATCAAGTGATGGGAATTCGCTACAGCAGTCGTCGATCCGAAATTGGGCGTTCATAGTACCCGAATTGTGCGTGTCGAGAGGCTCTTACAGCCACGCAATTCCGACGACCACTTTGTACCAGAAGATCCTTTTGAATGGGTAGAGACAGAGTAAGGAATGTTACATATCCACACACACGCGGCCAACCTCTCCTCTAACGTTTCCATACGGTTGGTTCGTCGACTCTCCTTACTCTCTGCTGGGCATGTTCCCACGTACTTACACACATACATGGTAGGAACCGAGCGTGAGAGACAGATAATTCCGGTAATGGCCCTCACAAACGAAACAGATGTAACATACAACCGAGCGAGAACCTTTTCATTCCAACAACAAACACATACACATTTGGTGCTTACGGAGAACTTCTCTCTCTCTCTCGCTGTAGAAAAATAAATAAAAGGCTTCAAAATGGGAGAAGATGGGCAAGAAAAACTATACGATGGAGGAGAAAATAAGAAAATTGCATTGGCGTGATCCGACTGGATGTTGTAATAGGTTACTTGTGCTTATCGGAACATCCACAGAACAGATAAAATGCGATTTGTACGTTCAGAGTTTATTGTATGCGTGACTCGAAGAGATGGCCTCGTTTTATTTATTCAATGGTTATTCTAATTGGCGCTCACGTTACTATTTTGTATATTTATTTTTATTCGCGTGAACGTTTCAAGAAATATTCTATCCGTTTTCGTACGATAATTTCTAGTTTTTGGCATCCAATACAGTGATACCTCCGCTAACGAACGCCTCGGATCACGAATTCTCACGCCGGAATGTAAATTCGTTTCAGTTGATTCGCACAAACACGGCAAATTTTCGGGCGAGTTCTTTACAAACAATATCATTCATGACTATGAGTTCATGTCAAACTGGAACCTATACTTTTCTTTCAGAAAGCTTCTGAGCCATTTCGTGTGAAATGATTTAGTACAGTAGAGAAAATGTTTCTTTTTTTTTTTAAATAAGTCCAGACTTGAGTTCTCATTGCACGTAGCAAGGCTTTTAGCATTGAACTGATCAGTCTGGTCATTGGAGGAGATGATCTTTTCCGTCTGTAACAAGAAGACTATTCCCAAATTGGGTCATGTAGAAATGTTCGGAACCACGGCTCCCCCACAAGAGTGGGGTTGACATTGCTCCAGCCCGGGACGATTCTAATCATTTTATTTATTTTTGTTTTTCACACTAGAAATTCATTATAGTGTGGCTCGTTGAAAATTTGATCAGGGTCGCGCCAAAGACTTTGACCTAGAGACCCTACTGCGTATGTGGGGTCAAGTTCGGACCCACAGTGAAAACATATTTTAGAGGGGAAAATAACGTGCCCGAAAAGGCTGTACTTCTGTTGCATAATACTAAATGAAATCAGAAGACTGTGTGACTTGATTGAAGACAAATTCATGGATTTTTAAATATTCTTCAAGCAAAGAGACAGAGGGCAGCTTCTTACAAGCTTACCTTGAACAGACCTTGATGGTCTGGAAGAAGACTAGGCAGCATAAGTTCCAAGTAAGAACGTTGTGTGAAGTAAAAGAAGATCTCTCTTCAGTTATGAAGCTGATTATCCCAGAATTTGGTTAGTTTTTGTCTTTTTTATAACGCTTCTTACCGTTATAAAAAAAACCTTCAAATTTTGGGTGGCATCCCGAACGAATTAAACGGTTTTAACCGTTATCCCATAGAAACATATCGGAAATCACATTTCGGTTAACTGAGTTCGGCTAATTCCCATAGTTTCGGAACGAACCATCTTCGTTAGCCGAGGTATCACTGTATTTTGAACGGAATAAAATTTTGATACGTTTCATTGGGCCTTAAAACGTAGGGCGATCTCAACATAAACAGGGTGGACGAAAAGTCTGGGACACGTTTTAGAAACAAATCAACCAATGGGATAAAGATGGAGTGATAGATCAATGTTTCTAGTACACTAAATCGGTCGTGTGCTAAAAATGCATACAATCAAATACGCCCTCTAGGTGGGGATTTATCGAACTTTCTCGTGCTATATCGACAAATAAGTGAGCTTTAAACGCAATTACGCGTCAAATTTTCTGAGGTTTGTGAGATGATATTATCAGACTAAATCGAAATGAGTACACTGAATATAGAAAAATTGAAACTTTTACTAGAATAATATAATTTATATAAACAGGCCACTATGACACTATGACATATTTAGGATTATACAGATCTAATAAATCCCAGTTTTATTGTAAATTATGACGTCAGCATCAGTATTAGAGATACTAAACTAATTAATTTTCAATATTAGGTAGATAACTTAATACGAAAATTCCAGTTACTAAAGTGAGAAAAAAATGTTTGAAAACAATGTATCATAAAAATAATATAAATTTTAAAAAAAGTGACACAAATTTATTATTAGCCAAGAATTCAGAAAATAGCCATTGCGGTGGACAAAAAAACCTTCCAAAAAAATCTAAATAAAAATAGCCACACAATATCTTTACTAAAAAATAACTTTGAAAGAGGCTTCAAAAGAATACATTCATAATCCTTGAAAATCCAATAGAATTCTCAAAATAATATTGAAACAATTCTCGAAAAAAAATTCCAATATGCACGAAATACACTTTAATTATCTAAATTCTTCTTGTTCAAAAAAGACACACAAGCTATTCTTTTTTAATATACATTTTACTTTCGAAAACAGCAATTTCACGGAAACAAGTACCGAAACCCGGATGTTCCATGTAAAAAGTATTAAAAAAAACCATTTTCACGGAAGTTATTTCAACATGTGCTTCCTTTTTCAAACAATACCGGATATACATATCCTCGTACAAAAGTTTATGCATCCTAGTCTTTTATTATCGTATGCAGATTACTGTGTTTTTTAAGTATTGTCTTTTATATATATCCTCCTTTGGAAACTATAATAGATGATGCAGGGAATGGGTCAGAGTTTTGCTCTTCTAAAGTACGTTGTTTTCAAAAAAATAAAATGAACTGAAAAAGAAACAATAATTCTTTTTTTTTTACTCCGTCATTAGAGAAACCATTACCAGGGTTTAACTTTCGAGTGAAGTTGTTTTCTCCATAAAACGCGTTTTTAGAATTTATTATTTATTTATTTACTTATTTTTTTGTGACTTGACTTGACTTGAGAAGTTTTTTAATCAGAGGGTGGTTTTCTTTTTGCTTCTTATCTTTCGCTGTAAAAAATATTTAAAAGAGATGGAGCGTAATTGCAATTTACTTCTGGAGTCATCCCGTACGAAACTTCTTTTCTCATCTTGTTTCCCTTCAGTTAGATTTTTTTAAAGGTATAAAGGCAGTTTTTTAAAATAGTATAGCGTATATTTTTCCTTTGAACACAGAATCTACCGAATCATAAATTGACGATTAATAAAATCAGTGGATTTATAAAATCAAATCACTAAAACGGAATCAAATGAATAGTGAAAATCGAAATCAAATCAATAGTGAAAATCGAAATCAAATCAATAGTGAAAATCGAAATCAAATCAATTTATTCATTTGAAAATATTGTATGTGAAATTGAAAAGTTGAAACATTCAGATGATGTCGAACCAGTAAACACTGAGTGGTTACTTTATTATGACCACCTGACAGTTTTAAGCAAATTAGTCATGACGTCACACTGTGCTATAATTTCGGGCACGTGAACATACTACTTGAATTCACACTTTCTAGTGCAAATTCGGTCAAATGTTTTTAGGGGAAAAAATTAAAAAGAAAAATGGTTTTCATCAACTCTGTAGCACAAAAAGCTTCGAAGGATTTGTAACTTTCACAGAGTGTATTAATTACTTTGTGCAATCCTTGTATGCATCTATGCGAAATTAGTATTTATATCCACGGAGATGTAAATGTTCTTATAAAAACTCGAACTTTCATGGCAAGTTTGTTTGTTCACAGAATGCGGAGTTTTCAACCAACTTTTACGAAACTCGCAGAAAATTTGACAACACACATGAAACACGCTGTAAAGAAATTTAAAATGTGATGCCTTGGTATTTAATGAGATACGAACATTTCAAATAAATGAGTTTTTATTACGCATGAACAAAAGAAAATATCAATTTTATTTTTTCATAATTTGGTTGCCAAACACATAGTGCAGCTTATATTAAAATTACAGATAAATATATTGTAAAAATTCAGAAAGATGTTGGCAGTACAAAGAGCTGTGATTTACCACTATAATTAGCAAGCACTGAAATATCCCGAGGAGAACAATTTTGAGAGGTTATATTGAGCAAATGAGGTACTCTGAATGCTATTGCATGAAAAAAATTATTATCAGTATTTAAAAAATATGGGATATTGTACTTCAGGGGAACATACTGTATTTTTATGATTTACATAGATTTGAATAGTTTAAAAATATCATTCATTCTTTGCCAACTTACATTTAATCATTGTCGAAGAATGCACAGCAATATGTCTTCTCCACACATGGTATTTTCCTTCTAAATGTAAGGGTCAAAAATCGTTCTTGCTTGGCTTATCAAGAAATAGGAGACGTGCACCTTTTGGCAATTATAGAATTCTACTGGTAATTATAGAACCTTTATGAACAGTTCACAAGTTAAAATCGAATGCTTAGGATTTGCTTAGAAGCATCAATGCTGAAACGGGCTCAAAATATGCAATATCTGTATTTGAAAAATATAAGAAACTCATGCAGTGCTTGAGAGCAACATTTCTAAATAAAGGGGAAAGACACTTGCTAAAAGTACCTGGATGATGAAATGTTAAGTGTGAAATCCCTTATCATTCAAGCGTAATTAAAATTAATTTACTTATATAATAATTTAATTATATTCTCATATCTCATCGAATACTAAATTATGAAAGTTTAAATTTCTTTACAGTGTTTCACGCGGTGTTGAGTATTCTGGGAGTTTCGAATATTTAGAGTTCGAAAATTTAATTAAAAACGCATGTTATAAACAAAAAACATGCAAATAAAAAATTTCAGTTTTTATAAGAAAATTTATATTATCGTGAATATATCGTGCATATTTCAATGAAAATGCAACATGCATTGCACAGTGCAACTAAAATACTCGAATAAAAGTTCGAATCGTTTGCAGCTTTTTATGATACAGGGTTCATAAAAAAAAGTATTTTATTTTGTAGGTCCTCTGAAAATATTTACAACTGAATTTACACTGGCGAGTTCAAGTGTTATGTTTACACATGCCTGAAACTAAGGAACCAAATTAAAGAATTCCCACCATAGCTCATTTGCTACTACAGCTACTGAACCACACATGTACCTCGCCCACATTCCTCTTCGGAACTTCCAACGAATTCGTATATATGTAATGGTAAAGTGTGTGTGTACGTATAGTGAATCTTCCGTGAAGTTCGTTTCTGTGTAATGGTTGTTACGTGTAGTGTCGCCATCTGCTATCAGTTTTTCTAACTATGAGTGAAGTGTAATGACTGAATAATGGCTAATTTTCTTAAAAATGTCAGGTGGTCATAATAAAGTGGCCACACAGTGTAGGTGCAATGCGTTGCGAAAGGAAAAGTCGTGTAGTTTCATAACGCTTTCTCTAAAGCAGATATAAAACTTCAATGTGTCTACTTTGGCGCGAATAATTAAGCAAGCGTCCATCGTGACATTAATTTCATGAGAGATTATGTAATTTCTCAACTCTTATTTTCAGACAGATTTGCATCGAGGGTTCAGCAACATTATTACTGGATGAGGTAAATAATCCTATTAGAGTTCAATACGTCATAGTTTGGATTTAGGTTTGGACAAAGTGTCCGAACGATGCTTCGTGCTCCTCCGATCAATTTTTCACAGATCGAGACCGATGTACAATGACATTCCCACCCTGGGACCTGCTGCCGCCATAAGAGAAGCATTTGTCCATTAGATAGATGGCCATTAAATATGCTGAAATAATCAACCGACTTAATTTTGTTGCTGCACGTTAATGCTGAACTTGAGTTCAGGCAGAAGGAAATATTACCAGAGTCATAGCACTTCCTCGTGAGGCTTGTACTGTAATTACACGGAAGAATACATACGTAGCAGTGACAGTATATTGACGATTGTTTTCTTGCACTTGGTGCACAAATTTCATGTCATTTTAACCACTTCACGTACAAAATTTTGTCAAGAAATTTGGATTATCTCTATCTTGCGAATCGCCGATAAATCTGTAAACCTCGTCCTAAGCAGTAAGCTTACCGTACGTTAGAAAGAGGATTGGTGGAAAGGAAAAAAAAAGGTAAAAGAAAAAAGTATCATAGATAAGGTAGATAAGAGAGCGTTTTTTAGAGTATATTTTCACGTCACCTCTTTGGTGCTTACGTGCATATAGTAGAAAGATATATTGTACGTGTGGAAAAAACCCCATTCACTGGATTATAGAATAAAGGAATGGGAAGAAAAAAGCAACTTCTGTTGATAGAGCTACTATAAAGCTTCGCGATGGTAAAGACAGAGGAAAGAAAACACAGAGAATTTGCTTGAACTTATTCCACTGGTGTTTGGACGCAATATTACGTCCGTGATCGTAAAGAGATTAAGACGTGTTTGAGTCTATGTAAACAAACGTTTCTATGAAACTGAAAAAAAAAGAAACATTTTAGGTGAATGTATAAAATGAATAGAAAAGAATGTTATCGGATTGGCGCAAAACATCTTAAACTAGTGCGTGATACAGGGTGGTCGAAAAGTCCATGACACATTTAAAAAATTAATAAACGAATTGACTTAAGAATGTGTGCCGATTCTATTATAGCGTAGTTTCTCTTTTTTTTTGACAAATTAAAAATAGTTCGAAATTTTGCCCACAGATGGCGCTATATCCCGACATGTCCCGTTTTCGTGATCTCTTCCAACCCAGCTTCATTCATCACGGTACGTTTCCAGGTTCGAATCCCGATGATGGTGGTGGCAGACCATGACTCAGTCGGTTCTCTGCAGTTTTGCAACTTCGATGCGTGATTGCAAACCGGTCTCCCATTTGAAAAAGTTTCTGCGGAGAGAGCAGGAACATCTTCAACATGACACTTATATAACATGAAAATTCAAGCATTTGTCATCTTCACTTCAAAATATGAAAGACACAGATAGCTGCATCAGCAAGAACACGAAAGAAAGAAAACTCGGACAATATAAATACGTTACGACCACGCATATACTTTATATATACACACACGCACGAACACGCATGCACCAAATTCGTTAGAAATTCAGCAAAGTCATGAGTATAAGATGCAGGTACGGTTAACTAGTAGTATCCGAGGATGACGTCACTCTCCGCTATCCATACAAAGGTTTTTAACAGCTGGCTGATGCGAAGATACATTTTGGAAAGAGAAAAAATTCAACTACCCCTGCGGGGAATCGAACCCACGTCCCTTCACTTTCCTCTGTTGGACTATAGAGGCAACGAATCTCTCAATATTCCCTTGGAGCTCGTGTGCACTGAACTGGACTGTACATGGACGGTCGGACACAATCCAGGCCAAAGCTCACAATTTTCTTATCAAGACGCCTTACCTGTATCTACAGGATATTCGTATTTAATGGCGAGCTACAAGAGCTGAGAGATCGGTGAAGTGAAAAATCGAATTGTCGCCAAAACCTACTGAAATTACTTCGACGAACGCAGGTTTCAGTGATGTATTGCAAACAAACGACTAAATTTTCTAAGTTCTTTCGAAAGCTTACGGAATGGACAAGTTTTTGGCAAATTCGACCGATTGTAGCTAGAAGGGTGTTTGCAGAATTGGTAATTAAAAATTTTGGCGACAATTTTATTTTTGCCAATCTTTCAGTGCTTGTAGCTCGCCATTAAATCCAGATATTTCAATGATTGAAATATCAAATATATGACTTTGATGTGACCTTATAGGACATTTCTGCGCTTTCTAAATATGTGATTAGTTTGCGTTAGGTCTCTCAGGAACGTCACAAATCCGGGTGGTTTCGGACTTCACGTATTTTTTCCCAAAATCGATTATCCACAATAACTCGAAAACGGCTCGAGCTAGGACAAGGTTGATGTGTTGTTTCATGATCCCCTTGGACTAGAGTATCAGTCCCTTTCATTTGGCAGAATAGGTTGGATTCAGCATCTATACCTTAAGTACCTTAGTCATACCTACCACATTCCTTGCTCCTCAATCGTACCCAGATGAAACCCACTAAATTCATCGGGAGCTTAAACATACTTATCATGTAAACATGCCAATGCCTTTTTGAGATTATAGATAGGCTTGCCTAGTGAAAGTCGAAAAAAAATTATTATTCAGTATATGCTTACCCAAGTTCTATGAATCCACTTATAAACTTCACGAGGGATGAAATCGTAATAAATTTCCCTTTGAAGATTGAAGATTTGCTCTGCTTTTTCACACAAATTTTCTATTCAGGTATCACTAGTCAACAGTATCAAAAAAATAAAATTTTACACCAAAAATCGAGTAGAAAATATTTTCCCTATCATCATCATTATTATAGATTCAAGAAAGAAAAAATAATAACGCGAAAAAAATGTAAAGTAAAATAAACAATTGGATTTCATGTTTTTTCGGTATCGTATCCATTTTTTCCCCCACATCCTCATGCGATTCCACGTTAATCCTTCCTACACGTTCAGCATCGAATGTACGATTTGCCAGTTCTTTTGGTATTATTTTCGGTATCACAAAAGATTTTCTGTTCCCTTTGTTAGAGATTCTTTCGTAAACATAGAATAAAAGAATCAATGAAAACTAGGGCGAAAAAAAAGTTTTTAGTTTCGTTTTTCTTTTACCAAACAACACCGAAGTGTTTGGCTTCCAAATCCTTTTCTTTCTTGGTTTCATTTCTGATTCTCACTCCGGTCACTATTCTAGGGCGTTAATGTTGGCTGTCCAAGTGAGATAAGAAGTACGTATTCCGGTCGCCTTTCGCTAAGCACTAAGACTCGGGCGAGGAAAAACACATCCGAATGTTACACTAAAGATGCTGGAATAAAAAAGGAATTGCAAAAAAGAGCGTTATTTTTCTTTCTTTTCGCTTATGCATCGATTTAGTACAGCGGTATTTTAACCTTTTTTCCAACCCGCGCTCCCTTTGAATTATGGAATAGTTTATATTCCATATTATATGAATATATTTTAAGAAATGTGTTGCAATTTTCTTCAATCTCGTGGAATGTTTGATGATTAACGGACGGATTTACTTCTGTGTATTTCAGCAGACCTGATATTTAGAGATTTTTTTCTTATGTTGAAAGATTAAATGATTGTCCGACTGATATGATGATATGGTATGTTTTAGCCGACTTTATATTTTACCTCATTCATGAATCGAAATACAAATAATAAAAAGATAACGCTCCAATAAAAGATCTGTCTCCTCTGTAGCTTAGTGGTGAGAGCACTCGTCCGGCAAGAAAGGGACCCGGGTTCGACCGTAACCTCTTAGAGATAGAAGGCCTCTGCACTGTTTGCCATAAACGTCCTTCAGACTACCTAGCAAGTTTGCCGCATTTTGAAATACAGCATCCTATTTCGTTTCTTCTTATTTCGGCGTTGAATGTCCCTGATTGGCTCACAAATACCGCATAGTGATTGGATGTGGGGCGTAGAAATCGATGATTCTGAGCCCGATCATTTCCTTTCCTCACAACGATGATACTGGCACGAGCAGGGAATTTTTTTCCCTGAATATTTTGAGGGAAAATGGACTACTTACTGACGTCACAGGCAGACTGCGGTGGGCCTTCTATCTCTAGGAGGTGCTGGTTCGACTCCCGGTAGAGGCAGAGATGAGTTTTTTTGCTTCTTTAAAAAATCAATCATCTAATCTAATATCTTCACAACATCCAGTTTTCTGTAAATCTTGCAATAAAAGGTAAGTTGTAGTGATAAATGTGGCAAAAAATATCGAAGAATTTTGAGAATGTAACAACAGTGTGATAATTGTTATGTGAAATATAATAATTATGTTAAATAATTATTATAAATCCCAGGGGCACTACATTGCTGCTCGGGAGATGTTAATGGTGCTCCCTGAAGTAGGATGTAAAGTTGCCTTTTTTGTGGAGAAAATAAATGCTTCCTCCGGGGAACCCCCATATGGCGAAATATATTTGCCAGACCGGGGGTTAGTATCTCTTATGGAATAAGTTTATTTCAGTGGTTCTCAATTTTTTTCCTTCCTGCACCCCTATTGCAATTCGATTTGCCTTCCCGCACTCCCTTAGATAACGCGCTTTTTATCTGTTAGAAAATGCAGTTTTTTCTGTGATTAATTACATTAATTATCCATTAATTAATTTTTATGAATTCGTTTACTCATTATTTGATGATCTTTTCGGCTATGGCTATGACTTAGTTTTGGTTTTATTTTTTTGGACAATTCAAAAACAAAGCTGAAAAAAGTTACTATTTTTTAACATTTTTTTTGCGATTTTTGTACAAAATATTCAGACGTCACTTATTGATTGCCGGTTTTTTTCAACCGGAAGGAGAGAAAAACAAGTATGATCGCTAATCCAAAAGAAAGTTTTAAATCGCGCAGTATTCTCGTGACATATCCTTGCAAGCGAAAGCCAAGAGATGAGCTGTTTGAATATTGGTAGGATTCATATTTTTTTAGGAATCGGAAATTCAATTTTCGTCATTCAAATTTTCCTGAATTCCGTCAACGTGCTGTAATTTTTTTCTGACCTCGCACCCCGGTCAAGAACCACTGGTTTATTTCAGCAAATACTGACATCTCCATTTTTACTTACTTAATTCGTTCCCGAAGTTCGTTCGAAACCTGGATTGTTCGTAAACCGAAACAGTTCTCCCATAAGAATCAATGTCAAATGAAGTAATCCGTTCCCGGAGCCCTCGAAGAGTTTCACTATAATTCTTGTGCATAAGGTGAAACCAATGAAAATCATTCATTAAAGTAATAAGTTGCTGAAAAAAAATAGCCACACACAGTATGAAAGAGACGAAATATAAAAAACGCTAGGGTTATGTCTAATATCAATTGATATCATTTATAATCTCAGTGCCAAAGTCCTCAAAATCTCTCTCAGCACAATCTGGTCACAGCATCCTCCAAGTAAAATTCACAGTTATGTAAAATATTTACTGCTAATCTCTGTCAATGATGGCAAATGTAATACGTAGTTTGCAATGTAGGAAATATAAATAATGTTTTTGAGAAGTCATTGCGAGTGTTAGCTTTATGCCAAAAGCTATTGTAAAATATCTTTGAAAATGTTCCCTGGAAATGACTATGCTAATCCATGGATGCAGTATGAATGCAGTATGAATATTACTCAGATGAGGAAATCAAATTTTTCAATTTTTCTCAAAATAAATAAATAATAGCCACGTGACCACAGATTTCTGAAACATCCTTTCCTCGAGATTCAATCCTGTGTGTTCGTAAACCAAGACCTAAAAAAATTTAAACTTAAATGATAATTGCACAACTAATTTATTGAAGGAAAAATGCACAGGTATCAAGGTAAGAAAATTGAAATTATTGTTTATGTCGATTTTTAGTGACTAATTTGTTGCTGCTTTTTCATATTAATATACTATAAGTCCAGACATGGTCCACGCTATGTCCCACGAGGGATATAAGCGTTTTACCCCGAGAGGTTGGACCACGCTGGGGATATTAATATACTAAAATTGATGCTCTTTCTTTGAAAGAGAGTTCATCCCCATATCACCACTTAATTTTCAAGTGATTTATGGTTTTCGTTTTCGTCAGAAAAGGAGATGATAGCGAATGGTAAAAAGTGTTTGCAAAGCTGTCTGACTTTTCTAATTGTGGAAAATGTTCCAACCGAGTACACAAAAATTATTCTAAATCACACTTTTTAAAGTCCATTTGAATATGATGTGTGCGATGATTCTCATTTTTCACACAGGATCATCTTTTACTAAATTAGCATCTTTCATAGAATTGAGATTGAAAAGGAATGAATCGATAACAGGAAAAAAGACTGCAAAAGCATCTGAAAAATGCATGCATGTGTGTGTGTAATATATATTCTTACAAGCTAGCAGCATCAAAATTCCGCGCAATGCATTTCTGCGAGCGAAATCTTCAAAAACGAGTTGGCGTTGAAATTCTTGGTATTACTTATATTGTTCAAAAAGAATCGAAAAATTTTATTTCCCCGTCACTTTTATCTTTCTAAATAATCAGTAAACATAGTATAACATTTTTTCTATCTCCCAATTCTGGTTAAGAACCACTGATTTAGCAAAAACACAACATAAAAGAGAAGAGAATTCAATGCATCAACATCTTTCCGGCTTGTGACAACCTGTATAAGTTTTAATCGAAACGCGTTCCTAAAAGCAAAAAAAAAAAAAAAAAAAAAATATTGATGGAGAAACCTTACTTATACGATAACTAATCCTTTAACGAAACCTTATCGAGTTTTTAAGTACTATGTCATAGGAATCTCGATCGAAATCATATCTATGGTACGAACTGCAGCACGTACACTTGGCGGTCATGCAATATTTCTTCACTTTTTTTAGACAGATCTGCACATCGATGTTTTGCCAAGATTCTCCCCATAAAAACGAAAGGAAGTTCAGACGCATCCCGTGGAGAATTTTCCATCAATTAATTCAAGCACAGAATGCGTCTAAAGTCCGTTGAAAATTTTATTAACTTGTTTCTAACATAACTATCCTTCGCAGCATTTGGGAAGGCATCATCTTTGAGGAAGGTAGTGACGAAGTGTATGTTGACGGCCCAATTTGCAGAGTCTGCTGCATATTTTGAATTTTAGCGTCATCTATCGTTGAATTTTAAAATCAATTTTTTATTAAAACAAAAGAAACAGAATCCTCTTTAATTTTTTCTTACAAAAATAACAGGTCATTATGATTTTCTCTTTTTGATTAACAAATTTTAGAAGCATTTAGTATTATGATATAAAATGCAGTACTGTTTTGTCGAATGCAATTGCAAAATTATTCTGATGAAAGAAATTTGAGGGTTATCACTACTCATTGGAACCCCGTATCACTAATTATGGTTTTCGGTTTCTTGTCTGACGAATGTATACTGCATAAGGAGCACACACTATACTTATAAGAAGAAAACGAGTAGTCAATGTTTTATTTCACGTTCCAATTATTACTAACCTCCATATGACAAAATTAGCACCAAATATTCAATCTATAATAATCAATAACACAAAAGGAAGCATTAATAAAATTCCCAAAAGTTTTAGCTTTCCATCTCCTGAAGAAAAAACATACATAATTAATAAATCATTTTAATTAGTAACTCGCAAAACAGAAGAGAAACCATCATCTTATTCAACTTCCCACGCAAGATTGGAGTTAAGAATAAATTTGGACTTCTTTACCATTTTCGCTGTTATTATTATTATTATTTTTCCGTTGGAATCTCGACAATGGCTTCGTAAATACTCTTGTCACTTGCATGTAATTCTATATTTACGTAGATTTTTCTCAATCTTTTTAAAGGGCACAAATAATGTGTGTATAGTCTTTCAAAGCGATGATTTCGACCTTTATAAAATGTCAAAGGTAAAATGCGGGGGCTTCGGAAAAATGAACGGAGTACGTGGGTGGAATTCTACTCGCGAATCTAGAGACTTCCATATAAAGAGGAGAAAAATTTTTGTCATTAAAAATTTAAATTAAAAAATATATATATTTCAATGAATTTTATTTTCGTAGTTGAATTTAAATGTAGAATTAATAGAGAGCGAGAGAGAGAGTATGATGAAATTGAAAATTTAGAGATTTGATGTATTTTGTACCGAATTTTGAAGTATTTTGTGCAGTATTAAGATATGACTTCTTATATGTTAATGTTATATTTTATGTCTAATGTGTCTAATGCATGTGTATGGTTTTTTGAATATTTTCGCATTTCACGTGTGCGGAATTTT
The DNA here is from genome assembly GCF_987345545.1 of Pholcus phalangioides. Lineage (NCBI taxonomy): Eukaryota > Metazoa > Arthropoda > Arachnida > Araneae > Pholcidae > Pholcus > Pholcus phalangioides. The sequence continues at coordinate 7,500,136 of NW_028301620.1, read as the reverse complement.
TTTAATCATTTTGATTTTATTAAGTTATTTTATACGTTTTTTAAAAATAGAATAAATATAAGTAAATAAAAATAAATTTTGATGGAGTTTTACGTAACAGATCGATTTGATGTTCGTTCTGGCAGTATTTCTTCTAAAAAAAAAGTATGTGAATTTTCGGGAATCACAAAAACCAAAAAATGCAAAAGATCACCAATTATCGCCAAAAACAAGCTAATTCACCAATTGGCGAGAAATGACGCACTACTGCATGTCGCAGTGTGTTGAAATGTTATTCATGGGGGAAAAAACACTTTAAAAATGTGACAAACATGTCAGATGAATTGTGATTTTGGTTATCAGATGAATGATCGTGAATCTAGGAACTTTCAAATAAGGGGAAAAATGTTTTTATTGAAAAATTTAAATTACGTTGCTCTTTAAAAAAATAATAATTTCAATGAATTTATTAGTTTTTATTTAATTTTAAATGTAGAAGGATTAATAGATAGAGAGAGGGAGAGTTTTCGATGTAATTCTAAAAGAGGCTGATTTGATGTATTTTCTACAGAATGGTGGCTTGATATATGTATTAATTATGTATTAAGATATGTTTAAAGTATTAAGTATATTTATGTATTAAGTATATTTATGTATTAAGTATATTTATGTATTAAGTATATTTATGTATTAAGTATATTTATGTATTAAGATATGTTTAATGTATAAGATATGTTTAATGTATTAAGTATATTTATGTATTAAGATATGCTCATTTAATATTTTATACTCAAATACATACGTATGATGTGAAGCTAATGGGGGTAATCGGAAATGAAAGCGATAGGGAGTTGCTCCAGACCAACTTAAACAAGATTGCAGCATGGGCAAATGAATGGAGCATGACGTTTAGCGTAGATAAGTGCATGGTCGCTCATTTTGGTTCGAACAACCCACGGTTCTCTTACGAGTTGAATGGTGTCACTATCCCGGATGCAACTAGAGTCACCGATTTGGGAATTCTCATTGACGAGCGACTTAAGTTTTCTGAACATTGTTCAGCGGTTGTCAAAAAAGCGAATAGAATGCTTGGTCTCATTTTCAAAAAGGTCTCTTCGCGTTCTCCTAAAGTCATTTTTCCGCTTTTTCGAGGCTTAGTTCGTCCTGGAATGGAGTATGCTGTAAGGTTTTGGAGACCATACCTACAGAGGGACATAGACTTGGTTGAAGGGGTGCAGAGAAGAGCTACGCGTGTCCTTATTGGCACACAGGGCTTGAGTTATGAAGAAAGACTTCATTTTTTGAATATGTTTACATTGGATGAACGCAGGTGTCGAGGAGATATGATCGAAGTGTTCAAAATTTTCAATGGGATGGATAGGATGGACCATGAACGTTTAGTACACCGCCAATCGACTGCTTTTACAAGGGGACACCAGTATCGATTGTCGAGGGACAATGCAAGGTTATGGTGTCGCAGGGAATTTTTCTCCAATAGGGTTGTTAATAAATGGAATAGCTTACCCCCGGAGGTAGTAAATTGTAACACAATTGACACGTTTAAAAAGAAATACGATAAACATGTTGGGGTAAATCGAGAAGCTATCCATTCTTAGAATAAGACAACCATAAGTATTCTTATGGGCATTGTATAATATTTTATCATGAATATATATTGTTTATAATTTTTGTGAATTGCATTTTTAATTGGGTTGCTGTATTTTTGAAACATATGACAACCATATTTTTATGGGCATCTTTTTATCAGCCACCTCGTTGGGCATTTTGCCTGTTGTGGCGTTGTATTTGTATTTGTATTTGTATTTGTATGACTTTTTGAATAGTTTCGTATTTCCCGTGTTTATAGAATTTTTTCACCATTTTGATATTGTTTTTTTATTTTATACGTTTGTAAAAAATAAATTTCGATCGAGTTTTATGTAATTGATCGATTTGCTGTTCACTAAAAGTACGCGAATTCGTTATCCCAAATACGAAAAAATGCGAAATATCGCCAATTATCGTCAAAAAAGACGAAAAAATAAACAAATTCACCAATTGGCGAGAAATGACGCACTTCTGAAAATCGCAGTGGATTGAAGTGCTATTTATGAAAAAAAAACCATTTTAAATACATGACAAACATGTAAGATAAATTAAATTTTTGGTTATCATGATGACGATCGTTAGTCTGGAAACTTTCATAAAAGGGGAAAAATTTGTTTTTTTTTGAAAAAAAATATTTCCATGAATTTATTGTTATTTTTTATTTGAATTTAAATGCATAGGGATTAATAGAGAGAGTTTTCGACAAAATTCTGAATTTAGAGTGTGATTTTATGTATTTTGTACCGAATGGTGGGTTGATATATGTATTAATCTTTACTAATTTTATATTTATGTCTAATAAAATTTTATATTTATGTCTAATAAAATTTTATATTTATGTCTAATAAAATTTTATATTTATGTCTAATAAAATTTTATATTTATGTCTAATAAAATTTTATATTTATGTCTAATAAAATTTTATATTTATGTCTAATAAAATTTTATATTTATGTACTAATTTTATATTTTATGTCTAATAAATATGCATGATTTTTGAATGGTTTCGTATTTCTATGAGTACACGTGTGAATCTTTTTTCAATCATTTTGAAATTTATTAAATTATTTTATACTATCAAGAGAGGTGGAATTTTGAAAACAAATTTTGATCAAGTAATTGGTTTTATTTATTTTTTTTTTATCGATCAATTTGTTGGTGATTTTGACCACGTTTCTTCCAAAAAATACGTGAATTTTTAAGGTAAGAAATACAAAAAAAAAAAAAAAAAAAAACCACGGGAAATCACTGATTGTCGCCAAAAAGGATGCCAAAGTAAGCGACGCTGCCGATTAATGAAAATTACCCGGAATGGCGTTAAATGACGCGCTACTGTAAATCACAGTGGATTGAAACGTCGTAATTAATGGGGAAAAAATGTTAAACACATGACGAACACATATGAGATGAATATTTATATATTTTTGGTTATAATTATTATAAAATGATTATAAAATTAGGAAAATAATAATTATTTTCCAAATTTATTCGTATATATTATGATTAAATTTACGTAGGCTTCATTATAGCCAAAATCTGCGGGAAGGTTTTACGTCACTTTATTTATATATTATGATCTGTATGCAATTCAGCACCGAACAGGCGGAGTATCAAGTGCGGCTAATGCGAGAGATGCACGTTAAAAATGTAAAAATCTTCCATCTTTTCTTATTATGAGAACAAAATTAGTGTTGAGCTGTGTAATTATACGTTGATGGATCAAATTACGCGATCAAACCACGAGCTTTTCATAATTATAAAATTAAAACTATCATTTTTCTGAGACAAAATCGTGAAAAATATGGATCGTGTGTAAATTCTATTTAAGGACATGATCCTTCACCACACGACATTATTTTAAGCATATGCTTTTCGGCAATTGAATTAGTTTTGGTCGAAGACTTTCAGGAATAACTCTCCAAGCCCAAAGGCAAAATTCAAGCCAAAACAAACCAACAAGTTAATGATCACTTCATCAGCATCATGACCGTTAGGATTCACGGTCCGATTGCTGCCACTCGATTTCTCTACGAAAATGTGTGTATGGAATCCACTCCACCCTCTCGGAAACGATCCACCGAATTCCTGAAATTATCTACCAATCGCGCCTAAACTTCAGAGAACATTCACTCGCGTGCACACGCACACACACACACACGCGACATGTTACGGACGATGTTGTCGTTCATGTGAAATGCCGCAGGTGTTGGTGGTACATTTATATATACAGTATAGTAGCTTCAGCTCTCTCTCTCTCTCTCTAGAGATTGTTAGGACTTGGCTGTTCTCTATCCTCGGCCTCAGCTAACGATCATGTGATGCCCGAAAGATTAACGCTTATCAACTGTTCTCCAGAGCGGAAGGTGGTTCGTCATTCGTCCTCCTACTAGTAGTATTAGTAGTAGTCCCAAAGGCGTTATATGTACTTATGTATTAACTCTTTTGCTTCGATGCTTCCTCACATCAAGTCGGTCGGTGTACACTAGAATAATCGGGCCTATCTATCCTCCGGAAGAAAATTTTGGTATCAGAATAAGTTGGTATTCGATTCCTCTTGTTTCAGTATAAGATAATGCATTAGATATAAGCTTCAAAAACACACCATCACGGTTGATATTGCTCAAACACCATAAAGACTTTCTTATATACGGAAAGTGTCCTTAATTCCCTGGATTCAGTGACTCGTTATACGCGAGAAAAGCATTGATGGGACGACGGATTAGTTTTAAAGAAACACATCCAGACAAAGTGCTCAAACCAATATACAGTCATTCTCGGTTATAACGATATGGAATATTGTTCCTTCAAATTTTTGTTGTTACATCCGAGTTGTCGTTATAACCGAAGTTGACAGTTTCCAAGACTTTTTTCTTGAAAAATATAAGCAGATACAATCAAATACTGTGCGTGAATTAGTATTATTTCATTGTGATCAGGCTGATTGTATTTGATGGAGAAAAATATACGGGGAATTATATTTATAAATACGCGACATATGACCAGTTCTCGCCAAAAATGTTACCAATTGTCGACGAATCACTAAAGAATGCTTATAAATAACGTTTGGAAGAATAAATGTATTGATTTAGGAAGCCACTGTGGTGGTCGATCGGTCATAGTGACGGATTCGTATCGCGAGGATCCGGGTTCGAACCCCATCGTAGAAACAGCGGTGGTCGGCTGAAGTTGGTTTTCTGCGGTTCCCAACTTCGAAAGCAAATGTGGGCCGATCTCCCATTTAAAAAGTCTCGTCACAGAGAGCAACAGGTCTACAACGGTACAATTACTCAATCAATAAACTTCCCTCAGTTTGAGAAACAGATGGCTTCACTGCATATAACAAGCATATTATAGACAGACATACAATTTTCCCACTCCAGGTTTACAACACGCACATTCCAACATGTACCAATTCGTTAGAAGTTCCATAAAGGAAGGTGGATGAGGTTCATGTGTGGTGTAATGGTAGGGATTTAGAATGTTTTTCATGGAAAAAAGAAAAGTAATTATAGTCGTATTTACATACACATATAAGCTTCAAAAAGACACTGTCATGGTTGATATTGCTCAAATACCCAAAGAACCTTCTTATATACTCTCTATAAAGGAAAAGTGTCTTTAATTGGATTTAGTAACCGGTCGTTCACTGGAAGCGACAACATGCGGTAAGCTAAGCTAGCGACAACAGCCGACAATGAGTCCAACGACAAAGGGCGTCTGACGTCGTCCACTCAAAATGACTTCTACACACTACTCAGCTCTCGGCTGCACTCGATGCAGACGAATATGTTCGTTAAATAATCTTGAGCAAATATTGAGAACACTAAAATTTGTGAGAAAATTATTTAGTTTATTTATTGAAGTTCATACTTAATGAGACATCCGACACAAACTAGGAGACGTCCTTTGTTGTAAATAAATTAATAATTAGGCCTATATTTAATCAATTGTTATTTACCGAGAATAGCAGTTATCAAATTTACAGCTTCCATATTTACGCGGGAATGAGGGGAATGCGGGAGAACGAGGAGAGGAGAAAATAAAATGTAGAGAATATAACGTGAAACAAAAAAAAAAAATAAAAAAAAAAATAAAAAATAAACAACCGTACTGTACCTGCGCAGATAAGGGAAGACGTACAATCCCGTTGGAATCGGAAATTTTTCTCGTTTGCTGTTGTAGCCGGAGATCTCTTTCAGAAGATCGCTGCTAATGGACGAGTTTCTTGAACTTTCTGTGCAATGGGATCAGTCTTGCGAATATGGGCATTTTTACGCGTCTTGTTTATAGCTTCAAGTCACTTCCAGGGGACGACCCGAGAGAAGCAATGATGGACTAACGCATTAATTTTAGAGAAATAGACACACTTCTTGCTGAGACTACGAGCACTTATTCACGTGAGAACTGCTTATAGTACGACTTCGATTGAATGTTACTTTTTATAAATTCATTTTATAAATTATAGTTGCACTGAAACGACACCTTACGTCGCACTAACTGGCTCACAGGATGCCACATAGTGCAAACGAGAACTCTACAGAGGATGAAGGTAGAGAATAGGCCAATGCTTCAAGAAATGGGTGATATCACCCCTTAGGGCAGAGGTTTTCAACCTTTCAGACAAAATATTTTTATTAAACATAAATTTCCACACAGTTCTTGAAGTATTTTTATTTGATAAGAATCTTCATTAATTCTGAAATATATATATTTTTTAATAGAAGGGACGTTTGATAAATGAGATAAAAAAAAGTATTTTTTTTAAATTCCTGTTAATTTTTCAACATCGTCTCCTTTCGGCTCAACATACGTTCTTCAATAAAGTTGATTTTTTTTTTTATCCTGTCAAGAAATAACATTTTCTGCAACTCTTCAAAAAAGCCATTTACAGCTGAAATGACGGCTTCAGTTGATAAAAAATTGTTTCCATCAAGCGAAACTTTCAATATTAAAAAGGAAAAAGAACAGGAAAAAGCCATTTGGCACCAAATCTATAGAATTTGGTGGATGAGCGATTTATGCAAAGCCTGATCCATACAGTTTGGCTATTGCAATTTGGTATTTCTGAAATGGAGCACTCACTGGCTTGGAGAGATGGCTTTTTTTTTGTGTCAGTCTTAGCCGTTTCACCTGCAGCTGTTTTTTGGAATTTCCAAAAAGTGTGGCGCAATGTGTTCAATTATTGTCTGACTCTTCTTGAAGTAGTCTGCATAGACTGTATCTTGAGAATCTCGAAAAATGGGGCCATCACTTTTCCAGCAAACGAAATATCCTTTACCTTGTTTGGTGCCGTTTCACCAAGCCCCATCCACTGCTTCGACTACTGTTTTGACTCTGGCATATCATGTTTCGCCCTGCGTTAAAAATCGACACTGAAAGTTTTTAGGATTATGTGGTCCAATGTAGACAAATTTTCTTGCGAGTTGTCTTTTGTATTCGCTCTTGATCAATCGCCAGAAATCGCGGCACCCATCTTGCATAAAACTTTGTCATTTCGGATTTCTCGTGGAGACAATTATGAAGCTATTCTATTGAAATGCCCATAACATCAGCTACTTCAAGCATCTTTAATCTTTAGCTTGCCGTGACGAACCATGATATTTTTCAATGATTTCCAGGGTTGTGGCCAAAACCGAGTGCTCAGAAATGCTCTTCTTCTTCGGTGGATATGTGGCCCATTTAAATCCATTGATCTAAAAATGAATGGTCTTTAATGATGGTGCGGTGTACCCATGAACAGCTTCGATCTGGGCAGATTTCAATTTTTGCAGAGTTTTTCTCTGCACAGCACTCTTTACTATACCTATTCAAAACAACTACTACAATCCGAACTTGGAACGAACTCAACAAATAAGCTCCGAAGCTCTGTGCTGTGCAGCAGTGTTTTCCTAAGAGTTCAAGTTCTCTTGACCAATCCCTACCCACAGGCTGCGTAAAAGTTCTGCTCTTACCAAAACACTAATTTAGGCCAGTGATACACATGCTACTAAGTAGCACGAAAGCATGACACTCTTTCGAGCATATGCAATCAATGAGATGATTGATAACGATCACGCAAATTTTGTCAATAATCTCATCGGCTGCTACTTAGTAGCATGTGTATCACGGGTCTTATTTTGATATGACAGGTTTTGAAGAGTCATAATTACCGTTGCGTAGTGATTTGTAAGTGATCGCGGTGCTATCGCACAGTGCAGGGGTCTTCAACGCATGACCTGCAGGCCACATTTAGCGCTCGGAGTTTTTTGTCGGGGCCCGCCGATCATTTTCAGAAAATGGTTAAATACATTGAGAAACGATTAATTCTAGAATTAGTGAAAGAGATATTTTTAGAATTTTTGAAATGAATAATTTCAGAATTAGTGAAAAAAAACAACATAAATCAATAAGAGATATAATTTCATGATTTCTGATAGAGATTATTTTTCACTATCAATAAAATAATATTGAAAGGAATGATTTTTTAAGATGCATTCAGAACGAAAATAATTTCAGAACTACCGAATTAAATAATTAAAGAATCATTTAAAGGGATTTCAGATTAAAATTGATCTCAGAATTAATTCATTTTATCAGTAATTAATCAAAAACATTTTCGGAATTGGGGGGAAAAATTATTTAGGAACTAATTGAAATTGATAATAGAAGAAATTATTTTTGAATGAATAAAAGTATTCAATTATTTTTGTTCCCTTTAATTTAACATGTTCCCATTTTAACTCGGGGCCTCATCGGCCCCTTCTATTAAGATGTCGTTAAATTATGTGAGTTGTTGGTCCGCGGGCTTCGTGAGACGTTTCAATTTAACGAGCCGTGTTTAAAAAAAGTTTAAGATCCATGTTATAGAAATTTTCTTTAAGCCGGGTTTTCTATTGCGCGCGCAGCGTGAAAAGGGTGATTGGTAAAAAAAAAACCCTGAATTTCAAGTTTTTTGACCAATCAGCGTTTTCACGCTGCACACGGCGGAAAAGTTTTACTCCTAGGAAAATCCGGCTTTACTTATCAAACGGCCCTCGTAATTCTGCGAATATTTTTCATAAATTATAATTTTTTCCCGTTCTAATTTGGAAATTATTTTTTCCTAGAGTTTCTGGAAAATCAATATCTCTCTCATTCATTCTCAAATTATTCCTCATTATGAATAAGGGTTACCATAAATGATATGAAAATATGCTACGGATCACTTGATTGATGTGGAAATGTGCCGCGAGTCACTCGATTTATCTGGGGCTATGCCGCGAGCCACTCAAGCGATGCGGAAATGCGCCACTCACTTTTTTTTTTTCACGAACTTAGGTTGGAGGTCGCGGGCCGCATCAGAAGCCACCGAGGACCACATTAGGCCAGAGGGCCAGGGATTAAACACGTCTGATTTATATGGCATATATCTTTCTATAAGTTTGCTGAATAACGATGAATACAAAACAAGTAAAGAAGAAATATTTTCGCTCGATCGTTAATGGAACATGTAGGAATACAAAGAAAAATACAACATATAATGTAACTCCACCCTGCTGTAACGTTAAAAAGAAGACATCATCTGTTTTTCTCCTTTATTATTACATTTCTCGGACGCCTCGTGTCACGCTCTTTGCGGTTCAATTTGTGCCCAGAAACGCTTTTAACTGCTAAACAAGCTCAGTTTTCTGGAAATAATAAAATATATATATATATATAAACCAACCGGGGAAAGGAAGGCACATTATTAACACGGAACGGGAAATGGAAAGAAAAAGAACCGGGAGAGGAAAAAAAAACCCGGAATAGCTTTGGCTTGATATAATTATATAGCGGCATGAAAACGTTTCTGTCTGGCTTTTCTTTTGTCGGGAGGAAAGTAGCAAAAATGCGACCGGAGGCGTCATTAGAAGAATGAATTCTTTCCTTTTTTTTTTTACCTTTCGCGTCCGCAAAAGAATGTCCGTCCGCAAATTATACTTTCAAAATTATCACGGTTAGCGGTAGAAATTAACCCGGAACAAATGAGGCGTTTATCATTTCGTAAATCTTCACTTAATGAATCGTTCTCATCCCAAGTCTTTTGTTTCTTAGAAAGAAGCCCTCTTGGCTTGAAATTTCCGTTTTTGGAGATTTTTCGGGTTATTTTTGTTTAGGTTCCACTAAACGAATGTAATACTTTAAGGGGGGACGATAGTGAGGTTGAGCGAATGTATTGCCGACAGGAATTTAGGGTCGTGATTAGTCGCAGTGAACCGATACTTCGCTTATAGCAGTGGTTCCCAAACTTTTTGAAGCCCTAATTTTAACTTTAGTTAAAATTTAGTCGATAGATGGCACTGCACCTATAATATATTCATGTGTGCATATAATCAACTCTGCATTTTTGGAATTTTTTGAAAAAACGATATTTTCGTGAGAAGAGAGAGAGAGAAAGAAAGATAGATAGAAATACGTCAGTATATACAGTATATGCGTACGCAGCGGATACACAAACCGGTGCTTGACAGACAATGATTTTTTTTTGCTGCTGTGTGGTGGTCGAATGGTCATAGTGATGGACTCGCATCGCGAGGACACGGGTTCGGAACCCCACCGTCATCACAGTGGTGGTCGGCCGAAGTTATTTTTCTGTGGTTCCCAACTTGGAATCAGAAACGTGAGTCGATCTCCCCGTTAAAAAGTCTCGCCGCAGAGAGCAACAGGCCTACAATTATAGTGCCGGACTCGTGATGCGAGGATCCGGGTTCGAACCCCACAGTGGTGGTCGGCTGAAGTTGGTTTTCTGTGGTTCCCAACTCCAAGGCGCAAATGCGAGCTGATCTCCCCGTTAAAAAGTCTCGCCACAGAGAGCAACAGTCCTACAACGGTAAATCATTCAACCATAACACTTCACTCATCGTGTAAAACTGGGGGCAGATGACAGCACTACACATAACAAGCATTACACAGAAACAAAACTTTACGTCAGGTTGCACTACACGTACACGCACATTCCCGCATGTACCGATTCGTTGGGGGGTTCCGCGGGGGGGGGTGCATGTGTGGTGTAGCAGTAGTAGGTAGGGGCTCGGGGATCCATGATGTTCTTAAGTCAGCCACCTCGTTGGGCAATTTGCCTGTTGTGGCGTTGTATTTGTATTTGTAATGGTATACTATTCAATCATTACACTTCATGCATAGTTAGAAAAATTGATGGCAGATGGCAGCATTACACATAACAAATATTACACAGAAACAAAAACTTCGCGGAAGGTTAACTGCACGCACACACATACATTCCAACAGGTCACAATTGGTTAGAAGTTCCGCAGAGGAATATGGGCGGGGTGCATGTCTGGTTTAGTAGTATCCAATGAAATTTGAATGATTGCAGAGCTTCCTGTCATCAAAATCTGCAACTACATGAAGGCCTGATAATTAAAATTTTGCAGGGCTGCATGTCTGCAAGCATGTCAGATTTTCTTTTTTACCGCTTTTATTATTTTAAATTTCATGGGGGGAGTGTTTAATTTTTCAGCCATTTGTAAGTTCTAATTTATTACAGTGAAATCTTGATACAGTCGACGCTCGTTATAACGATCCCTATTGTTCCATCGGAAACGGACGTTATATTGGTGGTCGTTATATCGAGGGCAAACATATAGGAGATTCTTTACATGAAAGCATTTGAGACTTATCCTACAGGTCGTTGTAATGGAATAGTCGTTATAACGAGCATCGACTGTATAACGATCCTCTGCGGACCAAGAAAAAATATCGTCGTAGAGGGATTATTATATATTGAGAGGTAGCAGTTTTTAACATTAGATTACAGGTATAATAATTGATAATAATTTTGTAACCTTGAATATTTGTGCGAGCTCATGGTGGTATTTGTTCTCAATATGTACAATATTACCTTCATAGTAATGTTTATGTGCATTCCCAATAGTATGAAAAAGGTAAATTTTTGTGATGTAAGAGTAATTCAAATGCGAATACCCAGCAATGTCAACAGAGGCGCTGTTTGATTATTGCCGTCACAGTGGAGGTTCTGTGTGTGTATATTGCATATTCCGGAGAAGGAAAAGAAAACAAAACTGCCCAGCATTGTGGACGGAGGCTTTGTTTCCCGTCACAGTGGTTAACTTTTCCGACACAGCTCTGGTAACCGAAGTGAGGCGCTTTCATCAGTCCGGGATTGTGAGTGGGTTCTATCTACCTATTTTTCCAATCCTAAAATTTAGCATGCCAAAGCCATAATTCGTCTGATGAGGTACCGCGGTGACTTTGTGGCACATTATAATCGCTTCATCATTACCCTGCCAATTGTTTTTGCAGTTGTGCTGAAATTGCCATGACGGGTATAAAAAAGTTAATTTTTGCAATATTAATTATTATTATTAATTATTACTGACCGTTATCTGGTGGCGAGTTTAGACGTGAAAAAGTGGATAGAAAAAGAGTCGGCCTATTTTCTTGAATAGGGCCTATCAAGATTCACCTCGTGAGGGAGCGTGACCCAAGAATATACCTTTAAAGGGACAGCCTGATGATGGTGCATGTGAGTCGATAAGATGATAAGGGGAAGGAGGTAAATGATGAGCCCCCTTATCAATAACGATGATGATAATTCCCTTCACCTTTATGATGATGAATTATGATGAAATGTTATGGATAAGGATATGAAACAACGTAGCCCTTCTTCTTTAACTTGATGTACTGAAAATGATGTGCCATGTTATTGCTTTGCAAAGCAATCATTTCCAATTCTGCGCAAATGTGTTTTCAACCATTGTACAGATGTGTTTTCATCATTGTACCGAGTCTGTTGTGCCATCTATCAGCCAACGTTGCAACTAATTTCACAAACCGGCTTTTATTTTTTCAGATTTTAGCCCAGCCCGTAAAACGGAACTGCTTGTTTCATCTTTCTGTCCCACGATGCTTTCACGTTGTGTCATTTTGAATTTAGGCTGTTCTTTCTGAAGAACCCTGTATACACGGGGAACCATCAAAGTCTCCACACGCTATCAGAATTGAAAAAAGCGTTCCGTCCCGCGAATATTCAATACATAGGCGTTGCCTTCACGCGCTTATCTTTGAAACCTAAATGCGCCACAGATATCTTACAATAACATTCGACCTAAAAATATCAACGTAACACTTCCTCTTGTTTTTCTTTTTCCTCTCCTCGGCCGTTGGGAAACGAACAAGAAAAAAACGAGAAACTCACGTGGCTTTGCCGTTTTCTAATTTACTGCAATACAGCAAGACGTCACGCGATATTCCTCTCCCGAAAGAAAACTCATGCAATACTATCGCCGGCACCGTTTACTGAAAAAAGAAGGGGAACGAGAACCTCTCACGATAGTCCAATAAAAGTCCTGTCAGAAAAAGATTTGTTCAACTCAGTTTGTTGTGATCATCAACGGCGTTCGGGAGAGAAGAAGAGCATCAATTGCGCAAAACTGAGCCCATGGCTCCCCTTGTACTAAAAAAAAAAAAAAAAAAAAAAAAAAAAAGAGACGCCATTTTTACCTCTTCCAACTTTGGCCATCGATTTCAGCTTTAATGGTTACAGAAGGGACTGGAGAGGAGGAGGAAAAAAAAAAAACTTAGATGAGTAAGTATTGAGCAGCATCCCATTACCGGTAAATGGAAAAAGCATGCTTGATGACGATGGACGAGAGAAATAAAAAACAACAACAAATTTATCTGCTGAAAAATACGAAGATATCTATTGAGAAGTGGGTTTCTTTCTTCATTGCTTCAGCTCATCATCACTCGTTGCAAATGAGCATATCCCTATACAGGCTGTCCCAAATTGTCTGCACAGTGGATAGCTGTGTAACCGCTGTGACTTTCGAAACATATTTTCAATTACAAAAATTTTTCAAATGACGTGCAGTTACTTGAAATCTCAAGGTGGTATAAATAAAAAAAAATAAAAAAAGAAATTAACTTTTTATACAGTCTCCGTGTGCTGGAAAATCAATTCAGAAAGCTGTCCTGTCTCTTGTGAGGAATGAATGTATATTTTCACAACGATTGCATGTATATTGTCACAACGATTGCATGTATATTGTCACAACGATTGCATGTATATTGTCACAACGATTGCATGTATATTGTCACAACGATTGCATGTATATTGTCACAACGATTGCATGTATATTGTCACAACGACTTTATGTATATTTTCACAACGATTGCATGCATATTGTCACAACGATTGCATGTATATTGTCACAACGATTGCATGTATATTTTCACAACGACTGCATGTATATTGTCACAACGATTGCGTGTATATTGTCACAACGATTGCATGTATATTGTCACAACGATTGCATGTATATTGTCACAACGATTGCATGTATATTGTCACAATAATTACATGTATATTGTCACACTCCCTCCTTGTCTTTCAGAATTTTCTCCGGCACGACCGTTCCCTCTGGGGCAATGAGCTAAGATCTCTCGCAAGCGGCAGAGCCTGGTCGTGCTCGATCTATTCTGGTCTGTCTTCTGAGGAAAAAATTCACGTTTCCAAGTGCATTATTCACTGAAAATTTGAAAAACGGTAGGAATTTGGGGGAGAGGGAACGGTGTAAAAAATGCGGGTAAAATAGTTTTTCCGCATTCAGAGCTGTCTTTTTCCCCCAAATTTCCTCCGTTTTTTTAATATCTCTGAATAGTTCACTTAGAATTGTAGAATTTTTTTGAGCCCACGGAGACTGTATAAAAAGTTAATTTCTTCATTTTTTCATATATACTACCCCCTCAAACAAATTTTGAGTTTTTAAGTAACCGCACGCCATTTGAACAGTTTTCGCAATTGAAATTATGTTTCGAAAGTCAACTGTTACAGACCTATTTGCTGTGCAAGTGATTGGGGGACAGTCTGTAGAGCCGTATGTTTAAGTTGTTAAAAAATACAAGGTGTTCGGACCACGAAAGCAATAGCTTATTGTGAGAGGATCACCTATTTTTACAAGATATACAGAAAACTTGCTATTCAAGGTATCCTGTAAGTTATAATGCGGCCTTTATCACATCAACAGTTCGTCGTACAGGTATGGCTCTGATTTAAAGAATGCTCAAAACGTTTTCAAGAATCACTCTCCCCCCCCCTCCCCCGATGTATTTTGGGGCACACACAAGTGTTCTCCGTATTTTATTCTGTTGAGTTTGCGGACGCTGCATATTGGTTTTTGAAACAGGAGCCCATACTAGGGGCGGCGTAGGTCATGGTAGGTAATGACCGATTTAAACAATATAACTTTGTTTTTAAGAGTCAGTCTTGCACTTGAGAATGTAATGCGTGATATCTCATTCCCATGGTTTGGGTAGCCTTGGTTCTTACGTGATTTATTTGAGGAACGAAGGATAATGATTGGTTCAGAATACATCCCAAATATTTCACTTCCTTCACAGGTATTATGGCTTTTCTGCCCAGTTAGATTGGTGCTCTAGTGAATTTGGCTCTTCTTGTTAGCCAGATGAACTGAAACTTGGCATGATTAAGCTCAAGAGCATTATCCTCACACCAGTCTTCAATCTCCTCCAGAGTCTCCTGAAGATTTTCTCTGCATTTGTCAGATTTTCTGTTGTTGGTGATAATAATTGCATCATCCCCGCCAAGAATCCATGTATTCCTATTTGGAGGGCAGGAAAGTCATTGATGTAGATGAAGAACAGCTAAGGCCCAAGAACTGACGAAGTTGATGTCTCGAAGAGTATCCAATGGTTATTACACAGGGGAATTTATTCACAGAGTCAAACGCAACACACAAACACCTTGAGTCGAATCGTTGAAATACACAGAAGAGAACAATGCGATGCTTTGTCAATCTCTAGCTTCCTCTGCTACCAGCGTTTGCAGATATCGCCGATTGATGTGCCGAAGAACGTTATGAAACTAACATTGCGGAACATACATAAAACAGGAAATTTTATCTCGAGTAAATCTTCCGCTTTTTCGAGGCTTAGTTCGTCCGGGACTGGAGTATGTTGTAAGGTTTTGGAGACCATACCTGCAGAGGGGAGGGACATAGACTTGGTTGAAGGGGTGCAGAGAAGAGCTACGCGTGCCCTTATTGGCACACGAGGCTTGAGTTATGCAAACACCAAACATGGCCCCCGCTCTGTCCCTTGTGGGATATAAGCAGGCTACCTTGCGGCTGGGTCATGGTGGAAAAAAAGAAAAGCCCCACTAGCCACCAAGACCACGGGTCGACCTCCGACCCATGCAAAGGACTACAAACACTAACACCAAACATGGCCCAGCTCTGAAGCAGATTACCTAGTGGCTGGTCTATGCTGGAAAAACTCTCTTGATGTCCGGGCTCGGCAGGCATCCCTCGCCCATAAGCCACAGGACCCAACCTAGCTGAGGCCCCCATCGCCTCACACCCCAAAGTCCCCGGAAACCCCCGTCGGCCGCCAAGGAGCCCGGGCGGATCACCCGCAAGAGACCAACGAAAACATCCCGAGCCATCCGCCTTCATCACCGTACTCTGTCCACAAACATCAGACGATTTGCAACACCAACTCCTCTCATCTCGTCCTCTGTTGGTTTTTTCCTAGGCCCGAATCTGAAAATAGAACCTGAAAAGAAAAACAGAATACACAGGTCCGTATACAGGACACATTCAGGTAAAATGAAAAACAACTGTTAAAATTTTGACTGAAAACTTGGGAAATTTTGATTGATATTATTGCTTACAAAGAATTTATCGATATCTTTTTGCACAGACTTTTTCAGGCCGTACATCAATCACAAACCAATCATCAATTTCAATCGAAGAATTTTAACAATTTTATTTCATAGGTGGCAGAAGGTGTCGCAGTTTATTTGATGTGGTTCCACATGGAATATACAAGGTGTTTCAAAAATAATCATCCGATTTAAAAAAAAATCATAATTATTCATCTTCTAATCCGTTTTAATCGAATAATGTATAGGTAGAAAGAGGGAAATCTCGAGTTTCGCGCAGTTGCTGACAGGCAGCACTAACGCTCTTCCTTCGGCTGCCACCTCGGTGTTCGTCAACATGGCGACTGCAATCGTTTTGTGTTCTAAGCTATGCGAAGTGTGAGTCCGTAACAACTGCTCACCGCGCTTTTCGTCGACAATACCCTGGTGTTGAACTTCATACCGCTCAAAGCATTAGTCGAGGGTATAAACAATTCCGAGACACGGGTTGTCTGTTGTAGGGTTCGTTTTCAATGAATAATTGCCACACACAATCATAAGCACTCTCTGCCACTTTTATATATAATATTTGGTTTAATCATGCTTTATCACAATAAACGTTATACTATTAACACGTCCTCCTCGCTTACAGCGAGCCTTTGAAATTACCTCCTGAGTCCACAGGAGCCACTCTCTAACTAACCGAAAACACACCAAGCTTCTTTTCTCTTCGTCGAGGGCCTTTCTCCCCCACCCACGCTTTCTACTCCCATCATGCTCCTTCCCAATGGGGAAAACCTTACATCTGTGTAAAAAGAAAATCCCCTGGCCGTCCCCGCATGTCAGACGAAAATGTGGAGTGCATCCGACAGAGTTTCGCACGTAGTCCTCACAAATGCACTCTAGTGGATGCAAACAAAGTTTGCGACGAATTTGACTACTGCATACACATATGTCGTGCCTCTCAAGATGGACATATTAAGCACCTTTACGTTGGTTTGTAAAAAACTTTACGGTTAGCCACGTAAAATATAAAATTAATCTTAAGTGTCTATGTTCAATATTTTTCGTAATACACACGTTTCAAATCGGGTGATTCTTTTTGAAACACCTCGTATAATACTGCATTCTCTGTGCACTATATTTTCTAGAAGGCACATTTGTACTAATAAAATTTCATTTTTACCCGTTTATTAATTATGGACAAAAGCATCGACGAAAAGCCCCAATTTTTTCATAGCGAATAAGTCTGCAAAGTGCGGACGTTTAGAGTTTGAGAATGTTTCCCTGTATGCAGAGTGTTTTGCTGAGCAGAGAAAAATTCCGTATATTGTGTAATGTAGCATTTTTTTCATTCCGCACAGATATCTAAATTCTGTGCGCATAGAAACAACAGGTCAGTGCAGGCAAAATAGAAGAGAATGAGCCCCACTATATGGAAAAAAAAGATCCCTAAGCCACCGTAATTGTTTATACTACCGAAATATATCTTATTTAGCTGAATCGGGAAGGCTGATGTTCAGTATTTTATAGATGGCAGCGGTGGGGGGGGGGGTTTAAACACAATATAACGATATAATTTATTATTTACGTACTCAATATGCGAATGAAAGTGGTGAAGTACCAGACCAGACCAGAATTAAACTTTTATCTCCCGGGCCTGGTTCAAGGGAACCATCTGCGGGCTTACAAACTGTAGTCACGGGGACTACGTGTGAAGAGAAAGACAAGGGAGTATGTGTAAATTAAAAGTGCATGTGTATTGGAAAGTTGTCAAATTTGGGAAAAATGATAAGGTCATGGTCCTGTTTAAATTAATATTAAATTTAAACGAATTTTGCAGGTAAAATGCTGGCAGCAACCTTCTTGTGTTAGTACCATTACGATTATGTTTCGCTGTGAAGAAGTTCGGAAGCGACAAGGTAACTTCGCCTCTGCTCGCACGGGATTGGCTGGTGCGGTCTCGATCCCTGGTTGGCTGGACCTGTAATCGATATGGGTTAGCAACAAGAAGAGAAAATTCAGAGACAGAATTAGTATGTTAATTTTCAAAGTTCAGAAAATGGTAGAAGTCAAAGCAAAAAAAAAATAAAAAAAAAGCACAATTTTTTTTTTTTCCACAAATTTTAAGTTTTTTTGAAGAAGGGTTTTTTTTTGATTTTTTGAAAGAAAAAAGATGGGTGAAAGGAAATGAAGAAAAGTTGAGAAAAATCCGATAAATATGCTGAAATAAAAATAAATTTAGAGAGCTCCTTATCATCAGTCTTTGACCAGGATATTTCCGGCTTCGACGAGAAATCTATCGATAATGGCTCTCTTTTCTTTGCCAGAGTTCAACTTCATTATATCCTCGAGGCAGGATTTCGCGAACTCGAACATTTCGTACGTCGAGTTTAGGCTTATGGCCGATCCAGAGTCGGAAGTGTCCGCTGGGTTGTCCGCGGATGTGGCCGTCGGGGTCTCGGCACCTGGTTCTGCCGGTTCGCTGGGTGGCAGGCGTCTGGACGGGTGCTGCTGCGAAGATTTTTCGAAGTTTTTTCCGAAGTCCGTAGACGTTCCAAAGTCCGTAGAGCGGGACTCTGAAATTTTTTGCCTCGGCTTGGCCTGAGTTTTTTCAAAGTTTTTCTGCACCTTTGTTGACTGTGCACTGTAGTCCGTGGGGCTGGACTCTGGTTTTTTCGGGCTAGCTTGGGCTGTTGGAACGTCAGAGTCTTTCGCCAAGTCGGCAGATTTTTTGCCGTTGAGTCCTGGTAGGCTGGACTTGGTTTTTTTCGTCGCTTTTTGGGGGCGATTTGCACCGTGGGTAGTGGCGGTGCTAACTTGGCTGGTCTGCGGGTTTGGGCATTTGGTTTTTTCGTTCCCGTCACTGGCGAGTGTTGAACCGCGGGTCTTGTGAAAATTTTTCCACACACTATCTGGCAGGAAGGATGACGTCCCGTATTTTTTGGACGACTTCGTCACTGTGATTGATTTGATCGTCTCCTTGGGCGCCGGTAATTTGCGCTTTTCTGCCGGTTGGTTGGCTTCGGCTTTCAGGGACTTTTCGGCTGCCTTGTACGCTGCACAGTTACGATATGACGCCGGGTGATTTTTCCCACAGTTCACGCAGGTCGGGGGATCTTTGCCGGTAACCTTACCGCATGGTTTCCCGGGGTGCGATTCCGTACACTTGATGCATCTGGGGGGGAACGAGCAGACATTCTCTGTGTGGGTCCATCGTTGGCACCGAATGCACCTTTTTGGCTCCAGGAAGCTAAACCTCCTTCGGTAAGGGGCAACGCCGACGATGACATGTCTTAGGCGGGACAGATTTGCAAATCTTGTGGTGTTTTCGTCCCTTGGAATCGTAATTTTCCAGAACGCAATACGCTTCCTTGGACGGTTACGTCTGAACGTTGTGAGCTGGAAAATGTTTAGAATTTTGAATCCCATTTTTTCGAGTTCATTCTGTATGTCCATAGCGCTCGTATTTGGATCGAGGCCTCTTAACACGTAGTTGGCCGTGCTTTTTTCCTCCTTCGTGTAGTTGAGGATTTCTATGCCTTTTTCTCGGCATATCTGGAGTACAGAATCGTGATCTCTAGTGTCCTGGAGTGTAATTCTATAGCTGTCTTTGAGCAATTTCACTTCGAACTTGGATTTGCACTTGAGTTCGATAGATGGCGCCAGTTGAAACCAGCCACCCTCAATTCGAAGTTCTACGGAAAATTTTTTGCCTTGGCCGTCGGTGTCCTCGGCTCGGTCAGGAATCCCATCGGGGCGCGCAGGTCGCGGGAGGTCGGTTGGAAGCCTCGGTGGTCCAGCTTGGCTTTCCTGGGTTTCCCCGTACTCGCTTTGCGTCCTCCGACGTTCTTTCCCGTCCTCCGATCGTCCCGGCATCCGCTTGATTCCGACGCGAGCTTCTTTGGTAGGCGGGGCCTCTGTGTTGCTGCCGTTTTGTGATTGGCCGCTCTTGTGCGATGCTGTGTGGGGTGCATTGCTTTGACGAGATGTGGCTTCGTCTCCGGCTTTTTCCCGTTTTTTAAGCGGCTTCCTTCCTGTTTGATTCGCCTGGAGTTCCAGGAAATCTTGAAGTTCCAGAACGTCAGTATGACCTATCTGGGCTTTCACAGTAGCAAGTCCGCATCTGTGCACGTCAAGAAGTTCGCTAAAAGTGGCCCAGTGGATTTCATCTGGATTTATCGATCCATTTCCCATGGGTTTCATCCTGCTGTATTCCAGGACCTTGCGGAGGACCGCATCACCTTTACAAGTTTGTTGGAGATTTGCATGCCTTTTCATTCTCTGGAAAGCTGAGAATTTCCTCTCAGTGAACCTGAGGAGTTCTTTGGCAGCTTTGGCTCGAGCTTTGACCTCGGCTTCTGGATCCTCGGATAGTTGGATCACGTCAGACCATCTCCAGTTTTGCGAGTCCATCACAATGTCGTGAAAGAAACAGCGAATTTTAATCTTGCTAGACATTTTAGTTGTTATTATGTTAAGACAGTTTAAAGTAATTTAGGTTTGAACATTAAGAAAGTATTAAGGCTCCGACTGAGTACGGGCCGTAGATGATAATTTAAGCTATCATTTCAGGAGCAGAAAGTTATGCGTCCGTCCCCAGCGGTGTCCGGGGCTGTGTGTGTTCTTAAATCGTGGTGAAGTAGGGTTACGAGATATATTGCTAAACTTGGACATGAGGAGGGATGCGCACTCATCTTTGGCTATATTTCCTTGCACATGTTTACAGCAGAAGGCGCCACTACACCAACAATGAACGAGATAGTTTTCTAACTACAACAGAATAGCTTTTAATATGTATATATTTTTGTAACGGTGCTTTTCAATGCGGGGGGGGGGGGTATTTATTCATTATTGTTTTTTCACCAATTTTCTTTGTTTCTGAACCCGAGTTGGAAGGTAAGGTTTTTCATTCTGTAATAAATTAGTTAGGACCGTCTCAACACCAGGGCCCGCCAGGTATGACTCGAGAAGAAGGGGGGGGGGGAGGATGTCGGGTGCATAGGGCACTCCGCAATAATGGGATCAGGTGCTATGATTAATAGCAGGTGCCTCTGGGGCAAATGTCTCGTTTTTCATTGTGGAAATTCGAGCAATTGACAAGGGCCACATAATTTTAAGGCCATCCGATTAGGGCTTTGCCCAAGGCCCCATTCGGACGCGGATTTATGGTTTTGTCACCTGTCGGTTGTACAAATTTTGTTATCCTTCACCCATACTATTCTAGTTTTCTGGATCTCTTAGCCACTCTGGACTATAGCTCGCTTAGCCACCCTCCCACACCGTAAATATGTCTATTATGTGTCTCAGTAATTCGATTGGTCGTTTACATGCTTTCACACCTTTAGGTCATTCTTTTCGTCCCTCGCTCTCTAGGCCATTCTTTCGGTTACTTACATAGTTACACACTGTTTGGTCTCTCACATGCTTGTACACTCTATGAATCAGGTGTTTCCAACGTATAACGTCTCGCAGAACTCCTTGATGACAATGAGGCCGTTCCACGGAACTCAAATAAATTTTTGAATTATTTATCCAAAAAATGTGCCTCCTTACTGCCGTCTCATAGCTC
The DNA here is from genome assembly GCF_987345545.1 of Pholcus phalangioides. Taxonomy (NCBI): domain Eukaryota; kingdom Metazoa; phylum Arthropoda; class Arachnida; order Araneae; family Pholcidae; genus Pholcus; species Pholcus phalangioides. Next base: position 7,478,336 of record NW_028301620.1, on the reverse strand, counting down.
CAAGCCACAATAAAAGAGGGCTTACTCCTCCCCCTTAATTTACATATTTATCCTGAGAAATTGAATTTTCTGTATGTTATGCCGAAACTAATATCTGGAAAGAAAAGTGATTTGTGTCCTCCGGAAATCGAACCCTGGTACCCTTGCATGCCGCGGCAAGTGCGCTAACCAATACAACAGAGACACACGTTCAATACCTTATAACACGCATTAGTAGCGTGAAGCGCTGAGTGGAGACAGCAGCCTCCCTTAATTGGTTAACGCACTTGCCCGGTATGCAAGATGATCCGGGTTCGATTCCCGGACGACAAAAATCACATTTCTTTCCAAATATTAGTTTCCGCATAACATCCAGAAAATTCAATTCCTCTGAATATTTCGGGCCGAAAAAATACTATCCCACCATAAAACCCACTAAATCAATGTAAACAAAATAAGGGTGAAAAACTACCCTGTCTACTTCCCCTCTAAGCCCCAGAAAATTTCTAGACCCGGAATCACGAAGAAAGATAGGATGAAGAACCACAAACACCACTATAATAAATAAGAAAAAACCGAACCAATTACATATTTATTGTCATAGATCATTGTACCAGATATTATCGTGGAAACCCTTCTGCCTACGCAAATCAGGTTGCCCGAGTGAGACTCACGTGTTAAGATCGGCCCTGGGTGTTTCGTAAAGTACACGCAAATTCTGCTATTCAAGAATCCTGACGGTCTCAGTAAAAGCACTAGTGGAAAATTTCCCAAAAGGCATCGTTTTTACAACGTATAATTTACTGATGAAACGCTGAATGACATCGAATGGTTCGATAATACGATGTGAAGAAAATGTAATGCCACTATTCCTAAGTTGTTTTGACATCTAAGAGTGGTCTGATTTTTTTTTGAAAGTCAATTAGTTATATAGTTTATATTAGTCATATTAGTTTATCTCTAGTTAAAATTCAAAACGAATAACAGCTTTGCGAATATCAGTAACATGAACATTTTCTTCTTTGAATCTCTCAGAATTCCGAGATTTTGGAGGATTCCGTGGCGTTTGATCATGCGGAACCTCAAAAAAAAAAGCTGTCGCGGAACCCCAGGGATCCGCGGGACACCAGTTAGAAAACCATGCTGTACTCACCCATGATTATAGTGATAAAATGTAGTTGCAATAAAGAGGGAAACTCCTCAAGTTTATGTGTCAGTTGATAATGTTCAACGGGATCAAGCTTAATGGCTCTGTAGATATCCAAACGGTACTCAAATGTTTTGCCAAGTGTTAAGTAACGTTTGAGCAGCGAAACGCACACCGTATATAATTTTACCATCTCCTTCAATTTTTGTAAATTTTCAAAATTATTTACGAATTTAGGGGACACCCTGTACAAAAATATAATTTTAATATTCTAGATCTAATACCAATTTTATACACATAATAAGACATTCATTATCAATTGATAATACTCTTGGAAAAACAGTTAATATTTTAGAATAATCGATAGCCCGATATCCGCTGTTCAATATGTAATTAACACGATAAAGCCTCAAGGCTTATAAAAATAAGCTATGTTGGGCTACTCTATTATTCTTTTACACGTCATACTTTCCAAGAGTTCCACTTTCCAATAAAATTAATTTCATTATTCATTAAGTTTTAATGAAAATTCTTTGTTTAATAATCAATATAAAACTGAAACACGCCCGGAGGTTTTGATAATATCATAATTGCCATATTCTTCTTTAAATATAGCTATGCATATAAATCTTTAAATAGATAAAGCTTTCAGGAAATTAATTAAAAATTTATATATTTTTAAAATTTTTTATTGTATAAAAAATATATAATATAATTTAAATATAATTTTATATTTAAATATTTAAATATAATTTAAATTTTCATAAAAATACTATCAGTGTTCGAAATTACTCGGTATTATGAAATTTTGTTATGGATAAGAAATTCTGAATTACGTATTGAAATATAAATTGGATAAAAATACATAGAAAATGAAATTAATTATTTTTTTCTGTACGAATATATGAGGATATTTCTCTAAATTAGAGTTTTCGCTTTCATATATGGAATTAAGATTTTCTCTCTCTGCCGGCCTTATTTTTTCTTCCATTTTCTCCTGTTTAAAAAAAATTGAGGGTAATTGAGATCGAAATTTGGTTCAACAAAATTCATAATTAATTTTGAATAATTAATTTCGTTTTTTGAATTTCACTCTTATTGCCTTGAAATATTTTTTCTTCAATGAAAAACATATTGTAGCTAAATAATTCTAAATAATTTGTATCTTTTCTATGCATTAGGGGATACGGAATTTATTTTTCTCAGGCTTTTTTAGGGGATACGCAATGCCTTTTTCCACATTTTTAGGATTCATCAAATGAATTTTCTTGCAGGGGTAATAAATGAATTCTTTTTACGCGTTTATAGGGATGCCAAATGCATTATTCTTGCCCGTTTATAGGGATGCCAAATGCATTCTTCTTGCGAAATTATTGTGGTACAAAATGCATTCTTAAACATTTTTAGAGGATATGGAATGTATTTTCCTTGTGTGTTTTTTTGGGAATACGGAATATCTTTTTCTCGCTTATTGTTAAAGGATGCCGAATGAATTTTTCTTGCCAATTTTTAAGGGATATCGAATGCATTTTCCTTGAGAATTTCTAGAGGATGCGGAATGTATATATACTGTATTTTCCCTGCGCATTTTTAAGAAATACGGAATTTCTCTTTGTTGCATATTTTTAGGGGTTAATGAATGGCTGTTTTTTGCGAATTTTTAGGGGACACGGAATGCTTGTTTTTTTACACTTTTCTAGGAGTGCGCATATCTAAAAGTTCAGAAGTAAAGATCTTCCGGATTTTCTAGGGGTAAGGAAGCCTCCTACGTTTAGGAATTCCGTTTTTGCACTAGTTTTCTATCAATTTTTAGAATTTGGTTAAGTAATTATCAAATCAGTTATTTAATTAAGTGAATAATTAATACAAAAACCAATCATTAGTTAAATGATTTATTAATTTAAATATATCAATTATTAATTAAAATATTTATTAATTTAAAACTCAATTAGTAATTGAATGATTAATTTTTCCATATTTATGAAGTGAATTATTACTTTGTTTCATTAATTTTTCAGAAAAAAAATTCGATGACAATTTCGTTTTATTTTCGAATTTTATTATTAAGTTTTTGCATTTCGTTATTAGTTTTTAGAAACTCATTGAAATTTTTATTACACACTTTTTTAGTTTTATTATTCCTTTTTGTATATTAATTTTTTTGATTGATTACCATCGATCCTATTATTGATATTTATTGCAATTTCATAACATAATTTTCCATTTTCAATCAATTTTTTAAAATAACTTTTTTATCACTTTTCCCTACAAATTTTTATGTCTTTTTTTCGAACTGTCTATATATTTTTCAACATTTTTAAACAGTTTTTAGTTTTTTTAAATTAAATTTATCAATTTTTTAGTTACTTTCCCTTGTTTTTTTTCATTTGTTTTTATTAATTTTCAGAACTTTATTATTGAAACTATCAAGTGAGAGAGAGAGATAAATATTGTTATCACACCCTTGTCAGTCTGGAACTTGATATTCTTCTAATTTGTTCAAATGGCCGAAGTTGCTCTCATATTAATTTAAATAATATTTAAACAAACGATAAATTGAAATTCGTGAAAGTAATTAACAAATACGCAATAATTCATATAATCATTTTATTTAGCCTTTTTTCCAGTTCAACAAATTTAATTTTTGATGCTTTTCACAATAAGATAAAAATCATTTTTTTATTTGCTTATATTAATCTCATAATAATTTATAATACATAACTTTCAATGGACTTTCTTAGAGAGTAACGTGAAGGGATTATAATTTACATACGTATAAGTCCACGAAATAATGAAAATTCACTTCTCTCTCTCTTTCTCATGAGATCAGAAACATTCTCATTCAAATTAATGCGGGGAACGAGATTTGATTCCAGAGAAAACAAAATAAATGGCCGATTCTTTTGAGAGAAAACCCGATCGATCGGGGGGATTTAAGTTCGTTTCTTCTCTTGAAGTTGGATTATTCAGGATTGGGCGAAGAGAGAGAAAGCTATTTTGCATGCCCTTGAGAGATGGATATGTATTATTATCGATCTTCCAGCATAATATGTTTCTCTCTCAGGAAGCATTAAAATTCGGAACTTTGTCGGTGTTTATGTGAGCATGTTAAAATATTCGCCGATAAATCCTAAAGATTTCCTTGGAGGAGTTGAACCGGGACATGAACTTTAACAAAACGCGTTCGTTTCTCTCGGAGCCTCATCGATTTTTATCGGACATCAATTAGGCAGCAGATATGCCCAAAACTTGTCAAGTAAACGTTTCTAGTAAGTGAAGGAAATGCCTCTTTTATGGTTGGCAGCAGATATTTTCCGATTGGAAATGTCAGTGGTGTGTTATTATAGCTCAAGAAATTTATTCTGTCTTGGGTGTTAGTTCTCTCTTCGAAAATCAATCGCTTCTGATTTGTGTCTGTCAATCATGTTCTTGGCATAGACCGTATCGAACTTTTCTTCTTGGTCATTTGAGTATTATTTTATCTAGGACTTTTCTCAACATTTCGATCACTGCGGGTCTAAAAAATTCCTATAAAGCCCGAAGAGAAACAAGTCATACTGCGATATCTAGATTCAAACAGTTGCGTCCGAGTGGGTGCTCCCAAAGAAGCCAAAGATTTCGAGTCAAACAGGGTGGGGGAGGAATGCCGGATATTACTGGATAGTTTTATCATTTTTGAAAATATTTTTCATTATTTCTGAAATTATTTTTTCATAAATTCTGAAATTATTTTTTCATAAATTCTGAAATTATTTTTGCATAATTGCATTTCATCATTTCTCAAATCTTTTTTTTCTCATCATTTCTCAAATCCTTTTTTTCCTCATCATTTCTCAAATCCTTTTTTTCCTCATCATTTCTCAAATCCTTTTTTTCTCATCATTTCTCAAATAATTTTTTTCATCAGTTCTTAAATTATTTTTCATCATTTCTGAAATTATTTTTTCATCAATTCTGAAATTTTCCCATTAGTTCTGAAGTTTTCCCATTAGTTCTGAAGTTTTCCCATTAGTTCTGAAGTTTTCTCATTAGTTCTGAAGTTTTCCCATGAATTCTGAAAATTTTGCATTAGTTCTGAAAATTTTGCATTAATTCTAAAAATGTTGCATGAATTCTGAAAATTTTGCATTAATTCTAAAAATGTTGCACTAATTCTGAATTTTTCCATTAATTCTGAAAATTTTGCTTTAATTCTGAAATTTTTCATTAATTCTGAAATTTTTCATTAATTCTGAAATTTTTCATTAGTTCTGAAATTTTTCATTAGTTCTGAAATTTTTCATTAATTCTGAAAATTTTGCTTTAATTCTGAAATTTTTCATTAATTCTGAAATTTTTCATTAGTTCTGAAATTTTTCATTAATTCTGGAAATTTTCATTAATTCTGAAATTTTTTCATCAATTGAGAAATTATTTTTCCATCAATTCTGAAATTATTTGTTTTCACCAATTCAATTCTATTTATATATTCAGTTCATCAATTATTTTCATTTCTTTTAACGATTTCGAAAGTATTTTTCTTTAGTTCTGATGTTATTTTTCATTTATGCCCAAATTATATTTTTCACTTCATTCTCATAATATACGAACTTAGATCCCCGATCGATCGGTGATTTAAGTTCATTTCTTCCCTTGAAGTTGGATTATTCAGGATTGGATGAGAGAGAGAAAGCTATTTTGCATGCCCTTGAGAGATGGATACGTATTATTATCGATCTTCTCCATAATATGATTTGAGAAGTATTTTAAAATTCTGAACTTTGTCGGTGTTTGTGTGAGCATGTTAAAATATACGCCGATGAATCCCAAAGTTTTCCTTAGAGGAGTTGAAATGGGGCTGTAAACTTCAACGAAACGCGTTCGTTTCTCCCGGAGCCTCATCGATCTCTATTGAACATCAATTAGGCAACAGATATGCCCAAAACTTCTCAAGGAAGCGTTTCTAGGAAGGGAGGAAAATGTATCTCCTATGGTTGGCAGCAGATATTTCCCGACTGGAAATGCCAATGTTGCGTTATTCTAGCTTTAGAAATTTATTCTCCCTGTCTCGGGTGTGAGCTCTCTTTTGGGAAATCAATCGCTCCTGATTTCTCGCTGTCAATCATGTTCTTGGTACTGACAGAAATCTGTCTTTTTTTTTGGAAATATCTAAATTAACCAGCAATTAATTTATTATAATTATTTATTCCTTGTGTATTATTTAACCCAGAGGTTCTTTCAGATATTAAGGTCCTAAATTTTTTTTCCAAGACTCCAGAGGGCCAACAAATCATGCTGCTAGTCAAAATTCACAAAGTGGCGTCTTAAGGGGAGTCCCAACGGGGGTCTATGACTTCTAGTAATGTAGGGAGCCATATGTTATTGGATTATTTTATTAATTCTGAAATTATTGATTTTCATTCTCTCTTATTCTAAAAATTCATTATTTATCGATTATAAATTCATTTTTTAATACATTCTAAATTTATTTCTTTTAATGCATTCTAAATTTATTTCTTAATGCATTCTAAATTCATTTTTAATGCACTCTAAATTCATTTTTAATTGATTCTAAATTCATTTTTTAATTGATTCTAAATTCATTTTTAATTGATTCTAAATTCATTTTTTAATTGATTCTAAATTCATTTTTTAATTGATTCTAAATTCATTTTTTAATTGATTCTAAATTCATTTTTTAATTGATTCTAAATTGTTTTCCATCCATTCTAAATTCTGTTAATTCCATTTTTTTTCATTAATTATTTTTCATTAATTATTTTTCATTAATTCTCAATTATTTTTCATTAATTCTAAATTATTTTTCATTAATTCTAAATTATTTTTCATCAATTTCGCATTATTTTTTCATGAATTTTACATTATTTTTTCATCAATTCTAAACTATTTTTCATCAATTCTAAATTACTTTTCATCAATTCTAAATTATTTTTCACCAATTTCGAATCATTATTTCGTCAATTTCGAATCATTATTTCGTCAATTTCGAATCATTATTTCATCAATTTCGAATCATTATTTCATCAATTTCGAATCATCTTTTTCATCAAATTCACGTCATATTTTTAACAATTTTAAATTATTTTTTCCTCAAATACTGAGGGATTGTCACTGATTACAAAATATTTCGTTCAATAATTCTAGAAATTTTCCTTCCAATAACACGGGTCTACAAAAGAAAGTGCTTTCTGACAGCTTTTTTTAGTTTTGATAACTGATGTTTATATTATTTTCAGCGCCGATTCCGAAAATGCAATTCATTTTTTTTCTCTCACGCAAGGTATTTGCACACCTGTATTTTAGAAATACACTAGCCATAATACCCGGCGCTGCCCGGGTTTTCTTCAATGAGGCTTTTTTGGATCACGTGATATCTCCCTCTCTTTTTCTTGAGGGACATACAAACCGTGTCCAAGTTAACCAATATGGCGACCTGCGCGAAATAAACAAATATAGATTTACACAGAAACGTAGAAATGAATATATATTTTTCTTTTTTTAAGGGGCGCTAGGTATTTCGGTCCCTCCCCCCCTGAACTTCAAGTTATCCATCTGTCTGTTCCAGCTTCCAAAAATCCTTAGTTAAAGCTGTGGAATTTTTTCGATGCACTTTTCACGGGCTCATAACTAATTTTAAAATATCCTAACCCACATGAATTTATGCAAATAAATATCAAAAGAGTCAATATGGAGACATTAATTTTCATACTTGAGAAGATATAAATGAAATCAATGATATTGCTCGAATATCCAACTCAAAAGTATAGGCTAATTACTTCATATTTAATCTCCTGGGCTTCGTATATCTCTAAGCGAACTGAATATTTCAAAAATCGAGAATTCAATACAATTTTTAAAATTATTGATGGGGCGGAAAATCCCACTAATTTCCGCATTTCTACAGTAAAATCGACAATTTTAGCACTGATTTCTATGAGGATCACCATTTTCCTGACTCTCAAAGTGATGCTGATGATGATTATGACGTCTATTCAAAAAGCCTCATTACTGAGAGTATATTGAAAATGTGGCAAACCATTATAAAGGCATAAACTATTATACATGTACTAACAAAATTAAAGAAGTGACAAACCGTTGTAAAGGCATATATACGTCTGAAACGCATTGCTAGGGAACCACGGTAACCAAAGTAAACGTTCGGAAAGTGATTGTTGAGGCCCAAAAACCATTGTTGCTGGACAGTTTTTTGCCCATTTGGGGCATTTGCCCTAGGCTGACGAAATTTTAAAGTAGCCTATCGTTCAAGTCGGGTCCCATTTGGTATATATGCAAAATTTGGCGACGATCGATCTAAAATTGTAGATTTGTATAGAGAACATACACACACAGAAAATCAATTTTATATATATAGATAGATGGCATCAATATTTGTTACGGGCATCTTTTTCTCAGCCACCTCGTTGGAAATTTTGCCTTGCAGTTGTATTTGTATAAAATGATTTCATATTTTACGGGAAATAACTCAAATCCAAGTATTCTGGAATTCTTATTCTCTTATTTTATCACCTCATTACTACATACTTCACATTTATATCCCAGTTCTGTCATTATAATGATAGGCCCTAAAATCACTGAATTATTTTTGGAAATCGTTTACTATATTGGTTTATAGCTCCAAATTTCAATGTGATTCATATGCTGCTTATGTATTATCATTGAAATTTGATTTTTACTTTTTCTCAAAAAGTAGAGCCAATATGACAAAGTTAATTCGAGATTTGGAATCAGCACCCCCCCCCCCCCCCGATATTACCATAAAATCACTGAATTATCTTTGACGATGATTTAAAATATTTTTTTATAACGCACAGTTTTAATGTGGTTTGTACGCTGTTTATGGTATTAACATTAAATTTAATTTTCACTTCATCTCAAAAACTAGATGTGGTGGAAGTTTTTAATTATTTTTACAGTAATTAGCGTCCTTACCCAACTCCATTTGTTGGAAATTCTCGTAAGACGAACCACCACAGCCGCTGTGGTGGTCGAGTGGTTATAGTGCCGGACTCGTGATGCGAGGATCCGGGTTCGAACCCCACAGTGGTGGTCGGCTGAAGTTGGTTTTCTGTGGTTCCCAACTTCAAGGCGCAAATGCGAGCTGATCTCCCCGTTAAAAAGTCTCGCCACAGAGAGCAACAGTCCTACAACGGTAAATCATTCAACCGTAACACTTCACTCATAGTTAGTAAAACTGGGGGCAGATGACAGCACTACACATAACAAGCATTACAGAGAAACAAAAAAAACTTCACGTCAGGTTGCACTACACGTACACGCACATTACCGCATTTACCGATTCGTTGGGGGGTTCCGCGGCGGGGGGGGGGGGTGCATGTGTGGTGTAGCAGTAGTAGGTAGGGGCACGGGGATCCATGATTTTCTTAAGTCAGCCACCTCGTTGGGCGGTTTGCCTGTTGTGGCGTTGTATTTGTATTTGTATGACTGGAGTTGGTGTGCGGTAAAATAGTAATTAGCATCCACAAAACTATAAGAAGCACTAATTATTTTTTAAGAAAGTTTTTCATCGCAGACCTATGTAATTCTGGAAATATATTTTATCAATTATGAATTTTCATATAGAAATACAATTTTCAAATACAAATACAAGGTCACAACAGACAAAATGCCCAACCAAGTGGCTGAAAAAAAAAATGAATTGAGAAATATAGTTTTTTTCCCATAAATTCTGAAATTATTTCTTCCAGTAATTATGAAATTATTTTTCTCATTAATTATGAAATTATTTCTGGCATTAATTATGAAATTATTACTCTCATCAATTCAAAAATTATTTCTTATACTGATTCTAAAATTATTTCTGCTTCTCAAAATTCAGACTTCTCAGAAAAAGTTTCAGATTTCTTGCTGTCAATCATGTCCTTGTTATCAACCGAAATTTACCTCTTTTTTTTGGTCATGGAAAAATTAACCATTTATTAATTTTATTCGTATTAATTTCTTTTTCTCGTGTATTATTTAACCAAATGGTCGAATTTCCAGTCATTGCGGCCCTAAAAAAAACTGAATGGAGCCCGAGAGACTGAGAGTTGTGCTTGTTTGGTGTTATTGCTGTTGCCGCCATACTTCTGCCGTATTTTGAAGTCAATATGGAAAATGTTTGAATTTTTGCTTGAATTATCGTGTTGAAGGCCCGCCTGCGAAGAGACTTTGTCTAATGGGAGACCGGCTTGGAGATCAAAGTTGGGAAACCACAGAAAACCAACTTCAGTCGACCACTACAGTACCGTGAACAAGATTCTACTCTAGCCGGATGCTCACGTGATCGCCACCCGTTTCCAACTACACTTCCTTATTTATTACCATTCATGACCAATATTATTTTACCCGAATATAAGTGTCTTCACTAATGTCTAGATAATTCTATTTTCTATGCGGAAAAAACAAGAATTCACGCTTTATTTCAAGTCCGTTCAAAGAATAAAGGGACATCAGAATGGCTTTTTAGCGCGTCTAAAAGGATAAGGGGCCAAAGGGACACAAACACATCCTCGATACTTGGAAAATATATATCCATACAGAGAGAGAGAGAGAGAAAGAGTGAAGGGACACTCGGGGTTTTCATTGTAAAATGCCTCTCTCTCTCTTCTTGGAGCTAAAAGGCAGTCCCTCCTTGTGAGAAGTTAATGGGTTTTCCTTGTCGTTTTAACATGATTCCATGGAGTCCTCGAATACAATGTGTACGTTGAACTCATGGATCCTTTCTGATACTTTTCTCACAATATCACAGCTTTGTGAGACTGTTTTTATGTCCCTAATTTTTCTTTTTTTCTTATTGTATAAATAACTGTGACAAAAAATATACCAGGAAGAAACACCGAGAGTTACATTCCATCTAAATAAGCTAGTGTTAAGGGAGGTAGGAAATTCTATTGTGCCGAAATTCTAGGTAGGGACAGTTGACTTTATCTTATCGTGCAACAGGTTAACCCCCCCCCCCTCCCCCGTTTCAGCGGCCGGCTCAATCATAGCCCACTAAACAATTATGAATGTCTAGTCGGCCGTGGCTCAATGCATGTGTCCACCTGGGTATGGTCTGGAGATTACAGGTTCATATAGGGTGGCCTAGTATTAACCCTTTCAGACCCTGATGCTACAAATGTGTATGTTGCTCTTTTTTTCGCTGTATAATTTTTTATTTTTACCTCAGGGAGTTAAGCCCTGACTTGAAGGATTGTGTAAGTTTTGAGTTAGAAATATGGTGAGTATGATCCTTGGAAGCTTTCATCTGGGTAAAGCCCTTAAAGTTGAACTGTCAGGGGTATTTTAATATGGTTTCCAGGAGAAAGTGACTCCAGGAAAAGTTTAATTTATTACATAATATTTAGCACTTAAATTATGAAAAAAATGTTTATGTGTAGAAATGAATATATATCTTGCATATCATCTTAGATGAAAACATTTGAAAGAAGAGAATAATTTCTTCACAAAAAAAATGAAATTTCGAAAAAACAAAGATTTGCTGACATTTACGTTTTTAATTCATTTTTTGAATATCAAAATGCAAAAATATTTCAAAAATGTTCGATTACCGATGTCCGATAAATGTTTAATGAAAGGGATTTGAATACCGGAGGAAATTTATACTTACCACTATACATTTCTTTCCGCGTTCACACCTCAGTATAATATATTCAAAAAGCTGTTTCCTTCGTATATTGAGCAGAGAAAAACAAATCTCACTTCCGTTATTGTGTTATTTTTCGACGAAAAAGTTTTAAGTTTAGCCAATTTTCGACATACTATGATAAGTCATATCGTAATATTCAAAATTACCATTGATTAGTCAATTTTGACTCCAAAAAGTGATTTTTAATCTTAACTAATTTTCAATTAACTCATAACGAAGCCGTAAAATGGCAATTGGGTGCTAATAATCGAATATGCATTAACATATAACGTTCTTCAGGGACCAAAATATAATCGGACAAAAGAGAAGAAAGAGAGCTTTTTTTACCGCGAGCCACTTTTACGAAGTAAAGCTCCGCGTATTTACATAAGATTTGGCAAAGAATAGCACAGATGCGCGAGACTAAGAAAAACACAAATGCGTAACGCCATAAAGTTATACGTTTCTGCCGACGTGAAATAGCTCTATTCGGTTCACGCAGCAAAAAAATTAAAAAAAAAAAAAACCTGCTTCTAAGGAAACATGGCTTTAATTTGGGTTGGAAAAAAACCGGGATTCTATTCCCGGCAGAGGTCGCTATACTATTTTCCGAATTTCTTTCCTCGGCATAATATCCAGAAAAAGTCTCTCTTAACTTCATATATTGAGCAGAGAAAAACAATCTCACTCTCACCCCATTGTGTTATTATTAGACGGAAAAGTTTTTAGTTTTTAGTTAATGTTGAACATGATGTGTCATATCGTAATTTTCCAAAATGCCATCGATAGTCAATTTTGATACTAAAAATCTGACACTAATCAAAATGTTATTCCGCCATGATTCAATGATAACAAGAAGCGACACTAATTTTTAATGGACCGATTAACTCGTAACGAAGCCGTAAAAATATGACAACTGGGTGCTCGTAATTGAATACGCAATTAGATCCAACTTTCTTCAGGGACCAAAATATAGTAAAAAAAAAGAGAAGAGCGGAAAGAGAGAGAGAGAGAACTTTTCACAGTGTGTCACTTATAAAGTTAAGTACCACGTATTTACATAAGGTTTGGGCAACGCAATGCTGAGGGAAGCCGAACCAATTTCTCACATGAAGATGAAGGCAGGATGTTTGGGAGTTCGGCGTTTGGAACTGTAATCCAATTTGCGTCTAACAGGAACACTTTCGCGATCGCAAAATTGGTAGAAATTCACGAATTAGTAGCGGTGGAGCCTCCGCGAGCGGGAACCACTTTGTTTTAAGGGAAGGGATGATGCGTTGCAGTTCCAATTAATGTCAAGAGGAAATTTGTCCTCTCTCGTGTGAGTAGAAGCTGGAAGTTTCAGTGCAAATTATAACGGTAATGCCTCCCCACATCTCTCATGAAGGTCGTGTGTGTGGTTAAGATCGTGTGTGGATACCACGCTGGCTGTGAGGGAGGGCTGGCTGGCTGTCCTTTGTGGATATTCGACCGCGGAACTCATTTCTTGCGCTTTTATCGCGGATATCTGTCTGTCATTTCACTTTCCTCTTCGCTATCAATGATCTAAACAGAGTTACATTTGCTTTTAATGACTTGAGTGCTCTTTGGATATTGTGGCAGCAGATCCGGAAGAGGGATCATCCAAAAATCTTTTCCAAATTCAACGACGATTGCGGTAATGGAATGAATTCCAACTACGGTGACACTTCCGATTATCCGAGCTAATGTGGATCGAATATACCTGGAATAATATGGTTTCCGAGTTCAGACGGAAGATAGCCGTGAATGGCGGAAATGATACACAAGAGCGATTCCTAATTGCAATAAATAGATCAAATTAATATAGTACAGTCGACGCTCACTGTAACAACCCCTGTCGTGATGTAATCAACTAATCTAAGCATATAAAATACGTCGTTACATAAGAAAGTCTCAGTCCGAGATGCATACGTTGCTTCTAGCGGCAGAGCCTGGGTGTCTCACGGTTTCCGCAATTTTTCTGTCGTTATGTGACGAAACCATGAGACGCCCATGCTCGGTCGCTAGAAGCAACGTAAGCATCTCGGACTGAGACTTTTGGATTTCCCCTAGTTTTTCAGTCGTTATATGCAGTGTTTCCCAACTTCGAGGTGCGAATGCGAGCCGATCCCCCCGTTAAAAGCCTCGCCACAGAGAGCAGCAGGCTTTCAAACAGAACAAATATTCAACCATTACACTTCACTCACTTCTGAAATATAGTTGGCAGCACTGGAAAATCAGACACAACACTAGATACGCACTCAGACGGTTAGGCACACGCATTTACACTTCCGGCACAATTCACTAGGTAGTAAGTTGCCCACGGCGATAGACCTGAGTTGTGCTCGGTTTGAAAGAAAGAAAGTGATGTCACGAGCTTCGCGCGAGGCCTTCTGCTATAGATGGTGGTGGCTTAGTTCGTCCTGGACTGGAGGGAGTTTGGAGACCTTACCTACAAAGGGATATAGACTTGGTTGAGGAGGGGGGGGGGGTAGGAGGTGCAAAGAAGAGCTACGCGTGCTCTGGTTGGTACACAACGCTTGAGCTAAGGAGAGATACTTATTTCTGCAATATGTTTACATTGGAAGAACGCATATGTCGGGAGAGATGCAAGAAGTTTTTAAGGTTTTCAACGGGATGGATAGGATTGACAATGAATCATTAATAAGTCGGCAATCGACTGCTTTGACAAGGGGACGCAGGTACGGATTGGTAAGAGACAACTCCAGGTTGTGGCGTCGCAGAGAATTTTTCTCTAATAGGGTTGTGAATAAATGGAATAGTTTACCTCCGGGGATAGTGAATTCTAACACAATTGACAAGTTTGTGGCATCCGACTACCTTTCTTGCCGCAAAAGAAATACGATAAACATATTGGGGTAAATCGAGAAGCTATCCATTCTTTGATAAGACAACCATAATGTTTTTATGGGCAGTGTATTATATTTTATCATGTAAATATAATTTTTAGTTTAGTAATAAGTATGTAATTTTTAGCCAATCAATTATATATAATTGCAATTTTAATTGGGTTACTGTATTTTAGAAACGTATCACATCCATATTTGTCATGGGAATCTTTTTTCAGCCAAAACCTCGTTGGGTGTTTTGCCTGTTGTGGCCTTGTACGAGGCGTGGTTCAAAATTATGGGCCGATCACATATAAAAAAAACGAGTGGCAATACCGATTGGTTCGCGCATGCGTATTAGCATTACTTGGTCGGTTGGGAATGTAACCGCCATAGTGCCGTCATTTGATTGTTGTCTGCCTTCGCAAGACAGTGTGTTAAAATGAGTGCAGTAATAACAAATCCCACCAATTGTGAAATTCTATCAGTGATTAGATTTCTAAATGCAAGAGGACATGAGGCTGCTCAAATTCACCGTCAGTTCTGTGAAAGATATGGGCCTATCGCAATGAGTGAAGGAAAAGTGAGGCAATGGTGTCGTGAGTTTAAGGAAGGCCGTTCAAATGCTCGCAATGAGAAGAGGACTGGCAGACCTAGTGTCCGGACTGACGATACCGTTGAGCGTGTGAATGCGGAAGTGAAAGAAAATCATCGCTTTACGATAAGCAATCTTTCTCTAGAATTTCCAGAAATTTCTAGGAGAACATTGTTGAGAATCGTGGCTGAAACTCTTAAGTTACAGGAAACTGCGTGCACGATGGATACTGAAAATTCTCACAAAGAACTTCATGATAATGCACGTCTGCACACTGCTGCACGCACTGCGGAAACAATTCAAAAATTCGGATGGGAGATTTTTGATCATTCTCCCTTATAGTCCTGATCTTGACTACCATTTCTTACAACATCTCAAAAAACTGCCTTGCGTCTACACGTTTTGAGGAAAGTGACAACACCTTCTAGAGCAAGCTTTAGAAGGTATTGAAAGTGAGGAATTGAAAATCTTAGTGCAAAACTGGCTGAAAAATCCCAGGCGGCGGGATTTATGCAGAAGGTTTGAAGAAGCTTGTTTCACGATATCAGAAGTGTTTGGAACGCCATGGTGATTATGTGGAAAAATAAAGTAATCATGTAAATTTTTGAAACCATTAATAAATTTGTCTTTTTTTTCAATTGTTTTCATTTCATTACTGTGATTGGGCCTTAATTTTGAACCGCGCCTCGTATTTAGACATAATAACAGCATCAAGTCATCGCAGAACAAAGGCAATTAGTACAATGAGTAAATTTCTAATGTATCAGAAAACCCTAATTCATTCTGAGATATTCATCACGGATTTTTAAATGCTCTTATCGCATCCGTTCCTAACCAATCCATTTATTTGAAAAATGCATTTTTGACGATTCACACGCAAAACGCTGTCCTTTTGTTGGAATCTCTCAGGAAAAGTTCCTAAAAATAGCATCGCATCGTTTAGAGGCGCTTTAGATAAATATATTGTGTACGTTATCGGGTATTGGATCTTTTGTTGGAACATCGGGCAGTCAATTATCACGTCGGACAGTGACAGAAAATTCGTTGAATAATATCGCTCTATTCCCTTTCTTCTTGTCATCGATATTTCCAGTGAAGTTACGTGAATATTTGTTTCAATGAAAATTATGAAAGCCTAACAAAAATACCCACTATTTTCAGTCAATAAAGCCCGCAAGTTCAGGCAAAGCACCATAAGTGCTCTTCCTCTTTTGCTTATTTTCAAACTTTTTCCTGCCATACATAAATGCTTGTTTCGACATTGTTTGATATCTATTCGTGAATTTTAGGGTTTAAGGAAACTTTGCCCCCGACGTATCGAAATATCACTCCTGGTACGTTTTGTCCCCGTAGATTTATTTTCAGATAGCATTTCATGGATAGCATTATATGCAAGTATTAAAACAGTAACCAAATTAGTTGCAAAGACATTTTTTACATGTAATTTTAGAATGTGAAATATTTCCTTTGATCTGACTCAATCGGACAAAAAAGGTGGCTAAGAAATTGGCAGTTTCTCAAGTTTTCCTCTGAGATGAACCTTCTCCTTCATCAGATTTTTGCATGACGGAAGAAGACGCATGAAATCCTCTTCGTCGGTACACACTGTACACATGTACACTCCCATCGATATTGTGAGAGTTCTAATAAGAACGTAATTACAATTATTCCCTAATTATTATTCTTTAGTTTTAGCTAGCACTATCTTGCATATTTGCTAATTACGTATTTATTATTTGGTAAAATCGCCTCCGACTAAAGTGCTTTAAGGATCATAAACACTTCTTGTGCATGATAGTATTGACCAGAACCACCCTCACCAGACGCGAGCCCGGTGCGAAAATAATAGCGGGGCCAGAGGTGTCCTTAAAATTTCGGGGCTCCTCAGACACGATTTTATATATTCTGTAAGAGAGAAGAATCGGCGTCAAAAAAACTCATACATTATCACAAAATATACAGAAATGATGAAAATACTCATACAAAAAATATAAATGTGTAAATTACCGGAAAAAAATTAATGAAAATTTTAAATTGATGAAAGAAATTATTTCAAAACCAAAATAGTTAGAACCAAATGAAAGAAATTGTCTGAGGATTCAGGATCAATGAATCGGAGATAAGAAAAATAACTGACAGAGATATATAACTTCAGCACCTAAGAAAATTATTCAGGATAAATGAAAGAAATAATTCCAGAATTGATGAAACTTCAGAATTTATGAAAGAACCGATTCCAGAAAATGTGGAAATTCCGAGTTTACGTAAGAAATAATTCCACAAATATTTCTTTCTTGATAAAAATATAGATTTTTTCGGAATTGATTGAAATTCCTAATTTCAAAATGAATGAAAATTTAGAATTTGAAAACGGATGAAAATTTAAGAACTCCAGAATAGATGAAATTTAAGAATTCCAGAGTAGTTGAAAATTTAGACTTTATGAAACAAATAATTCTAGAATTGATGAAACAAATAATTCTAGAATTGATGAAACAAATAATTCTAGAATTGATGAAACAAATAATTCTAGAATTGATGAAACAAATAATTCTAGAATTGATGAAACAAATAATTCTAGAATTGATGAAACAAATAATTCTAGAATTGATGAAACAAATAATTCTAGAATTGATGAAACAAATAATTCTAGAATTGATGAAACAAATAATTCTAAAATTGATGAAACAAATAATTCTAGAATTGATGAAACAAATAATTCTAGAATTGATGAAACAAATAATTCTAAAATTGATGAAACAAATAATTCTAGAATTGATGAAACAAATAATTCTAGAATTGATGAAACAAATAATTCTAGAATTGATGAAACAAATAATTCTAGAATTGATGAAACAAATAATTCTAGAATTGATGAAACAAATAATTCTAGAATTGATGAAACAAATAATTCTAGAATTGATGAAACAAATAATTCTAAAATTGATGAAACAAATAATTCTAGAATTGATGAAACAAATAATTCTAGAATTGATGAAACAAATAATTCTAGAATTGATGAAACAAATAATTCTAGAATTGATGAAACAAATAATTCTAGAATTGATGAAACAAATAATTCTAGAATTGATGAAACAAATAATTCTAGAATTGATGAAACAAATAATTCTAGAATTGATGAAACAAATAATTCTAGAATTGATGAAACAAATAATTCTAGAATTGATGAAACAAATAATTCTAGAATTGATGAAACAAATAATTCTAGAATTGATGAAACAAATAATTCTAGAATTGATGAAACAAATAATTCTAGAATTGATGAAACAAATAATTCTAGAATTGATGAAACAAATAATTCTAGAATTGATGAAACAAATAATTCTAGAATTGATGAAACAAATAATTCTAGAATTGATGAAACAAATAATTCTAGAATTGATGAAACAAATAATTCTAGAATTGATGAAACAAATAATTCTAGAATTGATGAAACAAATAATTCTAGAATTGATGAAACAAATAATTCTAAAATTGATGAAACAAATAATTCTAGAATTGATGAAACAAATAATTCTAGAATTGATGAAACAAATAATTCTAGAATTGATCAAACAAAATACTCTAGAATTAATGAAAACTCAGAATATATGAAAGAAATTATTATTACCGTAAGTGCAAATCGCGGGGTTCCCCAAAACGCGGGCCCAGTGTGACCGCACCTTTCTCATATCCCTAAGGACGGCTTTGATATCAACTTTAGCTTAACTAACGATGCATTTATCATAACTAATACGAAATAATAGATAGGGTATGGACGGGCAATTTTTCACCCAAAAGTATCTAATATTATAGTTATTTTTTTTTCATTAATTATATATGTTTTTAGTACCTATATTAAGCAATTTAATGCTTTCTTGCCTGCCTATTTTTACAATTTTTAATGCCTAAACTTCCGGTCTATTTCGATCGGTAAAAGTTGCCATCACGGATTGTGAATCAGAATCGGAGTTTCCCGCTCCATGAATGGAGGTAAAACTACACTTTAAGTAGTTTTTTTTTCCTTCTTGTCTTTCGCTCCTATCTTGTCCTACATACTAGAAGCAGAGTCAGAATTGATTGTAGCGCCTCCGGTTGCCATGGCGACAATCCCGTTCATAAGAGTCCTCTGAATCTAAATCTCAATATAAGAGGCGCAAGAGCTAAAAGAAGACGCTGTTGCGCGCTCTGTGGGGTTGATTCCACCTACCTTCACCAAACGTGGCAAAATAAATAAGAGAAAAAAAGCGTAGAGAAATCGAAATGCTTCTTTGCCCCCAACAACTTACTCCACCTAATACTTCTCAATGTGCAATTTCTCCTCCTTCAAGGTCAAGCAATAAACTCTCTGCAAGCGGAAGAAAACTTCCCATTCATGTGGTTATTAATATCTACATTTCTCTCCCCAACTATGACATTTACATTTCTTTTCAACGAGTAATTCAAGATGTGAATTCGTGTGAATGCATGCTGAGATTTCTTGAAATGTTATTAAAATATGCGGATTCTATTTTTATACATTCTTTTGTACGTGGTTAATGGAAATCTAAATTAAACACCCACTTTAACACTTCAACCGGAATAGCAGAAATCACTGAACTCCCTTGCAGCAATATTTTTATTTTTTATGAAGTAGGCTTTTTGATGACTTTTTTCAGCAGGTGTGAAGTCAGGAAGATGAGAAAATGTATTTCCCATTGAGAAAATCAGCTTTACAAAATAAACTGGGCTTGCCATTGCTGGAATGACAGGTTTTTAAGAAGGCGAGATATCTCGTCAATGCCTGTGAGAGGATTAAGATCTTGAAACAGGGCAAGCGGTTTCATTATCTCGAAAGTCTTTTGCAATTCTTGCCCAACGTTAACTCAAATATATTAATGTATAATATATAATAACGTTGATTAATATATAATTATCTTCTGTAATTCTTGATAAATGTTGTTTCGAATGTGCTTTCTGTAAAACTGTATTGGACAACCTTTAGCAAGAATTACGCAATACACATTCGAGGTAACATTCATTTCATGAAGTCGTACCACAAAAAATAAATGTTGTCCCGAATATAATTTCTATAATTCTTGCTATATGCTATCTCGAATGTCTTTCTGTAACACAGCCGGCCCCGCATAATTGGATATCAACGATTTAAGCATACAATATTCGATTATGCGGGGAAACAGTTAAATTGTTATTTTAAAACGTTAGTATGGTTTGTGTATTGAAAACTGATGAAGGATTAATTTAGAAAAAGCTTGTCGAATAAATCAAACATCAAAAATTGAATGAAAATTATATTTAATTACGCTGATCGCAAAACCTAACATTTTTACTTTTCATTGCGAAAAGCGCCCTCCATTGGCTCAACAGAGAACAAAAATAATTAAATATGCGTATTAAAGACAACTTGAGTACTTAGAGGCCAGTACCTACGATCACACACAAATGTATTTTTTTAACTTAAAAAATACATTTGATTTAACTTAATTTTTAAATCTTAAATGTAACATATTTTTCATTAATTAAAAATGTTTCATTCAATAAAAACATTATATGTACAGTGGTTGATGTGTATTGACTATTGGCGTATGAAGCGTAATATTCGACTGAGTGATATTAATATATTAACCCCTTCGCTTACAAGGTATTAGCTAGAAATTCGGATGACCTCTATTTGACGCATGGGCGATAAATATGGTAACCATGTCCTATCCTAACCGCACGTTAGAAAAAGGGAAGGAAGTTGAAGGTTAAAACAGTAGAAGAAAGGGAAGGAAAAATAACAAATGGAAGGAAAACAGTATAATAGATTAGTAGAGATAAGAAAGAGTGGGAGAGAGATAAGAGAGAGTAGGTATATGAGGTATAGATTTCGCTTTTCACCTTCACCCTACCTGTTCTATTTGTATATATACACCATATATGAAGAAAAAATCACTAACAATTGTATAGAAATAAACGAAAGGTAAAATGAACTATTTCATAGGGTTACAACAAAGCCTCACGGTGATGATGAGAGAGGAAAGAAATCAGAGAGAGAAAGAGCTTGTTTGAGTTCACTCCACAGACGTTTAGACGCAATATTACGTCCTTGATCATAAAGTGGTTAAGCGGGGAACTTTAACATTGTCTCTGTGAGATTTGGCATTAAGTGCCGGAAGATTTTATCCGTTTAATCGGGTATCCGTTTATCCGTTATCTGATTAAGAGGGGTCAACTGTACTTTGTTGGACAACTATTAACAAGAATTGCAGAAGACATTGAGGTGACATTTATTTTATAAAGTCTTTATAACACGAATGCTATCTCGAATATCTTCTGAAATTCTTGTGTGCTAAATGTTATCACGAATGTTTTCTGTAATATTTTCTTGGATATTCGAGAAAACATATATTTTATGAAGTCGTGTAATATATAAAATACGTGTTATCTCGAATGTCTTCTGCAATTCCTGCTAAAAGCTACCTGGAAAAGTTTCTGTTATTCTTACTAAATAATGTCTCGAATGTCTTCTGTAATAATTTATTGACCAACTATTAGCAAGAATTATGTAAGATATTCGAGATAACATTTATTTTATGTTGTATGACTTCATAAAATAAATGTTATCTCGAATGATCTGCAATCCTTGCTAAAGGTTATTTCAAATATCTTCTATAATTCTTACTTAGGGCTATTCTGAATAACTTCTATAGCTCTTGCTGAATGTTATCTCGAATGGCTTCTGTAATTCTTTGTTAGACAACTATTAGCAAGAAATATAGAAGACATTAGAAGCAACATTTATTTTATGAGGTTATACTACATAAAATAAATATTATTCATCATATCTTCTGCAATTTTTAGCAATGGATAAAATTTTTTATTTCCTAGGCACACACATAATTTTTTCTTTTCGTAGAGAATAGCCTCCTTATGAATATTTGCTTCATATAAGAGCTTTGAGGATAAAATGTTTATATCTATGACAAAGAGATTTTTTGCGTGTGTTTTTTAATGCGTGAAGCCATTAAATAGCAATCATCATTTAATTGACGGGAAATCACCGTTATTATTGCGCATGTACGATTAATTGAGATGTGTTATTTTGGCATTGGTCGATCTGTGCCACTCGGTGACTCGTACAGAAAATCGGCTGGATGAATCACGAAGATACAACTATGGGCGATTTGCATTAAAGTGGTCGATACTGACGTCAAAAATTTTCGGGTGGAACAATATTTGCCGTGATATGCTTCCAACTACAATGGAAAATATTATAGTGATCGTTATTTCCGTTTAACGTCTGAAATGTAGATATTAAACCTTGTTTGATAGCTCACTTGTAACCAGTAGAACATTTCCGTAATAGTGAGCTTCAGTACTCTATGCACGTATTGTAGCATTACCTGCTATGACTGTTTCAGATTTCAATGCTTTAATTTGATTAAAAATTTCCATCAAAAGTTTACAAATTTAAAAGGTTTATTAGAAAATTTGCAATTGTTGCAAGCTTGATATCATCCATGTTTATTGTAATAAGCACGAATTTTTAAATTTTCCCCCGACACATATAATTCGCCACATAATTTTTATACAATAGTAATAACACCAGTATCTTTGCTTTTCTGTTTCTTTCGTTTGATTACTTAGTTCTTTTAATTTTTCTATGTCTTTCTTTCATTTCTCTTCTTTGTCTTTATTTCATTTTTCTTCCTTACATCTTCGCCTTCTTTTATCTCCTTTAATCTTCTCTTTTTTTTTGTCTTTTCTTTTTTTTCATTTCTTTCTATTCATCATCTTTCTTTCCATCTTCCCTCTTTTCAATCATTTACTATTTTTACTCTTTCTTTTTCCTGTCTTTCCTTCTTCTTTCTTTTCGTTCCTCGTATTTTCCTTTGCCTTTCTTTATTCTCTTCTTCACGCCTTTCCCCTTACTTTCTTGTTTGTCTTTTTCCGTCTTCGTTTTTCTTTACTTTTCCTACTTATTTTTAACTTTTTTTCATTTCTTTTCCCTGTTTCCCTTTTTTTCTGTTCAGAATTTCTTGAAATTTTTTGGTTTTCTTTACCTTTCATTTAATATTTCTCAGTCTTTCCTTCTATGACGGCGTACGTAAGATGCAGATGAAGCCAAGGAGCGTGACATCATTCAACCTGTATTGTATATAAGTAGCGAGCTGCGATCGACTACTTGCTTACTTTTAACTTTCCACTTGTCACTTACCTGTACGTGCGCTGACGTTGCGTTGCAAGTTATCAAACCCATTTGCTCACCAATAAGGTGTTAAGCGAGATGACTCGCTCCGATAGATATTTTATATTTCACAATAAGATTCTCATTTCGTTTTTTTTCGTATTCTGTGTATATAATATGGCAAGTGCAAGATAAGAGATGAGATGGTATGCCCCCCCCCCCATTTGCTTTTAAAACATGACTTCATCCTAATATGTGTACATTCATCCGTCTTAAAGAAACCCCGATACTTTTCTCTAACTCCCAACCCCATCTCGTTTGTAATCACAGCAATATTTATTAATCGCGACAGTACCCAATTGTCCGGGGAAAATATGTTGAAAAAATTTTGCATATTTTTTTTCCTTTGTGACACAAAATAAAGTGTTCCAGACTCTGCACGAAGCTGGGCTGGAAGAGATCTTGGCAACGGAATAAGCCCAGTGTCAAAGTTCTGGCGTTCATTCATTCGTTGGCGTTGCTAATATGTGCGTTAAATTAATAATGTTCCGTTGTTGCTGATTAAACCCAAGTTGTTATGAAAAGATGGTGTTTTTTCGGCCTGAAATATACTGAGAAATTAAATTTTCTGGATGTTATACCGAAACTTATATTTGGAAAGAAAAGTGAAAAGAAAAAGTCACTTTTTTTTCCAAATATCAGTTTCGGCATAACATCCAGAAAATTCAATTTCTCAGTACCAAGTTGTTATGTTACAACTGTGAGTCTCATCTTTGGAGTCAGATGTACCGAGTATCTACAAGGCGTCTTCAATAGTCACTAGAAATGATTTTATATCATTGTTTTATTCCATCGTTGACTTTTACAAAAGTGGCGATTGGACACCTAAAGTGGAGCAACGCAACGCCAGTGCGCGTGCAGGTAAGTGACAAGTAAAAAGTTAAAAGTAAGCAAGTAGTCGATCGCATCTCGTTACTTATATACAATACAGGTTGAATGACGTCACTCTTCTTGGCTTCATCTGCATGTTACGTACGCTACCATACTTCTCTTTCCTGTTTCATTCCTTCTCTTCTTCCACCCTTCCATTTTACCATTTCTGTCTATTTATCGTTCTTCTTTCTGACTTTCCCCTGTGTAGTTTTTTTTTACGGGTTTTACTCTTTTGTGTCTTTCCTTCTCGTTTCTTTTCGTTTCTCGTCTTCCACTTCATCGTTCTTTATTTTCTTTTTGCTATCTTTTTCCACCTCTGTTTTTCTTTACGTACATTATTCCTACTTGTTTTCGTTTTAATTTCTTTGCATCTCTTTTGTTGCATCTGATCTGTTTTTACAGTCTCTTTTTTAGGTTCTTTCTTTTTCTTTTCCTATTTCTCAGCCTTCCCTTCTTTTTTGATTGTTCCATTTTTTCTTTTCTGCATCCCTCTTTTCTTTATTTTCTATTTATCATTCTTCTTTCCCTCTTTCCTTCTTTGTATTTTTCCTAGAGTTTCTGTTCTTTTTTTTGCTATTCCTTCTCCTTTCTTTTTGTTTCCTGTCATTGGTATTACCTTTATTTATTTTCTTTCGCTGGTCTGTCCTTTTTTCCCTGTTCGTTTTCTTCCATCTTTATTTTTCTTTTTTCCCCTATTCGTTTTTACTTATCAGTCTTTCATTCTGTTTTCTGTTATTTATTTTCATTAATTACCCATCCGTCTGTCTGTCACATTGCTTCTGTTCTCTTCTGCAAATTTTCTGTATATACATTCATCTTTATATTACAAAAATTCTTTGTGTCTCTTCGTTGCTGGCTATTACTTCTAGCTGTCATTTTTATCTTTTTTCATACCTCCCTTATGATAAGTTTTTCTTCCATCACCCCATGATTTTGTTTTTATATCTCTTTTCATTTCATTCGATTCAAACAATAAGTCATGTGATAAATGATTATATCATCACTATCACGGATGAAAGTACATATTGACACATCCCGACGTAACACTTTAAAAAAAAAAAGATAAAAATAAAGAAAACGCAAAGACCCTCTGCGGAAATTCGCCAAGAACACCTAGAATCAAGATAAGACCAAAATACACCCTCTTCCAAGAAACACATTCATCACTTAACGGAGAAAATAACGTAAAATGAAAAAATGGCGGGTTTGAAGAGAATAGCATCGAAGATTGCACTCGCACGTTTTCTCCTCGGAAATGATAAAAATTTTCTTGAAGGAAAATGAAAATAATTTTCTTGGAATGGAATCGAAAAGAGCGATAAAAGTCACACTGGAGAACAGCAGGGTGGAAAGAAAAATATATATATATATATAACATATATTTCATTTCCCCAAAAGTTGGTTCCATTGCGGAACCATTTTGATTGCTTCTCTGCTTTTTTTATTTTGAGAAAAATTTCTAGAAACAAATAAATAAGGCGCAAAAATCCATTTATTTCGGGAATTTCCGAAGACTAAAAATTGAATAGAATGGAATAGAATTAATAAATAACGTAGGAAAAATCATATAAATTCTTATCGTGATTTGATTTTCCACTTACGAGTATGGGTAAGAAAATGTATATTTTTCAATTTCATAGCAGATGAAATTTTTCAAAATTTTCTTTCTAGTAATTACTTTAAATTAGCAACAGTTGATAGAGCCTGCGATAGGGTCGGTTTGAAACAAAGAAAGGAGTAATCACACACATCGCCCTGTGCGTTCACTTCGAATCATGGGCGGAGATACGGAGGGGCATGGGACGTCAATAGAAAAGCCGGCTGATCTAATGTATATGCATATATATATGAATTGGTATCATCATCATCATCATCACCGTCGTCGTCATCGTCATCATGCCCTTCAGTCATCATCATCGGGCTTCCCTAGACTTCTACCTCCGCCTATGCTTTGGATGGAAATTATCAATTAAAATCCTATGGAATTCGATTGTAAGCAATTTTCATGGCAATTTAGTATTTGGAGAGAGTGAAAAATATCAATAAATGCAGTATATAATTTCAATGTGTAAAAATTGAAATTAACTTTAAAACATTAAATACACAAAAACTAAAATTATTTTCAAAATATTAAATACACAAAAAATTAAGATTACGTATTAAGTTTGAAAAATATACATACAAAATTAAAAATAAGTACAGAAATTATAAATACATAAAAACTTAAAATTAAGTATAAGATATTGAATGCACAAAAAATTAAATTTAGGTATAAAAAATTAAGCTCAAGTGTAAAAAAGATTAAACACTTAAGCGCAAAAGGATTAAAATTGAGTATGAAAAAATTAAAATTAAGTGAAAAGATTTTAAAACTAAGTATGAGAAGAGTAAAATTAAATAAAAAAAGATGAAAATTTGTATAAAAAATTAAATAACAAAACAATTTAAATTAAGTATGAAAAAAAAAATTAATTAAAATTAAGAAAACAAATGGAAAATACCAAAGTTAAATATGAAATATAAAAAATGTCAGATATATGAAATGTTAAAAAATGCCAGATATATGAAATGTTAAAAAATGCCAGATATATGAAATGTTAAAAAATGCCAGATATATGAAATGTTAAAAAATTTTAAAATATATAGAATGCATAAAAATTTCAAAATATATAAAATATATATTAAGTTACTGAAATTTAAATATAGTAAAAAAAAATATATAATAAAATAAATTCGGAGGGTAAACATAAAATTCAATTAAAGAACCGATAAGATATGAACCTTAAAAAATATATTTTATAAAACTAATAGTTCTTATAAAATTTTGAAAAAGAAATATTGAAAAAAATGAAATTGAACGTACAGAGAGAGTATATATTTTCAATTAAATAAAAAAACATATATATAACGTAAAATAATAAAAAATACATTCAAGAATGAAAAATTGAAATTTTTGAAAAAAAACAAAAAAACTCAAAATGTACATTATTTTCGAATCGAATTCCATTAATATTGACCCACAATTTTTTTATAAATCTTGAAATATAATTCCATATTCAATCAAAACTTTTATTTTTTTTTTCTTATTCGCGAAATATTCAGTTAGAAATTAATTGAATTCGATGGAAAAACAGAAAAAATAATTATTTTACCTATTTTCTTTTTCTTTTAAATGCTATTTCATGAGGGTTTTTTTTTTCTCATTTAAATAAGAATTTCTTGACAAGCTCTCTCGAATTAAAATTCCTTAAGTATTGATAAATTGGGAGGCGCATCCGCAGTTGCTGTTTTTCCTTCCATTTTATCCTCGTGGGAAAAATACCATCTGATATAAACCTATTTACAATTCACCGGCACGAAACTCACCGAAATTTGCTTCGCAGGTAAATTTGTAACCGAGGGTGAATCTCATTTTCACTATTTTGTACCTATATATATATATATCCTCTCCTGCTAGAGGAAAATATTCGATCTGATCCCGTTCTTTTGAATAAATACTATGTTGCAGACGTCATTAATATCTGACTGGTTGGAGAAAAGGAGAAATAATAACAATGTTTTTGGTTTTATTTTTTTGACTGTGAAAGATTTTTCTAAGGGCATTGCATGGAAATACACGCACATGTGTACATTTTTTGTTCACGTTAGCGGTAGGTAAGTTGATGTATTCGGAACATTAGGGAATAAAAATTTGTAGGAGACGAATATTATGAGGAACGATTTTTATTTACGTCTGGAGAAACGAAAATGGGATTTTGTGCCAGGTGCTGTAAGACACAATGGAAATGAGTTTCTGGAAATTGCATTGTTATAAAGAAATATATCATTGATTCGTGTTGGAATGTGAATGGTGATTGTTTTCGTGACGACAAAATATACTGATGTATAAGATGTTATAAAATTTTGCTCCAACTATACTATTGTCTGGAGGAAAATATTTCTATAGGTTGGTTCTCTACAGGTAAAAACTGAGGACTCTATAAAAAATGAGGAGCTTATTTTTAAAAGGGAACATTTCCACTTTTTGCTAAATTTACAGCAGAAGTGAAAAAATTTTACAAAAGTAGAAAATAACTCAACGGGTAGATGTAGGAATGGCAGAACAATATTTAATTACTATGTTTCTTGGTCGCCATTCATGAGAATTTTTCACATTTTATTTTTGGAAATGTTCCGTTTTGAAAGAAAGTTACCTTTTGATTGAAATTTGAGCTTGTCAAGTCCGAAACATTGGGAATTTCTACGTCACCTGTTGATTCAAGAAGATTTTAACTAGCTGACGAAGGTTCTCTTGCTGCCCTCTCATCATTAACATAATGAAACACGTCTGCAATGGAACCTCTAATAACGGACACCCCCGTTAGCGGACACCTCCATAGATGGACACAATGTGGAATTGCAAAGACAGAGCTCGATGTATGTTATTATAAATTAACGGACACTCCTCGCTAGTGGACAAAATTTTCGGTTCCATGGGTGACCGTTATCGAGAGATGAAAAATACCGAAGTGTATGAAAATATGTATAGGTTCCCTTTTGATAGAAACGACTAACTTTACATTGTAATTTATGCCAAAAATATTCCCGTTTGAATATTCCCGGCTGCATAATATGACAGTGCTTATCCCAAACATTAATAAACCGTTCAAAAGTGCATTTCGGAAAAAAAATTACAAATGTTCTGTTTTGAAAATAAGCTCTTCAAATATGGTAGTCTTCTATATGCAGCTGGAAGAAATACCAGGGTTGTATTTCCATACTTAGAGCATTAAAGTATTAATAAACCACGTAAGGCATTGATTCACCAACTCGGCAACCTCGACATAATTATATGCAGCCCCGAAGTAATTCTAAAAGTACCTCATTACTTTAAAAAATGGATTATAGGACGTTAAGTTAGATAGCGCTATATGCATATGAACTGGTGCGATTATGCAGCGAAAAAAACCACTGCACTAATCAAAATGAGTAGGATCATGATAATTTTTTCAATGTTTTTTATTGCACTCGGCTCTTACATGGCTGCAAGCAGGAATGTTTGTGCATTCGTTCCTTCGTGGATCATACACAGGGTGGTCATAAAATAACTTTACCAATATATACGCCTCTAGTGGCTGCAAAAATCAATTAATGAAAATGAAATTCGAGGTATAGGTGTTTCAGAGCATGCGCTCGAGAATAAGAAGAAAAACAATACTCTAGCTTTCATGGTTACGGTTACAACAAAATTTCGAAGAGTTCAAACGGCATTACTCATCACCATGAATAGTGTTGAAACGGTACCTGTAGCACCGTAAACGCCGCCACAGCACGCAGACAAAATAAGATCTCACCAAGTTGATGCGCTAATTGCTTGGTTGGAGATTTCAACTCATTTGCAGGAAATCTTGAATTTCATTCGAATTAGTTGATTTTTGCAGCCGGTAGTGGCTCGTATAAGGTATTTTATGAATCCCATATATATGATCTCGCCAATGAATGTTTAAAACTATCAGGTTTTATCGTGAGAAGCAGGACCCATTTTACATCGATTACAACAATTGCGACATTTTTTCAGGAGTTATGTGCTTCCGAAACTGGAATATTGCGCTGCTATATGCAGCCCACGCAATAATCAGTTATTTTTTTTTTGGGACTCAAAACCTACCTCATCACCGAAATATTTCGTGTCTGTGTTTTAACATTAACTAAAATTATCAAATTATCAATCAGCACTCATTGGTACGCGAAACGAGTTCAAAATAGGTTTCTACGTTTCATGTTTCATTCATAATTTCACGTCTATATTAACGACATTAGCTCTGCAGATTTGCGATTTTTTCCTTTTTTTCACACATTTTTGATTTCACTTAAATCCTTAGAATGCCAATGAAGAAATAATCTTCACTTGTGGTAGGAAATTGTTAATAACATGATTGATGACAGCGATCTTCTCCAGTTCATAACTTTCTCGTGCCAGTTGAAAATAGGCCTGTTCTTCAGACTTTTCGCTTGCTTAATTGAAAACAAATATTCTCCGACGGTTCATCAATTTTGGGAGGTCTAATCATTATAATAAATTTTCTGTGAAACCTGATCTGTTTAATTTGAATGTGAGAGAAACGCACGGACTTATATGATTTTTGAGAGTTTAAACCTATTATTTAAGAAATGGGAAGCTATGCAAGACATAATGGGACTAAACAAGACTAAAACAAAACGGAAACTAAATTAAGGAGTTTATATCTCTCTCTCTCTCATTTTAGTGTTTTGTCAG
The DNA here is from genome assembly GCF_987345545.1 of Pholcus phalangioides. Classification (NCBI taxonomy): domain Eukaryota; kingdom Metazoa; phylum Arthropoda; class Arachnida; order Araneae; family Pholcidae; genus Pholcus; species Pholcus phalangioides. The sequence goes on along the minus strand of NW_028301620.1, from coordinate 7,447,759 downwards.
TTTTAATTTTGCAATTTTACTGTTTGTTCATTTTTTATATTGATCTCATTATTTTATATCTGTCTACTTGTTTTACTTGTGCATCTTGTTTTTATTTTTATTATATCCGTGGAATCATGATTTCTTTTCCATTTTTTGATATAAAACATAACAGAAAGCAAAGAGGAGAGCCCGGATAATATGCACTAAAACAAAGGCGAAATATGGTAAAAAATATGTAAATATGTACTTAAAAATGCCAAAATGTGCACTAAAAAGTCCCAGAAATTTAAAAATTCCAAAATATGTATCAAAAATGAGAAAATATGGGTGAAAAATTATGCAAGAAAACAGCAGATATATTTTTAAAATGTATATTTCATATTTCTTAGTGCATATTCATTCACAAAATCTTATCCCTACATATAAATATAATGCGTATGCAAATAAATTCTATATATTTTTTACGCCATTTTTAATTTCTAGATAGTCGTGGCTGTGCTCAGTAACGAAATAACAGTGACAAAAGAATTTCGATGCTATTTGAAAAAAATATTAACACTTTAGATAATATCTCTAAAAACAGGGATATAATGAAACAGTAGATGTTTGGAAAATACTCCACATATCCTTACCAATTCATTAATATCGAAAAAACCCGATATTATGAAAATATTATAAGCAAAGTTCATTTGAAAAATTACAAAAAGAAGTGATTGAGCTTTAATAAACCATTAAAAATATGCACTTATTCTAAAAATTCTTTGATTTTACGCATTTGTACGCATATTAATTAATATAAAAAGGCCAAAATATGCACATCAACACATGCATTTGCATATAATCCGGGTTCTAGTAATAATATGAACGTCTTTCATTTGTTATATTGTTTTTGAACCAATGATTTTGGAATCATGGAAACTAAAGTATTCGTTCCGTAAGTTATTATTGAAGTCGAAAATACCATTTTTTTTTTTTTTTTTGATAAATAAGTTTTAGGTCATTAGGTCACACAGGGCCTGGCAATGATTTCGTCTAAGGCGATGGGCAAAGAATGCATTGGAAAGCCTCTACGAATAGGATCAAAAGTGTTATTCGATGGAATAATGTTGTTATTAACATTTAATAACATCGATCTATGGAGGCACTGGGAAAATGACATTAAGTCATGTAGAAATTTGGCCTTAATATAAATGTTCGAATTGAAAACTGAAATTAAACTTTAAACAATTGGAAAAACTGTCTATAATAAATATGGTTGCATAAAAGAAGTGTTTTCATTTGCTTATTACCTCCCTATGACTCCGTGTTTGATGCAGATTCAATTCGTTTATAATTATTTCTATGTGTTCGTGATTACTGTACGGACATTAATTATTTTCCGATAATTCACCAGCAATATGTATCGAATTCCTATCAAGCCCCTTTGCTGTGAATTTTGACGGTCTTAAAATTTGTCAAATTTATAACTCGTCTTCACGCGTTCGTAGATTATTGTTGAATTTTTAATGCATATTTTGTCAGTGAAATCTACGAAATATAGACGTAGAAAGATCAACTATTGGCTTTTTGATCAACAAAAAATTTAATCAATATATTTTAATAAATATCGCTACTTCATTTTTAATTAATGTTACTGACTCCGTCTAAAGTAAATGCAGTTCGACATTATTTAAAAAAATCACAATTTCTAGATAGGGAAATAAATTTTTATTGGAAAAATATTCGAAATTTTATAGGCAATATAAAATTCTTTAAAAAAATAAGTTTTCGGGAAAATGTGTGAATTTTTCTTATACACATACACGTCATAACATTATGGACAAGAAAAGTGCCTCAACAGCTGTTTCGAAAATAAAATTCAATTTGACAACACAAGGACCAAAAACCTAAAGAAATACGTTTAAAATGTGACAAAAAATTGCATAAATTTCAATTCATTTATATTTTTTTTCCTTGCGACATTTTATATGCATTTTCTTATTTATTTTCAATGCAAAAACCTCACGGAGCGAACTCTTCAGCATTTATTTAAAATCAGCTTCTTGAATAAAAATAACTAACTATTTTCTTTCCCTTTCGAAAAGAAAGTTCCAGACTCTTTAATCCTTCCTTTCCCATTTTTATTACTACATACATTTTGTTTTCTATCAAAACCAACTTCAATCAAAAAATGTAGGTATCTCCCTAAGAAAATGTGGGTATCTCTGAAGAAAGTGAAGTTTGGCATTATTATCTGATTCATAAAAAAAAAATCCTAATTTCTAGAGAAAGAAATTATAGGAAAATATTGTAAATTTTTTATAAGCAATAGACATTTTCTTTACAAAAAATTTTTGCAGAAAAATTAATTTTTCCAATAGATATACACGTCATAACATTACGGACAAGAAAATTGTCTCAACAGCTATTCGAAAATAAAATTTAGTTTGACAACACAACGACCAAACGCAAGTTTAAAATGTGGTAAACAAAGTTACATAAATTTCCAATTTTTTTTTTACACTTTTCTTGGGACATTTTTTACGCATTTACTCATTCAATTTGAATGCCGTAAACCACACAAAGCAAACTCTTAGGCATTTATTTAATCATCTTTTTGAACAAACAACTATTTCCCACCTCATTTCCCTCTAAAAATTCCCCATTCTAATCCTTCTATTTCCCATTTTTACTTTATTAGACATTCCTTGTTTTCCTATCCAAATCCAGCTTCGGACGTGCGCATAAGAGCTCTATAAAACAGGTGCAACTAAGTTAAGTATTCATCTCTCTAAAGGAAACGCAGATCGATATCGTTATTTAATTTATAAAAAATTTAATTTCCAGAAACGGTAAATTATGATTAGATATTATTGGAAATTTTAATAGCCATAGAGAGAGAGAAATTTCCTTTAAAATTTTTTCCCAAAAAATATGTGAGTATTTCTGATATGCGTAAGCGTCAAAACATTACAGACAAGAAAAGTGCCTCAACAGCTGTTTCGAAAATATTATTCGATTTTACAACACAACGACCAAAAATCTAGAGAACTAGGTTCAAAAATATGGCAAAAAAAATCGAATAAATTTAATATTTTTTCCTTGAGACACATTTAATATACATTTTTAATGCCGAAACTGCACAACGCAAACTATTTGGCACAATCGAATAATTATTAATTCAATTTCAGTTGGTGTTGTTGATGTATATCTATCTGAAGAAAATACAGTGTGATATTATTTATTTATTTTATAAAATAATCATAATTTCTCGATAGAAAAAAAAAGTTATTAGAAAACATTCTAAATTTCAAAGGCAATAAAAGTTTCTTTTAAAAATATTTTCCAGGAAATATGTGTGTTTTACTTATAAACGTAAACTTCATACATTACGGACAAGAAAAGTGTCTCAACAGCTGTTTGGAAAATAAAGTTTAATTTGACAGCACATAATGACCAAAAATCAAAACAAGTTTAAAATGTGATAAAAAAGCATAAATTTCAAATTTATTTATTCCTCTATACTTCTTTTCTGCGAGACATTTTAAAGATATTTTCTTATTCATTTTCAAAGACAAAACCTCCTGGAACTAAGTTTTTGGCATTTATTTAATTAGCTCCTTGAATAAATAACTATTTTCTCCACTTTTCTGCTAAAAAAAGAAAATTTCAAACTCTTTAACCCTACTTTTTTCCTATTTTTAATATTACATTCAATTTTTTCTATCAAAATCCCGCTTCGAACTTGTATCAAAGGTGCCTCTTTAAAATGTATGTATTTCTCTCAAGAAAATGCCGTTCGACATTATTATTTAATTTATAAAACAATATATATTTCCAGACAGGGACAAAATTGGTATTTGAAGCTATTCGAAACTTTCAGGCAATAGAAATTTCCTTGAAAAAATATTTTTCTAGAAAATATATGAATTTTTCTTGTGCTTGTCATAACATTACTCGCAAGAAACGTGTCTCGATCACAGTTTCAAAACTTTGACCAAAAAAAAGCATAAATTTGAATTTTTTTTTTTTCCTTAATTTTTTTTCCTAGACATTTTGCATACACATTTTCTTATTCTTTTTCAATATCGAAACCTCACGGAAGAAACTCTTCGGCACACAATTTAATAATCATTGCTTCAATTTCAATTTATGTTATGGACGTATATATCTCTGAAGAAAATGCAGTTTGGCATATTATTTATATCCATTTAGTTTATAAAACAATATAATTTATAGAAAAAAATATATAATTTATAGAAAAAAATATAATTTATAGAAAAAAATATAATTCGATATGCAATAAATATATTTCGAAAGAAAAAAAAGTATGGTATTGGAAAGTATTTGAAATTTTTAGGCAATAAAGGTTTCCTTAAATAAATATCCTGAAAATATAGAATTTTTCTTATAAACACATACATTATAACATTACGTACAAGAAAAGTGTCAATAGGATTTTCAAAAATAAAATTCGACTTGAATTCGAACACAACGACAAAAAATCTAAGGAAAGAAGTTTACAATGTGACGAAAAAAATTTCATAAATTTGATTTTTTTTGCCGATTCATTTTATACACGTCTTCTCATTCATTTTTCAATGCTGAAACCTCATGGAGCAAACTCTTCGGTATTCATTTAACCAGCTTCTTGAATAGATGACTGCTTTTCCTCCCATTTCCCTAAAAAACGAAAATTCTAGACTCTTTAATCCCACTTTTATCATTACATTCATTTTTTTCCTTTTTTCTGCTATCAAAATCTGCGTACAAAAGACAAAATACCCTATAAAAGAAATAAAGCTAAGTTAAGTATCTCTCTAAGGAAGTGTAGGTAACTAAAGAAAATGCTGCTCTCGGCATTATTATTCAATTTATAAAACAATAAAATTTTTTGATAGGGAAAGAAATTTTGATTCGAAAATATTCTAAATTTTGATAAGCAATAGAAATTTAATTTTAATTAAATATTTTCCAGAAAATATGTAAATCTTTCTGATACATTATAACATTACGGACAAGAAATGTGTCTCAACAACTGTTTCGAAAATAAAATTCGATTTGACAACTCAATGACAAAAAATCTAAAGAAATAAATTTAAAAAGTGGGGAAAATTTGCATAAGTTTAATTTTTTTGAGACATTTCTCTAAGAAAATGTATGCATCTCTCTGAAGAAAGAGCAGTTGCACATTATTATTTAATTTATAAAAAAATCCCAATTTCTAGATAGAGAAAGAAATCTTTATATTAAAATATTGGAAATTTTATAGGCAATAGAAATATTTTAAAGAAAAATATATGTGAATTTTACTTATAAACAAACATTTCATAACATTACGAACAAGAAAAGTGTCTCAACAGCTGTTTCGAAAATAAAATTCGATTTGACAACACAGCGACTAAAAATCTAAGGAAATAAGTTTAAAATGTGGCGGAAAAAAAATTTGCACAAATTCAATTTTTTTTTTCCGCGAGACATTTTATACACATTTTCTCATTCATTTTCAATGCCGAAACCTCACGAAGCAAACTCTTCGGTATTTATTTAATCAGCATCTTGAATAAATAACCATTTTTCCCCTTCATTTCCCCTAAAAAAATAAAATTCCAGACTCTTTAATCCTACTTTTTCTCCCATTTTTATTATTACATTTCCTTTTTTTTCTTTTTCCTATCAAAATCCAGCTTCGAACGTGTACGAAAGACAAAATAGCTGTATAAAAGAAGCTCAGCTTATAGGTTAGGTAGGTAGGTGAGTGTCAGAGAGAGAACCAGCGCGCCACCTTGCGGATGAGTCTGGGAGTAGGATGTAGGTACAGCAAGGGGAGAAAGGGAAGGCAGAAAGGTAAGGGTAAGGGGCGCACAATCCAATCAATGGGAAATCCCCCGATCACATGGCGTGCTTTTGCTACATAACGCTACCACGTGACCGACGGGTGAGTGGTGAGTTGTAGCCGGTGAAGAAGACACACTCTCTCTCTGGAAGGGAAACACTCGAGCCGCCTGGTGGGCGGGACGAGAAGCATTCAAGCCAGTCTCATGGATTAAAAGGATGGTATCAGAATGGACACATATCATGGACAAAAGGTGAGTTTTAAACTACTACTTACTCCCTATAATACGTGGGAAAATCTCTTAATTTCCTCGTTAAGTGTTTGAAGATTTGTAATTATTTTCTGTATACAAGTTTCCGAGTGGATGTTGCGACCTTGAAAATAGGAAATGAAAAATGTTGGTGAAATATATTTTTTATATATTTTCTTGTTTGGATATATTTTTTATTGGTAAAAGCACAACAAGTAAGGTCACAGTTCAAGCCCGCGATGTGTCTGTGTGTCTGTGTGTGTGTGTGTGTGGTTGTGTCTATGTGTTGTAGTACGTTTGAATGGATTGCCGTTTTTGGTGATTATAGGATCGATTTTCGTCTTTTCTTGTGATTGAAAAGTATTTATTGCTGAGCACGTGACTCCCGCTACCCGCTTGCTACTTCCACTTGTGTGTCTTATGGGTTTTTATTTTTTTGTGTTTGAATTTACATATACTAGGATATTTACTACGAGATCGAGTCGGACTGTAGCCGGCCGTGGGAGTGATTCATTTATTTATGAATGATTAGAACCAATTTGTATCTTGGATCCAATTTCAGTTTTTCTTAACATTTCAAATATTAATTTCCTCCTTGAATATTTACTACGAGTTTATAATGAAACTACATTTACGTACCTTCAAAGTATTTTGGATCAACCAGAACGTTGCAAAAATAATTTTCTTTTTGAAAATTTAATGTTTAGTAATTTCTTAAACCTATTTGTTATATTTCTTATATATTCTTATTCTCTTAAATCTATTTTTAAAATAATCTAAATTATATTACATCACTGAATCATTTTCATTTCTTTTCTATTAATTTCTGATAAAACAATTTTAGATAAGGTTTCAAATTATTTTAAGAAATGTTCAATTTTTATAGGGTCTTATAATTAAATTACTATAAACTTTTATTCATAAAAACGATGTTTTTGATTATTTTATTCTTCTTTTTATTTTTTGGAATTCGAATTCAAATATTCATTTTTACAATTCGAAATTAAATATTCATTTTTACAATTCGAAATTAAATATTCATTTTTACAATTCATATTTGCATTTACATTATTACGAGATTGAGTTAGATTCTTGCGATCCGGCAACTCATTTACTTAGGAATGATTTAGAGATATTTAGGATTGTGTGCATCTCAATTTTTCTTCATATCCTATAACACAAATTTACATTAAAACTACATTCACGTGCAGTTTTTCCGCTTCTAAGTGTTTCATAAAAAACAATAACGGCACAAAATTTTGATTTTTAATATTCAAATTTATAAAGTGTATTTCTGAATAGAAATTCAAAATATTCTTATAATACTCATTTTTTTTTCATTCCTTTCACGTTATCTTTTGATAAAGAAATTTTGAATAAGGTTTGAAATTATTTTAAGAAATGTTCAATTAAAAAATAGTTTTTTAAACTAAATAATAATGAAATGTTATTTCATGATAAACGATGTTTCCGATTATTTTATTCTTCTATTTTTACTTTTACTTTTTTAAGGTTTGAATTTACGTATGCTTGAACATTTACTACGAAGTTTTAGCCAGATTCTGGCTTGCCGAGAGAGTAACTCATTTATTTATGAATGATTAGGAGCTATCTTGGATCCAATCCCAGTTTGACATCCAAAAATGTTAATTCATAATGAAACTACATCTACGTACCTTTAAACTATGTTGGATCAACGTTGCAAAATAATTTTATTTTTGAAAATTTAATATTTAGTAATTTTTACAATCTATTTTGAAATCCAAAATTATCTTATATTATTTGGTTATTTTTATTCCTTTCGTATTAAGTTGTGATAAAACGATTTTAGATAAAGTTTCAAATTATTTTGGGAAATGTTCAATTTATAGGCTTTTATAGCATTAAATTATTACAAACTTTTATTCATAAGAATGATTTTTAATTTTTATTTATTTATTTATTTACAATAACCCCAGAAGGCATGAAATGCACTTATACTGGAAGAAAAAAAAAAAAATAATAGTCAGTACGGGAAGCACTTCGTATACGGAGCCAGGTCGAAATCCCCAATAGTGGAAGCAAATCTTGCGTAGGAGGCACATACAAGTTCTGATGGAAGACTGTTCCATATTCTTGCCACACGGCATCTATATCCGTAGAAAAAGCAATCCCTTCTAGCCATTGGTATTCTTATTTGGAAGCGATGCCTACGTAGGTTAACTCGCCTGTCTATGATCTCAAAGAAAGGCTCTCTCGATGAATGCATTAAAATATATTTTGGATCGTATTCCTATATATTTCTTGATATCCTATAGCATAAATTCATTATAAAACTGCATTTACGTGCAGTTTTTCTATTTTGGTAAAACAAGAACGGCATAAAACTCTATTTTGAATATTCAAAAATTTATGAAATGTATTTTTAAATAAAAAAGTTCAAAATTTTCTTATAATTTTATTTCGTGAATGAGCATATTATATAAATGTTTTCTTTTTGTGAATGAATTCCTTTTGAATTCGAATTTATCATTTAGCTTCAGTGGACTAAATTTATTGAAGCTAAGCTAATATAAAATCATATTATTACTATTAAATTATGTAACGTAAGATATTTATATCACCGTAATAAATTATATATTATTCATTAATTTCCTGTGATAGAAGAGAATTTTACTCAATAACTGTGGAATGATTTCCTATGCTATGAATAAATTTATTTGTAGAGTTTCAAGATAAATTCAAATTTAGTGAAGGAAAAAAACTAAAAATAATCTAAAATAAATTTTTTCATATCAATTGTTCGTGATTACAAACTTGGATAGGATTTCGAACTTTGCTGAAAAACATTGAATTAATAGTGTTATTTAAATTTAATTAATATATTATACTTTTCCATAATAAATGATGGTATTAACGGATTTATTCTTCTGTTTTCATTTTTTGGTGGATTGAATTTACATGTACTAGGTTATATTTACCGGTTATAGTCCGGCCCGAGAAAGTAGTTTATTTATGAATAATTAGAAGATATCTTGGGGATAGAATATATTATTTTTCTTGACTCCTTTAACAAATCCGCAATATAACTAAATTTACGTACCTTTAAGTATTTTCAAACAGGAAAAAGCCACACAAAATAACCTTTATTTCCAAATATTTAAATTATAAATTTCTGAAATCTATTTTTAAAATAACATGTTCGGCATTTTCTTACAATATTCAACTATTTTCATTCTATTCGTACTAATTTCTGATAAAACAATTTTAAACAGTGTTTGAAATTTTTTTGTTAAATATTCAATTTATATTTTCTAAACAACATATTATGCTTTAGGACAACCATAAATATTTTTTATGGGTATTGTATAATTTGTAATACTTTGCAATATATTGCAAATGGTGCAATATTTTTGCACATTTTTGATGATATTATTCTTCTATAATAATTTTTTTGGTTTTAATTTACATACGTTAAATTATACAGACAGGGGTTCTGAAACTGTGCGCCTCCAACCTTTTTCAGGGACGCCACAGAGCAGTGACGCTGACAAAGGTTTTTCGAAAATATTTTTTGTTAAAAAGCTCTAGGGATCCAGCGGAGCTCGCGGATAATCATTAAATAGCGGAAAGGGACGCCTCGGGTGGAAAAGGTTTGAGAACCCCTGCATTAGGATATTTAGGCGTACTACGCCGCTGTGCGGTTGTGTGGGCATTGTGCTGTACTCTCGTTCTGAGGATCCAGGTTCGAACCTCGTTGACGGCACAGTGGTGGCCGGCTGAAGTTGATTTTCTTCGGTTTTCCGGCTTCGAGGTACGAATGTGAGCCGGTCTCTTCATTTGAAAAAGTCTCTCCACAGAGAGTAGGCAGGGCTACAACACGATACTGGCAAAACATCAAAATTCAAGCATTTCCATCTTTACTTCAGAAAATGGAAGCCAGATGGCAGAATACAGAATGAACCGAGGACGTCCAGGCTCTATCGCTATTGCAATTTAAGCACAGTGGTCATAAGACCGCGGACGTGCCGGGAAAATGTACTGGTGTATCAGCCAAGCGAAGCCATCCCAGGGCGCTCCTCGCCAACTCTCTCGCCACCCTGCCTCCATCACATTCCCAACCCAACAATAGCCCAGCATCCCTGCCCGGCACCACCAGGACGTTCGCACCCCAAACCCCAACTAAACATCTTCAGCCAAGTCCCGCAACAGCTACCACCCGACCACCCAAAAACCCCACATCACCCCGCCCCCCTTCCGGAGCTTCTTTATAAATCAAAACAATAAATAGTTACACACAAAACATATTTACAGACATCTGGATGCTTCATGACACAGGCCTTTACGGCGCATCCGTTTGTAATGTCAATTCTCAACAGTTCCTCAGATATTCATTGCATTGCGTGTAGGGCCCTTATGGCCTGGCTACACAGTTATCCGTCTTCTTCACGTACAGGGTCCCTGTGCCCTGTGGCCAGTCCACACGGGTCTCTTCATTCTTCACGCGCAGGGCCCCATTGGCCTAACCACACGGGTATTCCTCTTCTTTACGTGTAAGGAGGCCCCTGTGGCCAGTCCACACGGGTATCCCTCTTCTTTACGTGTAAGGAGGCCCCTGTGGCCAGTCCACACGGGTCTCTTTCTCCTTCACGTGCAAGACCACATTGGCCTGACTACACGGGTATCCAACTTCTCCACTTGTAGGGCCCTCATCCTAACAATTCCTCGAAGGAAAACCGGGGGGGGGGGGGGCAAGCCACCGGTTCCCCTTCTATATATGTTATATCTAAGTCAAATGGCAGCATGAACACGAAACAAGCGCAACTCGACAACATGAACACGTTAGGGCCATGCATACACTCAGAACATAATTTCTCCGGCATGTGCCGATTCGTTACAAATTGTGTACGAGGTGCATGTTCGGTAAAGTAGTAGTAGTAGGCGTACTACGACATTTAACCGAATTATGCCCTTACCAGGGGATTAATTTAATTTATTTATGAATGATTAGAAGATACCTTGTATTGTATCTCAATTTGTCTTGACACATCCATAATATAAATTTGCAATAAAACTATATTTACATGCAGTTTTTCTAACTCTAAATATTTTGGAACAACAAGAACGGCAAAAAAAATCTATTTCTAAATATTTCTATTTATAAAATTTATTTTTACCTGGAGTTTAAAATTTTCCTAGAATATATTCTTTCTCATTAATTTTCGATAAATCAATGTTATACAATGTTTGAAATTTTTGAAAAATTTTAAGTTTATATTGTTTTTTTGATTGGATAACTTTAAAATTTTATTCAATATAAATCATGTTTTTGACGATTCTTACTTTTTTGGGGGTGGGGTTGATTTTGCATATAGTAGAATATTCACTACGAGATGAGACTGAGCCGGGTTCTGACTTGCCAGATGAGTAATTTTATTTTTGAATGAATAAATGATAAATTTCTGAAATATATCTTATTTTTTGCATAAAATTCAAATTTTTCTTATAATATTTAATTATTTTTATTCATTTCGTATCAGTTTTGGACAAAACGTTTTTCGATTACGTTTAAAATTTTTTAGAAAAATATTAAATTTACAGTTTTTTTTAAACTTAAATTGCTATAAAACTTCTATGATAAATGACGTTTTCGGTTTTGCAAATATTCCTAATAAAGTGAATTTCATTCAATTTTTATGAGATTATATCACGCTTTTTTCAATAGTTTAAAATAACTGTCAATAAAGTCCTTTTTAATTCTAATTCGCCATCTATTCTTTATGAAATAAATTTATTGAACCTAAATTACTGTAAATCATATTGTTTTAAAACTATGCAAATTAATGTAACGTAAGGTTATTATAGTATTCATGATAAATTACAATTTTTATAGTAGTTTCCTGCGATTTCATTAAATGACAGAGGAAGGAATTTTTTAATTCGTTTA